>NC_090440.1:149299731-149620773 GCF_031143425.1 Pleurodeles waltl
AATTGGGCCCATAACACTGTGCCTCTAGTGCTATTGTATCTACTGCACTGTTATTAGTAACAGTGCTGCAACAGGCCTCATCGACTGGATTTTGCAGCCTTGAGGGGTCCCCACCTTTAGACCCCACAGCAAAGGGCCATGACTTAGAGACCAGAATAGGGAATTCTGTGGCATATAAATATTGCAATGAGCCCTAGTGCCAGCAATGTAAATTGTTCCTCCTCACCCTCCTCCGGCCACTGACTGAATAGTAAAATTCATCCATAATTTAATTTAATTGGGCCCATAACCCCACCAGACTACAGTGCTACTGCACTTCCCACCCTATTGATCGCTACACCCTCATAGGAGCCTCTGCCCATGGGCCCCGCATCCATGGCCAAGTGCTGCAAGGGCTAGGAGCACAGGCTCCCTGTAAGGCCCGGGGGAAGAATGGGCCAAGACTGGGCATTACAGTTCTGGAAAATGGCTGTGAGATGCACTGGAGAAGAGGCCAGGGACATAATAGCACCATGGCCCCTGATACAAGTAAATGATGCTGGACAATGAAACACAGCAATACATTTGGAGAATGGTGTCCCAAACATCCATGAAGTCAAGTGCCACTGTACCTGCTGCACTATTGATAGCTACATGCCTGGGAGACCCCCCGCGCTTTACCACCAAGATCCAATGCTGCTAAGCTCAAAGGCAAATGCTCCCGCCCCTGTGGGTCCAACCATGTCTGCAAGGACCAGGTAAGGGCGTCACACCACTGGATCAAGGCTTCAAAGCCCATGGAAGTTAGGCACATAGCAATGCTGCCATGAGTCCAGGTGCACAGTAAAAGCATCCCTTCACGCTTTTCCACTGGTTGCCAAGTAAAATAAACAGCCACAGTTTAGGCACATGTGGAACCTATTACCCCTGGGGACTGGTGCCACTGCCCCTGTTGCACTACTGAATAGCTATAACCCTGGCATCGACCCGTTCACAAAACCGACACATGCCAGTGCTAACATGTACAGAGGTGGTAGGCAACTGCAACCAGGCTCAGGGTAGGGGGCCCTTCTGTCTCCTCCGTCCTGTTGTCATGGTGTAGTGCTGTGAGGAATAGGGGAGGGGTGCATCTCTATTTGGCCTTGCATGACTGGCCCATGGTTGTAAGGTTTAGGGGAGGGGCTCCCACTTCTGTATTTCTTGCAACCATGGGTTAGAGCTGTGAGGACCAGGAGAGGGGGAGCCCAGAGCAGGGGAGCGCTATTCCCTGGCCTTCCAGCAATGGTTTAGCACTGCAAGCCAAGGGAAAGGGTCCCTCTCTCCTTAGCCTCCTCACCATGATCCTGAGTGAGCTTCAAGGCCCAGGGGAGTAGGTGGGTGCTTTCCATTGTGCCTCACATCTATTGTCTAGCAATGTGGGTCTGAGGGGAATGGGCCTACTGCCCTGCATCCACAATCATGTTCTAGTTCTGGAACCAAAAGTGTGTGGTCCTATGCCCATGGCACCACAACAGTGGCCTTGTGCTGCAAGGTCCATGATAGGAAGCCACATGGACTTGAGCCTTGTACGATGATCTAGCAGTGCAAGGCCCAGGGAAAAAGAGCCCCTTTTCCTGGGCCACACAGATACAATCCAGCACTAGGAATCCCAAGAAAGGGACCCCTAGTCTCCTATGGCCTCACAGCCATGGCCCAGTGCTGCTAGGCCCAAGTAAGGTGGGCAATTTTCCATTATTACTTTGTAGGACACTTTTTGCCTTTGGGGACACATTGTCCATATGGAGACACATTGTGTATGCATAGATAACAGAAGATGTTTGTTGGGGAGCAGGGTTCTATGAGTCACATAGTGGATTTTTGGGCTTCGTGCTTAACCCCCCTCCAATAAAGCAGGCCATTTTAAAAGTTAAGTATAAGTGTACGTCGTGGTCGTGCACAGCTTCTGCGAGAGCCAATGTGGCTTTTCGTTCCCGGTGCCTCTCGCTGTGCACCTGCGGTCTTGAGGCCTGGGGCACAGCAGCATCCTATGGCAGGGCCATCTTGTTTTCAATTACATGTGTCGGCTCATTCAGGGCCGTAGTACGGATTGTGGGACAATCTCTCCTGCATGCTAGCTTACCAGAAACACTGCATGCAAGAAACCTGACACCGGTAATGGAAAACCTAAACTTCCAACTCCACACAGACGGAAAAAGCCCTATCAAAGGCACCCTTGAATAATGACCACCAAGCAATCGACTCTGTGCACCACATTTTCCTAGGGGACCTCAACTTCCACCTTGACGACCCCAGCAACGCCACCTCCACCGACCTCCTGGAAAGCTTGAGCAACATCGACCTCAAGCAGCTCATCACCAACCCTTCCCACATCTCAGGACAGACGCTTGACCCCATCTTCACCTCCAGCGACAGAGTCAGGTACATCCACACTTCACCATCTCCGGACCCACATTCACCAGCACCGAGTCCCCCAGATCCACACGAAGAAACTGGAAAAAGACCAGTGGAACAACACTTTCCGCTACCAGCCACCAGACTCTACATAAGACTCTAAAAAAGCAGCAAAGAGCTTCTCCCAGTGGATCACAGATTGTGCCAACACC
Source organism: Pleurodeles waltl (assembly GCF_031143425.1). Taxonomy (NCBI): domain Eukaryota; kingdom Metazoa; phylum Chordata; class Amphibia; order Caudata; family Salamandridae; genus Pleurodeles; species Pleurodeles waltl. Next base: position 149,302,314 of record NC_090440.1, read on the forward strand.
TCCGCTCAGACAGCCAAAGTCAAAGAATAAAGCATAAGAGCAAGCTGGTTCACCGAGCAACTGCATTCCTCCAAATGCAACTACTGACCACTTGAAAAGAAGTGGCGTATCAGCAAAAAATCAGAAAACTACACCGCCTTCAGGACCTCCCTCAACCAATACTACAGTTTCCTGAAAGAAACCAAGAAGAACGCACAAGCAAACAGTATCAAAGGCAGCACAAACCACAGCAAAGAACTCCATCTTAAAGGAGTTCACCAAGAACGACATCACTACTTCTGAGGAACTGTGCGACTTTCTTCCACAACAAGATCTCAGCTATCTACGGAAACTTTGAATGCCAACCCTCCACCGCTGACAGCATCAACCAGCTCACATGCACAAACATGCACCTTGAACACCTTCTCACCCACTGGGAACTCTTCACCACACAAGACACTATTTCCATCATGAATTCTGCACACTCAGGAGTACCCGCAGACCCTTGCCCCCCACCACGTCTTTAACGTGGACGAAGAGCTCAGGAAGGTCCTGAATACCTCCATTACTGCAGCCTGCTTCCCGGAGTTCGGACATGCTGAAGTGAGGCCCATCCTGAAAAAACTGTCCACCGACCCAGTCTAATTATAGAACTACCAGTCCATCTCTCTGCTCCCCTGCAAAAGTCTTTGAGAAAGCGATCAACCAACAACTTACCAAACACCTAGAAGACCACAACCTCCGGGACCCCTCCCAATCTGGATTTTGAGCTAACCACAGCACTAACACAGCCCTGATTGCAGCCGCAGCTGACACCAGAGCCCTCCTGGACCATGGGGAAACAGCAGCCCTCATCAACAGACTCCACCACATCAGGATTCAAGAAAACGCCCTCAAATGGATCGCCTCATACCTCACTAGCAAAACCCAAAGGATCAGTCTCCCACCGTTCACCCCGGAGCCCAAGAAGATCATCTGGGGAATCCCCCAAGGATTGTCATCCAGCCCGACCCTCTTCCACACCTAAATGACACCGCTGGCCATCACCGTCAGATCACACAAACTCAACATCATCTCCTACGCTGAGGACACACAGCTCATCCTTTCACTGTCCAAAGATCCCTCAACCACAAAAAACGTACACAGATGCATTATGAATGTAGCGGACTGGATGAAGGACAACTGTTTCAAACTCAACACTGAAAAAACAGAAGTCCTCATCTTTGGCAATAACATCTCAGCATGGACTGACACATGGTGGCCCGCAGAGCTCGGCACAACCCCACCCTAACAAACCACATCAGCAACCTCAGCATGGATAGCAAGCTTTCCATGAAGAAACAAGTTGACAGACTCATCCATCTGCTTCCACACCCTTTGCGTGCTCCGGAATATCTTCAGGTGGCTCCCAGCAGACACCAGAAGGACCGTTATGCAGGACCTCCTCACCAGCAGACTGGACTACGCAAACACGCTCTACGTAGGAATCATAGCACACCTCCTGAAGAGACTCCAGACAATACAGAACTCAGCAGCAAGACTCGTACTTGACCTCCCCAGAAGGACCCACATCACACCCCATCTCAAAAACATACACTGGCCCCCAATTCAGAAGAGATGCCAATTAAAGATGCTGACCCACACCTACAAGGCCCCGCACAATGAAGGACCAGCATACATCAACAAACTCCTGACCTTCCACCAACCGATCAGACACCTCCAATCAGCTTCCCTCTCCTTTGCAGACACCCCACTGATCCATTGAGCCTACAGCAGAGGATGCTCCTTCTCACACCTGGCAGCCAAGGCTTGAAACAACCTCCCACTGCACTTCAGGACTGCACCGTCACTACAGCGATTCAGAAGAGAACTAAAGACCTGGATGTTCGAATGATCATTCCTCCTTTCAGCAGCATATAGCTCCAGCACCTCACGGATGATTTGTCATACTCTATAAATGTTTGATTGATTGATGGAACTTGGATATTTGGCATCTAATTTTAGCTTCATCGCTTCATCTAAATATGAGCTGGGTGTGGCCTATGACACAATGACATTTCCCTGGGAGGGGCAGCTTCTTGGCAATGCTGTCAGAATCACTGACACCTCAGTTGAGTACTAGTGGACTAGTAGGAAATGTGTAACAAGGAGATGCAGTTTTTTAATCCTGTTTCCGATTGGTAAATTGTGTGTTCTTGGGCAATCACTTTTCTGAACTTATTGCTCCCCTCCCTTTGTGGAAAGACTGGGACTATTTTAATTCAGTCTAAAAACTGCTAGTCAGCATGTGATTACAAAAATGGACTGGGTATAACTTGGGGTGGAGGGGGGAGTGCCCAATCACATAGTATCTTCACTTGAACGTAATACATTGGTAAATGTGCAGCCTTTGCACCAAATAATAGTGAGCTAGTCTTGTGTTTGCGAATTTAACAAACTGTTTGGTTCTGAGCAAATGATCATCTTCCTGTGCCTTGTCCGTTGATCTGACAATATGCAGCACTTTGAAATAGGCTTGATGGAAGGGATAGACTACAATGACATACTCTCAGGAAAGGTCCCCAGCATGGATTCCATTCATACAGTAAAAGCTGTTTGCATCTCAATAGCTGAAGGTGCTCCTTAAGTTGTTTTCTGCAGGACCCTTCCTGTGCCACAGTATCTCCCTCCCTACCACCAACAAGCATTTCTTTCACAGCTCATAAAGGGCTGTAGGAATGAGAGTTGTGTGTCCTTTGACAGGGTTAAAAGTGGCAAGACATGAAAATGAAGGACAATGGCTGTCATCCAGTGTGTCTCTGTGTGGGAAGAGGGACAGGAGTTCCTATTGCATGCCAAACCTAAAAAATGCAGATAGTTAGCCAAACTACCCAGGGCCCCCTTCCTAGGTCTTTGGGCACTACATCATAACTGTAATCAAGGGGCAGGCAGAATATCGTGTGACATTTTCTACCTGGAACAGGGAATTGCCTCAAAATTACACATTTCAGGCAGCTTAGCCTTGGTTGATTCATGGGCGTCATTTAGGGGTCGCCGCTGTGACCCCCAGCTTGCCTCTTGCGACCCCTGACCTCAGAGGTGGCAAAATTAAGTGCCAGAAACACAGGGGCAGCTCGTCTTTTGGAGCTTGGTGCTCCACTGCCTTGTTTTCAATCATTTTTTTTAATTAAACTAAGTGAACAACTTATTATTCACTATTAGTGTAGTAAACAATGGAGTACAGTTAGCTGAAATATGATCCTCTTTGGTAGTTGAGGTAAGTAAAAAACACTTTTAAATGTATGTTGTGTGCATGCTTGCAGTTGAGAGTGTGCTTATGTAAAAGAGAGTGTGTGCATGAGTGAATGTGCCTTTATGTAAGCATGTGTTTGCGTGAGTGGACATAAATATGAAATGGGGTGTGATGTCACTTCCGCTACCCCCGGCGTTTTGGCGAACTGACGTCCAAGGGTTGATTGTCATCGCACTTACATTTCTATTGGTGGTTGTACTTTCAGTATAGATCACACAGTGGAAACTGCTGCCTTGATCGAGGAATCGCAATTGTTTCAACAGTCGCGCCACACAGCGCTGCAGGTTTTCATGCAGCGCAACATCAGTGTTAGTACATCTACACCTCTGATCTTTACCCTGGTGTGCATGGACCACAGCAATTAACCAACTCACATTCGGGTATGTGTGTTTCCAAGGGTGAGTAAAGAGAGGGATAGTTGTATTTTGAGAAGGTAAACGTGGACAGGAAAACACACAAAGGGGGTTCGTCACCAGGAAAAGTAGTTTTGATTTAGTAAAATAAACTGTTCAATTTGTAAATAGAAAATTGCATAAAAACTCTGTATAGAGGATTTTGCAACTGTTGAGAATTCTTATTAAGCAGCTGTTACACATGCACGTAGAATACTAAACTGTTATGGTGGCCGTTTTTGATTCAGACCCATAAAAGTAATACTAATTGCAAGATTTTTTAGCGCAGGTTTAAAAATATTCTTATTTTCTTAAAAAAACATCATAGTTCCAACTTTGTGAGTTCACCAAGCATCCCCTGTGGGCTCGGCACCTACTAGAGTCATGGTAAGCAGGTGATAACGCGTCCAGCTCTAGGTAAACTACTTACTCTGGGACTCGTTTTAGGCCAATTAATCTTTTGACCCTGATTGGAGAAACCTTAAGACGAGATAACTAATCAGCATATCAATCGATAGGTCAATAGTCTCATCAATATTCACAACAGCAAATTAATCAAATTAGGTTCATGAGATTTATTCCCTATTGATTACAATCTACTAGCAAGTTTATTAGTCTCAACACCAGGAAGCACATCAATAATGTCACAATATGGCAACTTGAGTAAGAGTTAAGCAAAGCAAAGATTATAAACATTAGAACAAAACATGGCGTCAACATGGATCTACTTAGCAGAGTATCATTAGCGCATCTATTCAACACAGCAAAGATTCAGTCATTTTGTCTATTTGCATTTGTTTAATGAACTCCTTAACTAACCTCGAATTAGCAACAGCATTTTGGGCTTCATGCAAAACAATTTAGTAACACAAATTTGGAAAACATCTAACTAGGGTCTCTGTCAAAAGCAGTTGGTACCTAGAAAGGAAAGGCAAACAGACAATTACAATGTCATTATCGTATAGTTACCCTCCGAAATGGGTCAGCATACATAGTCAGTCTTCGTCTTCCGGACAGTAGTCGATTCGTTGTCAGCCAGGATAGAACAGCAAAGTCTCAGAAACTAGGGCAGAAAGTTCTTCCCTCTTAAGGAGGGGAAGTAAATAGATATCGGGCAAGACAAGATGAGGATAGTTTTGAAGGCTCAAAACAGCAAAGGTGAAGACGGAATGCCAGAGTAACAGCAGGGGTGTCCCTCTAATGGCTGATGTCTCCTTGTGACACGACGTTAAATTGAATTTGCCAGACAAGTCTCAAATTTCCCATTGGTCAGTATTTGGTGCACCACTATCTCTGTCCAATGGTTGAGTGGTTACCTTACTAAAATTTTCACCTAAGACAGTTCTCATGCAGTTCATTGGCTCCTGTGATTTACGTCTTCATCGGGTGAGGTGGCAGGTAAGAAAAGTTACACGCATGACTTTACTCAGTAGCTCCATTGTCTTTACCAGTTCAGGCGACCTTGTACCTGTTGCGAATTACACTGTTGCATTCAGCAAGAATGTCTCCTTGAGCAAGTCGGGTCTCATGAGAAATAATTTACTACGGTTACACACACATCTCCAGCGTCTGGAAAAGTACAGCTACTCGTCCTTAGGAAGACAGCACATTGCACGTTAGAAAAACACACTTAATATGAGACCAGGCAGCTAGGCCCAGACTCTTGCTAACTAAGGCCTAATGATTTAAACAACAAAACCTTAACATATAACTCTTAATGCTAAAAACAGAATCATACATTAGCACATTAATAATTCATTGTTAGTCAATTTCATAAATCATCCTATACATTGGTGGCCATACCCCGTGGGAACATTTCAAACGCGTAAATTACATATTATTTTGCAAGCAGTTCATGTTAATTTGTGATTATAAAAGACACACTCCAACACAGGCAGGCATCTTTTTGTTGTGTTGGTGTAACAAAGGCTCTGCGTAGTGCATAAGTCTGCTGTGGAGGCTTTCTTGGGTAATCTTAGACCCGAGGTCTAACCTGAAGTCTGAGGGTCTGAGTTCACACAAAGTCTTTGAATGTGTTTTTTTTCGGTGTGCATGAGCTGTATGACTTTGGTCTTGTCCTCTTCCTGCAATGATAAATATTTTGGTGGTGTGGTGTTAGGTTTACAGGCAAGATGGACTGTTTTCTGTTGTGCCTGTAAGCCTTGGTATGCATGAACAGCATCTTGCACTGTTTCTAATGCATAACTTTAAAGTCTGAGCCATGTTTCAATTAATCAATCAAAGGGGTCTTGTAGAGTGCAAACTTGTCACCTCGTCCAGCTGGCGATGGAAGTCAAAGAGCCAAGTCTTGAGCTTTTCTCTGAAGTCCTTCAGAGAAAGGGAGGTGCAGAGGTGGAGGGGGAGGCCGTTCCAGGACCTGGCGGCAAGGTGTGCTAGAAGGAGTATCCTCCAACGCGTTCGCTGTGGATGCGGGGTACGTGGGCGAGGGAGGCTGAGTGGAGTTCTCTGGTCGGTCAGTGGAAAGTGAGGCGGTTGTTGATGTATTTGGGTCCGGCTTTGTGGTGGGCCTTCTATTCGTGCGTGAGGAGCTTTAAAAGGCATATTTGCTGGATGGAAAAACAGTGGTTTGCACTGAGATGGGTAGTGATGCTGGTTCTTCTGGGGAGGTCAAGGGCGAGTCTTGCTGATGCGTTCTGGATGGTCTGGAGGCGGTTCATGAGTTGTTTCATGGTTCCGGCATAGCGCGCGTTGCTGTAGTCAAGTCCACTGGAGATGATGCCCTTGGTGACTGTCTTCCTGGTAGAGATGGGGATGCATTGCAGATCTTGCAGCGCATGTGGAGAATATGGAAGCAGGCAGATGAGACAGCATTGATCTGTTGCTTCATGGTCAGTTGGGTATCCAGGTTAATCCTGAGGTTGCTTGAGTGGGTGGTGAGGGTGGGTAGGGGACCAAGTCAAGCATGTTGTTGTCTTCGAGGTAGTCAGTGAGCTGGTGGTTGATGGCCTTTTCCAAGACTTTGGCAGGAAATGGGAGGAGCAAGACGGGGCAGTGGTTTTTTGCATGTTGGGGTTGGCTGAGGGTTTCTTCAGGAGGGGCTCGACCTCAACATGCTTCCAGGCACTGGAGATGGTGGCAGTGGAGATGGAGGTGTTGAGGATTTCTGTGAGGGAGGCTCCAATTACTTCTCTTTCCAGGTTGTAGAAGGGGTGCAAGCAGGGGTCCGTGGAGGATCCGGAGTGGATGGAGGTCATGTTGGAGACAGTGTCTTCTGTAAAGAGCTGCTTCCATTCGGTAATCTGGTGGGGGGAGGGGTGGGTTAGGGTACGGGGGTGGTCGAAGTGGGTGGGCTGGTATAAACATAGACAGACATAGCTCAAACATGTTTAGCAATCATAGACCAGCACTTCTCAAAGATTTATAACAATCAGATATTACTATTTCTTAAATATGTGCAAGAATAATAGACTGACATCACGATTACCAATCCCATACTGCATCTTCCAAGAACGTGACAAAAATTAATAGTGCGTTGGGGGTAGCCAAACACAGGTGTTTGATTAGGAAGAAGTCAATGAAAGCAATGGAGTGAAAAGAGAGCAGGAGGGAAGAGGTGAAGAAAGGAGGGAGAAGTCAGAGTGGGGATATGACACTGTGAAAAGGAGAGAGACGTAAATCATACTAACCTTTTCCATGGATAAAAGGCAGTCCAGATGGAGCCCTTAGAAGGCAGGAGAGTAGGAAAGTGCCCCCTTTTGCCATGGTCACCACCACTTTTTGCCTGATATTTGATGCAAATTTGACTGAAAGTGCACTGGATTCCTGCTAACTAGGATCCCAGTGACAGATCTTTTTCCCTAAAACTGTGCAATTGTTCCCCAATTGGCAATAACTTAGGTTCCCTGTATGTCCCTAGTAAATGGTACCTCTGGTACCTAGGGCATGGGTACCAAAGAGGGTCCCCAAGGGCTGCAGCATGTATTCTACCATCCTCAGGGACCCTTCACTTAGCACACAGACTACTATTGCAGGCTGCATGTCTGTGGAGCTAAAAGTGAAAACATGACGTGGCGCACCGCCTGTGCACCATGTTCCCTAACACTGCATCCAATATAGGTGAGTCAACGCTACAGCAGGCCTTCCAGCCTTAAGGCAGGGTCCATTATATTACTTATGAGGATATCTCTGCATGAGCCGATATGCCCCTGCTATGTCTTTGTTGATAGTGAGTGAGCAGGGAAGCCATTTCAAGTACGTGTGCTGGACAATGGTCAATACGATTTCCCCAGCTTCATAATGGGTTCACTGAAAATCAAGCTGTTTGGTATTAAACATCTCGTATTAATAAACTCTCACTGATGCCAGTGATGGATTTATTGATACATACACCCAGAGGACACCCTAGAGGTGCCCCCTGAAAATCTACTAACTACCACTGTGGGGCCTGACTAGGTTTAGTCAGCCATCCACCATCAGACATGAGTTTGACCTACTAGGGTGACAGCCTGGGCTCTTGGGTGGTCAATCAAAAAGCCTGAACTGGGAGAGGTATTTACACACCCCAACCAACAGGATGACATGTGAATCTGCATTCCAAGGCAGGGAGCTTCAAAGAAGCCCAACGCCCTTGGTATGCAGATCTGGCTTCACTCACAGGAGAGATGCACACCTTCCTACCACAGGACCAATTTGGTACATGGACAGGTGGGCAATTTAGAATTCAGGGAGGTGTGTCCACTCCTCAGGTCAGTCCCATCCCTAAGGTGCACTACCTGATGTGGACACAACTTTTAGAAATCTGCCATCTTGATGTTGGCAGACTTAGGAACTCTGGAAGAGAGTTATGGCCGCTTCCCACAGGAAGTGGTGATATAGGGGATGTAATGACCACAGGGGTAAGCAGCCCATTTGCTACGACCTTACATTCCTTGAAATGCCCCTAAATGCAGTATTTAGGGGAACCCCTGACACCAGGAAACCAGATTCCTCCTGACATACGAGGACACCCAAAAGCCACAAAAGCAAAACCCGTGGAAGAAGCACCTGACTTGGCCCCAGCCCTGCAGGCCTGCCTGCTCTTGCCACCGATTTGCATCAAAGATGACTTGTCCTTCAAGCTGCTGTGCCTCCAAAAGCGTGGGAGGCCTGCCTGCCTTCAACAAAGACCCAGGAACACCCATGGAGCAGCGGAACTGCTTCCCTGCATCTTGCAGGCACTTCAAGATAAACTGCAAGGATTCCGGACCTCCAAAAACCCATGACCTGAAAGCATCACTGCACCCATGCCGCACAGCCTAAGCTGAAGTGGACCAACGGTGCCAGGGTGGTCTGGTACCCCTCCAGTGACGAGGCCCATCTTGGACTTGCCCACTGTGGACCCTCCGACATCGTCTGCAGCCTCTGTACGCAGGCTCCCTCAACCGCGAGTGCTCTGGTGGAGAAAACCTGATGCCTCAAAGCACCTCTGTACCTGTCACCCATGGAGAAGAGGCCAGAGGTGCCCACACGGCCCTGGATAACTCAAGATTGTAACCCACGTGTTGTTCCTTCTAACTGGATCCCAAGTCCTCACCTGCAGCATCTTTGTAACTGGACTGATCCCGTTTAACTAACAATGGGAACCCGACGCAGCACTACACCTCTGCATCCGGCTGTCCCAGTGCCACCCAGTGTGACCTGTTGGTGTTGTCCAGACTCTTGCCCAATACTCAGCTTAAGTCCAGGAGATTGGTCCCGTAAGTCGCTGTACTGTACCAGTTTTGCCGTATTTGTTTTTCCTTCATAGGATAACATGCAGCTTCCAAAAATTGCACTGTCGGCCTTTCTAAACTGTAAAGATTTCTCTTTCAAAATGTACTCACCTGAACGTATTGATTCTGTGCCAAAAACATATATAAAGATATGTTATTTTTGTAAATTGGTGTGGATCTACTTCTTGAGACGTGTGTCTCATTTATTGACTGTGTGTGTATTTGCAGATGTCTCACACTCCTCTCTGAGTGCACTGCTCGACTACACTACCACAAAAGAGAGCACCTTGGGAATGCTAGAGCAAGCCCCTGTCCATCAGTAAGGGAACCCCTGGACTGTTTACACAATATATCTCATTTTGATATAACATCTAAAGAGCCCGCTTCCTACAAGGAGACTGTCTCCTCCTCACCTCGCCAATGTATCAAAAGAGGAACCTTGGAGGCCTGAGTGCCCTCACACTCTGCGAAGCCTCTGTCTTTGATGTACCTGTGGCCAAAGCTGAAGAGGGAGCTGGAAGAGCACAGCCCGAGCCCTCACAGGGCCAAGTGTTCTGTGGACTGGGGTTTCAATGCTCTAGACCACATCCGTGGTGGAAAGGCTGGCTGCTCTATTGAGGTTATTTTGGTCAAGGGATGGAACATGTATTTGGGATGCCTTTAGGACATGTGTGGGTGTCAGTGCACAGACATTACTTGCTTCACTGCAGGATTCCATGGATAGCTGCAGGGTGTCAGATATGCAGGGCCTAAGACCTGTGGCTAGTGGGCTACAGAAATAACAGTAGGAGACCTACATTTGTAAAACAATGACACACAAAAATCTTTATTGCCATGTCAGACAAGCAGTGCCAAAATAAGTGCATGGGGATCCTACTGGTATACATAAAAAGCTAGGGTCATGGGGGAGCTGGGTATTACATGGTTAAATCCCAAGCTTGTGTTAATTCTCAGCACAAATCCTACATACAGCCCATCTGATTTCAATCCAGCTAGAAACTGAACACCAGACATCAGAGAAGATTGCTGGTAATCCAATAACCGATGCTGGCTCTGATTGCAAGTTGGGTGGTGTAGTATCCCTGGATGGCGTACCCCTCAGCCTGGTTATAAATGGCTAGTGTTCCCAGACCCAGATTTCCAAGGTGTGGGTATTTCAGCCTGATTTAACCGACCAGAAAACGTGGCCGTAACATTTAATATGGATCAGATTGTAAGAACAGCTCTGCCCCAATCCTGGTCTCCGGCTCTGCTAGTCCACTGCCTGCAATGTCACCTGCCACTGATCCTCTACCCCCCCATCCCGCACCACACTAAATCATGATGATCTAAAAATATCTCTTAATCTACATTGTGAAATGTTTGTGTTATGCACCAGAGAAAAAAATCTAAAAGCAATAAAGGGACAAAACAGGTACAATACATACAATCCGAAGGGAGGATCTATATCTGGAACCCTCTGGGTATAAATTTTTGTCATATTTCTTTAGGTTGTGTCAATTTCTTCTTCAGTTGTTTTGGTGCTATTTTGGTGCTTTACACTTGTTCCTCTGTGCAGGCGGTGATACTCCGAGCCATAGCAACCCAGGGTTGAGCTCAGGGTTTTACAGGAGAAAGCTAGTAGACCTAAATAGTGAAGTTGCAAAATCACACCATATAATACTACTCATTTCCTCACAGACAGTAATAATGTCATCATATAAGTTTGCACAATTTCATCAATATTGTGAACCATGTTTATTACACATACATGATTCACAGAGGTCATAGTCTGTAGCTATGTACTGTGTCTAACATGCAGATACACTAAATTCAGTCTGCAGAAACCCTGAGAATCTAAAGATGGTTCAAATCTATCAATGTGATCAGTGTATGCCTTCTATCAACTGATTTTAAAATCACAGTAGATTTCAGTTTTATTGTCAACAATAAGAAAGTGTGATAAAGGGGAAAGCTATCAACAGCACCAGAAGAAATTACAAGGCAGAGTTGGCTACTGGAAGTAAGTGGCCACGTGCAAATATTATGAAACTCTTGGCGAACCCTTTGCCATCACGAGTCTTGTCAGTGGTGGTATTGGTTACCTAATCTTACACTGAATAAATAACGTCTTGGCGGTTCATTGTCTCAGCTTCTTACGTGGTGCAAGGTCCTACCATTAGCTGAAACCCACCAGGGCACTATGGCGTTAATGCCTTAATCACCAGTTTACCATCACACATCTTTTTAATCGACATATTGTCCTGGCAGACTGGAATTCCCATTGTCACTGAGGTTTCAGGAACTTCATCCTAAACAGGCAGGCTTTTTCACAGTTCCCAGAAACATGGGACAGCTTCTTTCAAAAGTGGGCAATGATGCCAATGGATAATGGAGGAGATCATGGATGAAATAGAGCGTTTTTCCATCAAATAACATACTGAAGAGGAGACCTTGGATGAAATAGAGTGTTATTCCATCAAATAACATACTAAGAGTTCAGCCACTTCCACTACATTTGACTAAACTTGCTTTATATTGTACATTGTACATATTGCACTGTTAGAAATAGGGTCTCAGGTTGGTTGTCAGTTTGCACTCTGTCCAAACAGGGACCCTCCCTCTAGTCAGGGTAAGAGAGATACACAACTAGGATAACCCCTGTTCACCCCCTTGGTAGCTTGGCACAAGCAGGCAGGCTTATCTCAGAGGCAATGTGTAAAGTATTTCCACAATCACACACAGCAACACAGTGAAAAACACCATAAAAGGACCCCACACCAAATTAGAAAAATAGCCAATATTTCTCTGAGTAAAATAAGACCAAAACAACAATAATCCAACATACACAAGCAAAGGTATAAATTTTAAAGATTACACTTCAATATAGCGCTTAGAAACACAAATGCTTCAAATTGGTAATATCACAGCATCGTGATGGAGTCGTTCCCAACAATCCAATGCCAATGACACTAGTCACGGAATCGCACGGACCCCCAGGTACAGTACCATGTGAAAATCAGGAAACAAACCGGTGCACGAAGTCGGGGATCGAGTTGTTGCTGGATCTGGTGTGGCGTCGGTTCCGGGGCTGCGGAGCAGAAGAGTGGAGGCGTCGGTGCGAGGTGTTGGGTCCTTGCTGCAGAGCTGAGGCGGCATTGGTGTGAAGATTCAGATCCTCTCACTTCCAGCGGGGTCGATATCTGGCAGTCACAACGTGGTGCTGCGACCTCACTGGGTCACGCCACGAGGCTGCAGGTGCCGTGGCGGAGTCGGGTGTCATGGATGTTGGTGACACAGCACTTAGGAGCTCACAGAGTTGTGGACTTCGGCGAGGCTGCGGTGGTGTCAGGCCTGCGGGGTCATCACTATCTAGAGGGTACCACGGCTTCAGTTGCAGGTGGCGTCGCGGGACCCAGTAGCGGCGTCTGTCTGGGCATCATCCAAAGTCAGTGCACTTGGTTCTTCTTGGTTTTTCACTAGCTTCTCCTTTCAAGGGCCAAGGGACTGGATTAGGCACCACTTGGCAGGATAGGAGTCTCGGCAGAGAGTCCAGGTGCTGACAGAGGACATCTTTGATGGCCCTGAGACTTCGGAACAATGGGCAAGGTCAGTCCAAACCCTTGGAGAAACTTCACAAGCAGGATACACAGCAAAGTCCAGTCTTTGTCTTCTCTAAGGCAGAAGCAGCAACTGCAGGCCAACACAGCAAAGCACACACAGCAAAGGGGCAGTACTCCTCATCCAGCTCTTCTCCTTGGCAGAGGTTCCTCTTGATCCAGAAGTGTTCTAAAAGTCTGGGGTTTTGGCTCCACTACTTATACTCCTTTACACCTTTGAAGTAGGCAAACTTCAAATGAAAGTCTTTGTTGTTGACAAGATCCTGCCTTGACCAGGTCTGGTCCCAAACATATACCAGGGGGTTGCAGACTGCAATGTGTGAGGACAGGCACAGCCCATTCAGGTGTGTCAGCTCCTCCCTCCCCACTCTATCCCAGGAGACTCAACAGGATATGCAGGCTACATCCCAGTTCCCTTTGTGTCACTGTTAGAAATGGGGTCCTTGGTTGACAGTCAGGTTACCCCCTGTTCAAGCAAAGACCCTCACTCTAGTCAGGGTAAAAGAGAATCACCCTCAGCTAACCCCTGCTTACACCCTTGGTAGCTTGGCAGAGCAGTAGGCTTAACCTCAGAGTGCTAGGCGTAAAGTATTTGTACCAACACACACAGTAACTCAATGAAAACACTACAAAATGACACAACACAGGTTTAGAAAAATAGGAAATATTTATCTAAACAAAACAAGACCAAAACGACAAAAACCCACCATACACAAGTCAAGTTATTAATTAAAAATCAAAAAGAGTCTTTAAGTAGTTTTAAAAACACACTAGCGCTGCTAGAGTGAAAATGTACCTGGTGTGCGTCAAAAATAACCCCGCACGGGCGGGCGTGCGTCGAAAATAACTCCGCACGGCGGTACTCGAGTCAAAAATCCAGCCGCCCGATGAGTTGACGATCCAGCCGCGCAGGTTGCGATCTCCCAGCCTCCGTCAGCGATGCTGCGCGTCGTTTCTCCTGCTCCGTGCGTCGATTCTTCGGTCGCGTTTCCTGCGAGCGTCGTTTCTCAGCCGCGGAGCTGGCGGCACGTCGTTTTTCAGCCGCAGATCGGATTCGCGTCGATCTTTTCCCCGCACGGCGCTCTGTGCGTGGATTTTCTTGTCTTTAGGCTGCCAGCTTCTCCTTTCCGGGTCCCAGGAACTGGATGGGCACCACAGGGCAGAGTAGGAGTCTCTCCAGAGGCTCCAGGTGCTGGCAGAGAGAAGTCTTTGCTGTCCCTGAGACTTCAAACAACAGGAGGCAAGCTCTAGATCAAGCCCTTGGAGATTTCTTCTCAAGATGGAAGGCACACAAAGTCCAGTCTTTGCCCTCTTACTCTGGCAGAAGCAGCACTGCAGGAAAGCTCCACAAAGCACAGTCACAGGCAGGGCAGCACTTCCTCCTCAGCTAACAGCTCTTCTCCAGGCAGAGGTTCCTCTTGATTCCAGAAGTGTTTCTGAAGTCTGTAGATTTGGGTGCCCTTCTTATACCCATTTTAGTCTTTGAAGTCACCTTTCTTCAAAGGGGACTCACACCTACTTGTGAAATCCTGCCTTGCCCAGGCAAGGCCTCAGACACACACCAGGGGGTTGGAGCCGGCATTGTTAGAGGCAGGCACAGTCCTTTCAGATGAGAGTGACCACTCCACCCCTCCCTCCTAGCAGAGATGGCTAATCAGGAAATGCAGGTTACACCCCAGCTCCCTTTGTGTCACTGTCTGGTGTGAGGTGAAAAACAACCCAACTGTCAAACTGACCCAGACAGGGAATCCACAAACAAGGCAGAGTCACAGAATGGTTTAAGCAAGAAAATGCTCACTTTCTAAAAGTGGCATTTTCAAACGCACAATCTTAAAATCAACTTTACTAAAAGATGTATTTTTAAATTGTGAGCTCAGGGACCCCAAACTCCACATGTCCATCTACTCTCTAGGGGAATCTACGCTTTAATCATATTTAAAGGTAGCCCCCATATTATCCTATGAGAGAGACAGTCCTTGCAACAGTGAAAAACGAATTTAGCAGTATTTCACTGTCAGGACATATAAACCACATTACTATATGTCCTACCTTATCCATACACTGCACCCTGCCCTTGGGGCTTCCTAGGGCCTACCTTAGGGGTGCCTTACATGTAAGAAAAGGGAAGGTTTAGGCCTGGCAAGTGGGTACACTTGCCAAGTCGAATTTACAGTGTAAAAATACACACACAGACACTGCAGTGGCAGGTCTGAGACATGATTACAGAGCTACTTATGTGGGTGGCACAACCAGTGCTGCAGGCCCACTAGTAGCATTTGATTTACAGGCCCTGGGCACCTCTAGTGCACCTTACTAGGGACTTACTAGTAAATCAAATATGCCAATCATGGATAAACCAATCACATACAATTTCACACAGAGAGCATATGCACTTTAGCACTGGTTAGCAGTGGGAAAGTGCTCAGAGTTCAAAAGCCAACAGCGACAGGTCAGAAAAAAATAGGAGGCAGGAGGCAAAAAGACTGGGGATGACCCTGCATAAGCAAAAGTCCAACAGTCACTGTCAAGAGATCATTCACACCAGCCCCACTGTCAGTGTGACCCAGAAGTGAAATACGCAAGCAGGCGGAGGCAGAGAATGGTTAAGCAAGAAAATGCCCACTTTCCAAAAGTGGCATTTTTGAACTGACAATGTAAAAAACAACTTTACCAAAAGATGTATTTTCAAATTGTGAGTTCAGAGACCCCAAACTACTAATCTCTAGCTGCTCCCAATGGAAAACTGCACTTATAAGATATTGGAAGGCAGTCCTCATGTTAACCTTTGAGAGAGCTAGGCCTTCCAATAGTGAAAAACGAATGTGGCAGTATTTCACTGTCAGGACATGTAAAACACATCAGCACATGTCCTAACTTTAGCATACACTGCACCCTGCCCATGGGGCTACGTAGGGCCTACCTCGGCATTAGTGCGAAGTACAACCAGGGAAGGTTTGGGCCTGGCAAGTGGGTCCATTTGCCAGGTCGAATTGGCAATCTAAAACTGCACACACAGACACTGGAGTGGCAGGTCTGAGCCATGTTCATAGGCCAACTCATGTGGGTGGCACAATCGGGCTGCAAGCCCACTAGTAGCATTTGAGTTACAGGCCCTGGCACCTCTAGTGCACTTTACTCAGGACTTACTAGTAAATCAAATATGCCAATCATGGAAAAGCCAATTACACATACAGTTTACACCGGGAGCACTTACACTTTAGGACTGGTCAGCAGTGGTAAAGTGCACAGAGTACTAAAACCAGCAAAAACAGAGTCCAGCACACAATCAAAAACACAGTAAGCATATATATATATATATTTAGAGAGAGAGCGAGAGAGAGAGAGAGAGAGAGAGAAAAAAAACAAAGGTTACAGGCACATTATAGTTAGGAAATTGAATTAAAGAAAAACATAGAAATTCACACAAAAAAGCTAAAGGTTACATGGATGTTATAGTTAGGCTCACCACCTGTTATAGTTACACTTATATCAAGGAAATATAACACGTGCCCTAAGGTACCTATAACTCGCGCCCTCACCATGCACAGTTTTTTTGGCAAAAACTTTTATGCAAATACTACATTGATATTATCAATGATGTTATCAAAGATGTCATGAGTGCCGTAATTTGTGGGTTAATTAGCAATGCAAGGCGAGGGCGCAACTTATGGCACATGTTATAGTTACTTGAGTTAACTCTAACCATAGCAGGTGAATTTCTATGGTTTTGTTTGTTGAAATGTGAGACTAACTATAATATCCCTGTAACCTTTGTTTTTTTAAGTGGATTTCTATGTTTTTTAATTCTATTTCCCAACTATAGCCTCCCTGTAACCTTTGGATTTTTCAGTGAATTTCTATGGTTTCTTAATGGAAAGTAATTATCATTACTATACGTTACTCTAACCACAGCCGCATATAGCCTTTGGTCATGTGCGGCGGCAATTGGCCGCAGCGCCTGTCCGACGTCCAGGTCCAAGCAGGCCAACTCCAATAACCACCCAACCCTGTGCTGCGCACAGCTTTCGGCCATGTGCAGTAGGGGATGCCGCAGCTGATAACCACCCAAACCTGCACAGCCTTTGGCCGTGCGCAGCGGAGGTTGGATGCAGGGCCTGCAACCAACCCCCATACCCACCCAAACCCGCACCATGCACAGCCGAACAGTCTGTCTCTCTTCTTGTGAGAATAGGTGTGAGAGGGTGTCTCCTGGTATGAAAGTGGGTGTGAGAGGGTCTGAGTGGTTCTGTGAGTGGGTGCATGAAAATCTAAGTGGGTCTGTGATTAAGTGCATGAGTGCGTCTGTAAGTGGGTGCATGAGGGTCTGAGTAGGTCTGTGATTGGTTACGTCAGTGTCTGAGTGGGTCTGTGAGTGGGTGCATGAGTGCATGAGTGGGTCTGTGAGTGGGTGCATGAGGGTCTGAGTGGGTCTGTGAGTGCATGCGCGAGTGTCTGAGTGGGTCTGTGAGTGAGTGTGCAAGTGTCTGAGTGGGTCTGTGACTCAGTGCGTGTGGGTGTAAGTGAGTTTGTGAGTGGGAGCATCAGTGTCTGTGTGGGTCTGTGAGTAGGTGCATCAGTGTCTGAGTGGGTCTGGGAGTGGGTGCATGAGGGACTAAGTGGGTTTGTGAGTGGGTGCATGAGTGTCTAAGTGGGTCTGTGAATGGGTGTGTGAGGGTCTGAGTGGGTCTGAGTGGGTGCATGAGGGTCTGAGTGGGTGCGTCAGTGTCTGAGTGGGTCTGTGAGGGGGCATGATGATCTGAGTGGGTCAGTGAGTGGGTGTGTGAGGGTCTAAGTGGGTCTGTGAGTGGGTGCATCAGTGTCTGAGTGGGTCTGTGAGTGGGTTCGTCAGTGTCTGAGTGGGTGCGTCAGTGTCTGAGTGGGTCTGAGAGTGGGTGCATGATGGTCTAAGTGGGTCAGTGAGTGGGTGTGTGAGGATGTAAGTAGGTCTGTGAGTGGGAGCATGAGTTTCTCAGTGAGCCTGAAAGTGGCTGTGGAAGTCTATGAGCGGATCTGAATAGGTGCATGAGTGTGTGAATGGGCGCCAGTACTTAATTTGTGCTTGTTGTTCCTGGTGTGGAGCGCCGGCACTTATTTTTGAGGGCCGGCACCTATTTTCTTTGCCTCAAGCATTTACTGCGAGCAAAAGACACATATGTGAAAGATGGAGGAAGAGAAAAACGAAAAAGCACCACAATGGGAGAAAGCAGAAAGATGCAAGAGTGAGCTGAAGGGGCAAGAAGTGGCTTTAAATGGATTGAAGAGGCCTGAGATGGCTTCAGGATTACGCTGCCTCAGTATTCCGTGTTCGCACATTTAATTGCAGCAGCCGCGTGTATAAGAGGAAAGCTTTGGGCACCATCACATTTTTATTTACAAATTAAGCACTGGTGGGTGCATGAGTCTCTGAGTGCATGTATGAGTGAATGAATTAGTGTATGAATAAGTCTGTGAATTTGTAAAAAAAAATGTTTTGTTTATTTGTGATTAATCACGATTAATTGTGAATATCGTGCATGGTGAAGAAAAGTCATTTTAAACCCATAATTTGACCCTCAAGCACCCCTTATCACACTCTAGAGGTCAGGATACCTCCACCCTGACCCCTTATGCTACTTTTAATTTTGTTTTCAGCCCCAATGACCCTCTCGTGTAACATAAAATGGCGCTGCAACTTTCTGTTCAGGTTGTGGCCAGCCAATTACAGCGCTTCTATTCGTGCACATATTCGCAAAAATTCTTTAATATTTGCAAATCATTTATGACCTCAGATGTACACATTTATTAACCCTTTAATATCTCAAAAACTACTGAACAAATTTACA
Organism: Pleurodeles waltl; assembly: GCF_031143425.1. Lineage (NCBI taxonomy): Eukaryota > Metazoa > Chordata > Amphibia > Caudata > Salamandridae > Pleurodeles > Pleurodeles waltl. Next base: position 149,321,109 of record NC_090440.1, read on the forward strand.
GCACACCCCCCAAAGCACAATCTGCGTACCGACAGCATGCTTTCTGCCAAATTTGATGTAATTCCGTCCAGCTGTTCGGTCTGTAGTCTGGTTCAAAGATCCTATGGAAATTAACATGGAAAACACAATTTTTTTGACACTCCCTTTTTCTCAGCTCCCACTTGACGGATCACCCCCAAACTTTCTGTGCACAAGAATCACTGGGGCACTTTTCTTAGGAAAAATGCGTGAAGGTTCGTCAAACTGTGCCAAAGACATAGCCAAGTAAAAAAACGCATTTTCTATGGAAACATGGTCCTAACTATATCTGCCTACTATAGATATATATATATATATATATATATATATATATATATATATATATATATATATATTTTTTTTAAATACCAGTAATTGTTGTTGCAGAAACAGAAGCCACTTAGGGTTTTTTGCAGAAAAGGTCTTACCATTATTGGCATTCTAACACCAGCCACTCGTGAATAGGGTTGAGAAGCATAAAATAAAGAGATTTTAGTAACCTCAGTAGGAACAACTTGACTCAAGTCTTTCATAGCTCATCCACTTGAATTGGGGAAGCACTAATGCACTAATCCCTTTTCAGAGCTTCTAAAGGAGGAAACAAAATCCTAGCATAAAAGCTATCTTCGATAAGCATCAGGGTTCCTCGAGCCAGAACGCAGGCTTTGACTCAAGGGAAAGGGCCATTTCTGGCAGTGAACAAAACGCCTTCTTGTAAATCTTTGGAGGAGATCTTCCGAGCTTCCGTCACTGATAGTCTGAATACAACCTTAGGGCTGCATACTGTGACTGACATCCATGTGTGGAATGAGAGACTTAGATCCTGCTTGGCATATCCAGGTGCATTTCCATAACTAAAGCACAGTACTTTATTGTAAAGTATCCTCTATGGTTGCTTTCTTTCAAAGGAACTCACCACTGTATTTCCGCAGCATTGATCTACGGGATATCTTCAAAACGTGCTCCTGTAGAAGTCCTCTCATTGTGATGCTGCAACAGCTGTTCCTTTGAACTTTTTGTCGAATTCAGCACAAAAGCCTTCTTTTGATTTTCGTCTTGAATTGTTATGAAAAGTCATTTTTCATGCCTCGACAGTAGTGTCATTTTTGTTTAAATTTCTGCGTTGTAGTGTTTGTTTTGAAACAGTGCGCATACTGTCTGTCTGCTCTGTTATCAGGGGCACGGAGCTGTGCAGCATTGAGGTGGTTCATACAAGCAAGTGCAAGGGGTTGAGGTTAGGCTGGGAAGTCAGTACTACAAAAACACAATAAGTGGACTCAACAAAAGTGCAGTGAAGATAGAGGTGGCGTATTTCAAACTGTGCACCAGCCCCTAAACTCTAACACGCCTTGCACCTGATTTAGTGTACAGAATCCCATTAAGAAATTATCACTCTGATAGAGAGCAGCTGCAGTATGGAACTGCCAGCCATGCTGTGAGAGAGGCATTAGCCCACCCATGGCCACCTTGTGCATGCCAGTGCCCCTGTCACCCCTTCTTTTGTGGCCTGTACACCTTGATAGCCCTGTGCCATTCTAAGGCTATGAAGACTCTAAGCCAGTGGTTCCCAACCTGTGGTCCAGGGAACCCTGGGGGTCCGCGAAGCCTCCTCAGGGGGTCCGCGACTGCTTAGAAAATTAAACAATGTGTACAGGTTAATAAAGTGTATATAAATTGAGTGGATAAATGTACAATTGAAAAATGTACTGACTCAGTGGGGGAGGGGGGCCCAGATTCCAATAATGATTCAGTGGGGGTCCCCGGGTTCCAGTAATGATAAAGAGGGTTTCCACAGAAGTGAAAAGGTTGGGAACCGCTGCTCTGAACTGATGGGGACGAAATATTTTCTTGGATAGCCATAAACAGGCTAGCTTTGTGAGAACTTTATCTTCTTTGAGAACAAAAATGTCGACTCTTGAAAACATTCTGCTCTTCTATCCAAAGGTGGTCTCTGACACTGCATCTTCCACAGTGCTTCACGAGCTTCAAACAGCCGCCTCTTTATTCTAGTTGCCCTTGCTCAAGCCTATGAGCATCTTTTTGCTAAAAGGCACGTCTCAAGCACTTAAGCCTTAGTTGTACTGACCAACACTAGGATGGCATCCATAATGTGGTTTAGTTTTATTCTTCTAGACCACCTAGAGAACCAAATACATTTGACCAATGTATTTTAGGACATTCTGGAGACAGTGCCAATGAATATATCCAGGCACTCCCTCCATGTTACCGTCCACCCGTGCCTCGTCCCTTTCCCCTGAAGCTGTTGGAAGGGACAAGTGGACCTTCTTGTTCTGCTATGAATGCCAATGTGCAGAGTCCCTATATAAACGGGTCTCATGTTTCTCTGCATTTGGGTCTAAACCCTGGAAGGTCCTCTGCTAGCAATGAGCAACTGAGGTAGGGCTAAGAAGCAGATTCTCCATTCACTTGACACAAGAAACCCATTAGGGAAAGCCCACGTCTCAACCCTAAGAAAAGAATATAAGCTCACAATTAAGAATGTGAAAAGGGAAGAGATGGAGGAAAAATTGAGAGGCCTTGCATAGAGCAATCACATGCATTGCACATGCAACATTCTTGAGATTGGCCCTAGTAATCGGTGAATGAGTGGTACTAACAAAACATATATTAGAATTCACCTGGTATGATTACTTTTCTACCCAGTACATCAATCAGGATGGAAGACTCAATAGCCACATAAACTATAAAGGTGCTTTAATGAGAACTGTGGTAGATCCACTCTCCATTTACAAGGTTAAACAGTATATCTGTGCTCGGTTAATATGTAAGAAATCTAGGTTAGATGATAGCCGCTGTGAATGTCATTTGAGTGAAATTGATTGTGCGGTCCCTTGTATTTAGAAGCATATTCTAAAACAAGAAACTATACCACGTACACAGGAGGGAGCAGCACTTGTCCCCATTCAGAAGGAAGGAGGGTAAGAGTTTCCTTCTAATTAGAGATCAGTGTCAATGACAGATTCTTTAGCTAAAAATCTTCTGCAGGCCTCTGGACGATTTGGGATATGTTTTAACCCCTATTTCAATTGAACGCTCCATTTGACAAAAGGGGCACTTTCACTGTTGCAAACGCAGACTGCTAGTCTGCCGTTTAGCCAAAGATATTGAAGCTCTATTGTAGGGGACATTTTAGAAAGGTGCAGAGTGGATTGTGTTATTTGTAGAACAGATAGAGACGATTTAGGCGTATAAACATAGCCACATTTTGTGGATAAGGACACATGCTTACAATCTACTAATCTACTTCAGTTGTCCCAGGGAACACAGTTATACTATTAAAGTTGTAGCTGGGGCATAGGAGAGTGGGCAAGGCCAGCCCTATATTTCAAATAGAATTTGGACCAGTCTCATGTGAGCAGCTTAACGTGCAGTTCAAGAGGATGTTAGAAACAGGATTTACCACCAGTAGCGGAAGTTAGAAACAGGATTTACCACCAGTAATGTTTACACATCAAAAATAGCTTAAATTCCATTATTCTGTGGGCCTCTTGTAAACATCCAGGGGAAAGTCAAAGTTCTAGAAGACTGGGATCCAAGTTACGTTTTGGGACAGGGTTATGGGTAACAACTTGTCCTCTTTTGCTAAGTCACATCTTCTCTTGTCATTTTCACCAGAGCTGGCGAGTGGTCAAGAGAGGAATTTTAATCCGGCTGAATTGACCGAAGCAAAAATAATATTAATAATTTTCAGAATAGGGAATCTGTCCAATAATTAATTAATAGTGAATGAAGAGGCATAAAAGGAGAGGTGTATTATGCTTGTTGAACTTTCCAAGATCAAGCCTTTCAGTTACTCCTCTTTTCTCCCTTCTGTAATATTAAATAGTTAAAGTCCCTGTAACTCAGTAATTAAACTAGAGGCTTTGCAACTGTGTTGGGAAGCTGCCAGTGTCCCAGTGATCTGGGACATCACAATATCTGCAAACTGGATAGACAGATAAACAAACTGCAGGCCTACTTGAGAATATATTGAGCCAGATGTACAAAAATGCAATTTTGCATTTAGTAAGTAGCGGCTTCATAGCAATTGCTATTTAAGAAATGCAAAATGCTATGTACAGAGATAATTTCCTAATACTGATTCCTACGATGTGGGAATCAGTATTAGGAAATCGGTATTAAGAAATCCCATTGCATTTTGGTCAATGGGCCGGTTTTGCATTTCCTAAATAGCGATTTCTTATGAATAAATAAATCGCTATTTAGGAAATTCAAAATCAGGGTTGGCAAAGAGCAAATGCCCCCTCCCTCCTTGGTGCAGCCCACAAATAGGGGTGCACCTGTAGAGCACACATATTCTTAAGGGGCATGTGTGTGCTCTATTACAATTAACAAAAAACACAGTGGAATGCTTTTTTTAAATTGCACCTGGTTAACACCGACTTCAAGTTGGTGGTAATTGCATCTGCTAAATGCCCAAGTCGCATTTAGGAAATGCTTTGTACATCAGGATAGGAACCACAAATAGGAAATCCCTATTTTCAATTTCCTATTCTGGGATTCGCAAATTGTGATTTCTACAGGGCACAATTTGCGATTTCTCAATGGCCTTTGTACATAAGAAAAGGCCGTTTTGCATTTCTTAATGGCCTAAAATACCAATTCGGACCGTTAAGAAATACAAAAGGGATTTGTAAATCTGGCCCTACATTAGGTATAAAGCCCTTTCTAAATGGTAGAGTTGGAGGTTTTGGATATATTTTCAGGCCTACTAAATCAAGATGTGCTTGCTTAAATATGTTGATCACAATGGAAGAATAATAATGTAGGGATAGTTTTGCAAGTCCGAGGATAGGTTTTTGTCATAAGATAAACATTATGATTCTAATAACAACTTTGCACTGACCCATTGTACACTGGACATGGACAAGGTTGTGCAACTATCTTTACAAACATCTTTTCTTTTCAAGTAACCATGATAGAGTGGACAAGGAATTGGTTAATTGAACTAGTACTGCATAATCAAAAATAAAATCTTAGCTGATACTTCCTATCTATTCCTATGTTATAATATTGAGTTTTAGGAATATCTTATTAAAAAGTTGTATGTTTTATGGAAAGCTCTTCGTAAGTAAACAATAAACATGTATAACGAAATGGGATGAAATGGCCCAAATCATTTTCCGCACATCTTGAAAAATTTGTGTACTAAGAGCTCTCTTGGTTCTGAGAAGGTGAGGAGAACTAATTACTACAATAATTCAATTTCTGGCTTAGAATTAACCAATTCGCTGCCAGGCTTTTTCCCCTCCTGTGCCGAGCCTTTTTTTTGGCCATTTGGGGCAGTTCGCGCTTAGGCCCTCATGACTTTTTGTCCACATAAGCTATCCACGCCAAATTTACGTCCTTTTTTTCCAACATCCTAGGGATTCTACGGGTACTCAGAGTTTGTGGGTTCCCCTGGAGGAGACCAAGAAATTAGCCAAAATACAGCAAACATTTCATTTTTTTTTTAAAATGGGAAAAAGGCCTGCAGAAGAAGGCTTGTGTTTTTTTCCCTGAAAATGGCATCAACAAAGGGTTTGTGGTGCTAAAATCACCATCTTCCCAGCTTTCAGGAACAGATGGACTTGAATCAGAAAACCAAATTTTCAACACAATTTTGTCATTTTACTGGGACATACCCCATGTTTACTATTTTTTGTGCTTTCAGACTCCTTCCAGTTAGTGACAGAAATGGGTATGAAACCAATGCTGGATGCCGGAAAGCTAAACATTTTGGAAAAATAAAAAAAATTCTGAATTCAGCAAAGGGTCATCTGTGTAGATCCTACAAGGTTTTCCTACAGAAAATAACAGCGGAAATAACAAAATATTGAAATTGAGGTGAAAACAAAGCAGCCATTTTTCTCCACGTTTTACTCTGTCACTTTTTCCTGCGATGTCAGATTTTTGAAAGCAATATACTGTTACATCTGCTATACTCTTCTGGTTGCAGGGATATGTAGGTTCATCAAGAACCTTAGGTACCCAGAGCCAATAAAGGAGCTGCACCTTGCAATTGGTTTTCATTCTATAAAGGGTATACAGCAATTCATTTGCTAAAATATAAAGAGTGAAAAATAGGTATCAAGAAAACCTTTGTATTTCCAAAATGGGCACAAGATAAGGTGTTGAGAAGCAGTGGTTATTTGCTGTTCTCTGAATTCCGGGGTGCCCATACTAGCATGTGAATTACAGGGCATTTCTCAAAAAGTCGTCTTTTTTACACACTGTCTTACATTTGGAAGGAAAAAATGTAGAGAAAGACAAGGGGCAATAACACTTGTTCTGCTATTCTGTGTTCCCCCAAGTCTCCCGATAAAAATGGTACATCACTTGCGTGGGTAGGCTTAATGCCTGTGACAGGAAACGCAACATGGACACATCACATTGTCCCAAAGAAAACAGACCTGTTTTTTGCAAAGTGCCTAGCTGTGAATTTTGGCCTCTAGCTCCGCCGGCATCTAGGGAAACCTACCAAACCGGATTATTTTTTTAAACTAGACACCCAGGGGAATCTAAGATGGGGTGACTTGTGGAGCTCTCACCAGGTTCTGTTACCCAGAATCCTTTGCAAACCTAAAAATTTTTCCCAAAAAACACTTTTTCCTCACATTTCGGTGAAAGAAAGTTCTGGAATCTGAGAGGAGCCACAAATTTCCTTCCACCCAGCGTTCCTCCAAGTCTCTCAATAAAAATGGTACCTCACTTGTGTGGGTAGGCCTAGTGCCCGCGAAAGGAAATGCCCCAAAACACTATGTGGACACATCAAAATTATCAAATACTAAACTACCTGTTTTTGCGATCCCCTCAGTCTGCCGGGAAAAATTATACCTCATTTGTGTAGGTGGGCCAAGTGCCTGTGACAGGGAAGAGCCAAAAACATGTCGAAATTGAGGAGGAACCAAAGCGGGTCCAAAACAGCAGTCTGAAAAAAAACATTTTTAGGCTCACAAGTGCAGCAGAATGTTTATCGGTATGGATGAGACAATGCTGAGTGGTAGGAATTTTGTGGATTCCTGCAGATTGAGGAAGGTTCTATCACAAAAATATGGGAAAAATATGTGATTTCCAGCAAAGTTGGAGACTTGCAGGGCATTGTGGGTAAGAAAATGGTCCTCTAGCTTTCCGTGCGATAAGATGTTTTAGTGTGCGGGGGAGAGCTGAAAGACTGTTAACCCCTTCAGTTGGGGTGGGGGCATAACCATACTGGTTGGTAGCTACCACCCCACTATTTGTTTTTAAATTCCCTGGCAGCTAGTAGACTTTCAGCCCCCCTCCACCCCAGGGTGTGGATTGGGGGTAATTGCCCCATCTGACCACTGGTGGGCAGAACAACTTTGGCCCCATTTATTTGGGGTGGGGGTATGGCCATACTCCCACCCTGGTCTCTGGTGGGCTTTCTCTCACCCTTGGGGACAGATGGGCCTTCCACAAATAGGCCGATCTGCCCCCAAGGGGGGCAGATATGGCCAACAGTAATGTGCCCCCATTGGGAGCGACCCTTGCCCAAGGGGCTGCCCCCCAAACAAAACACACACATGCCCTGGGGGCAGATTGGCCTAATGGAAATAGGCCGATCTGCCCCCAAGAGGAGCAGAAGTGGCCTATAATAAATTTGCCCCCCACGGAGAGCGACCCTTGCGTGAAATTGGCGCAACAAAAATTCCCCGGGGCTTAGTGGTTTCTGCCCCCTTGGGGGCAGATCGGCCTAATAAAAATGGCCTACAGCAAATTCCCCCCCCCTCTGCCCCCTAGGGGAGCGACCCTTGCCTAAGGGGTTGCTTCCCTCATGTGAAACTGACAAAAAAATATCCCTGGTGTCTAGTGGTTTCTGACCCCCCCCTTGGGGGCAGATTGGCCTAATAAAAATAGGCCGATCTGACCCCAAGGGGGGCAGAAATGGCCTAAAGACAATTTGCCACCCAGGGGAGCGACCCTTGCCTAAGGTATATGCCAGTGTATATGGATGTTGTGTGGGTGTCTGTAGGTCTGGTGAGTGTGCTGCAAGTGTATGTGAATGTAGTGAATGTAGTCGTGGTGAGTGCAGGTATGATGTCTGGGGTGCATGACTAAACGTCCGCTCTTGTGGTGACTGCAAGAATGGGGGCTGCAGCAGTGACTGAGGGTGCAGTGCATGTGGGTGTGCATGGTAAGGTGACAGACAGGGTGGCGGGGGAGGTGGATGTTGTTGTGTGTGCTTTGGTATGTTGGCTGTGTGCCTGCCTGTGGTGGGAAGTGTGGTGCTTGTGTTTCTCAGTGTGCTTCTTGTGTGTTGATCTGTGTGCATGGCTGTCTGTATGTGTGCTTGGGATGGGTGAAGGGAGTAGGGTACAAAGTCAGGACACAGCAGCACACGCAGTGGAGTTCCTCCCTTCTCGTACTGCAGGAGTCAAGTGTCAAGGGCCTGTCAAAATGGCGGTAGATACCGCAGCGGCGTGCCCCGTCACCGCCGTCAGCGATCATGATTGGTGCAGGTTTCCCACTGACAACCATGTAATCCAATGATCCAGTGCAAGGTGGTGAGCACCACCTACTGCCATGACAAGTTATGCCAACGGAATGAATTCACTTCCACACTACAATACCTGGATGGCAGGAGGCTGCCATTTTGCATCCATCATGTCTCCATAGCCTGGCCGGGGGCCTCATCCATGGCCCCATTCCCTCTCCCCTTCGTCAAGTACTGACATGAGTACTGGTCCCCCACATGTAATCATGGTTGGAAGTATGTCTACACTGATGCCATTATGACTTAGACACCTCACCGCTCATTAACCTGACAGAACTACCTCATTCTTTGTGTTTGTGTGAATTACATATGTCACCATGTGATGCAAGTGTATGTCCAAACTCAAGATGTGTCCCTTCATCACCCACAGGTACAGACCCATGTGGCGAAGGAGAGCCCCATCTGTTTACAGACCCCTTGTAGATCTGGCCACCATGGAGGAACGTCACATCATCATAACTTACCGACTTAACCGAGCTACAATCCTTGACCTCTGTGCAGATATGGATCCTGTTCTGAAACCAGCCAATAGGAATCACCATGCCATACCTACAATGGTGCAGGTACTATCTTTGCTTAATTTTTTGGTCCCAGGCTCATTTCAAGTGACTGTGGGCATGGCTGCACGGGTATCTCAGCCAATATTCAGCCACACCCTGTCCAATTTCCTGAATGCATTCGTTCAACACTTGCAAAGTTATGTCCAGTTTCCACAAAGGGCTAATCTCACCGCCATCAAATCAGGATTCTATGCCTTTGCAAATATCCCCTATGTGAAAGGAGCCATTGATGGTACCCACATAGGTGGTCATTATGACCCTGGCGGTATTACAACGCCAGGGCCAAAACGACGGGAGCACCGCCAACAGGCTGGTGGTGCCTCCAGGCGTATTTTGACGTCGCACCGCCGGGGCCGGCGGTTTTCCGACACAATGGCCCCGGCGGTTGTAATCCGCCAGGGCAGGGCTGCTTGCAGCGCTGCCCAGGGGATTACGAGTCCCCGACCGCCATCCTTTTTCTGGCGGTCTGAATCGCCAGGAAAAGGCTGGCAGTACGGGGAGTCGTGGGGCCCCCTGACAGGGCCCCATGCGGCTTTTCACTGTCTGCTGTGCAGACAGTGAAAAGCGCGACGGGTGCAACTGCACCCGTCGCACGGCCGCAACACTGCCGGCTCCATTTGGAGCCGGCTCCCATGTTGCGGCCCACATCCCCGCTGGGCCGGCGGGTGGAAACTTGGTTTCCGCCCGCCGGCCCAGGGGGGATGTCCAAATGGGCACCGCGGGAGTGCGGCCGCATTGGCGGCCGCACGGCGGTTAACCGCCAATGTTGTAATGAGGCCCATAGTCCTCATACCCCTAAGAGTGAATGAACAGGTGTATCGGAATCGTAAAAACGATCACTCTATGAATGTCCAATTGGTGTGTACTGCTGATCAGTACATTTCACTTGTCAATGCAAGATTCCCGGGATCAGTCCATGATTCATTTGTCCTGAGAAACAGCAGTGTGCCACACATGATGGGACAACTACAAGGGGACAGAGCTTGGCTCATAGGTGAGTGTGTATGACACTGGACCAGTTTCATAGCTGAAAGCCAGGCTGTATGCAAGTAAAATGTGTGTGTTTCAACACTCTTTCGCCCACTTTTGCAGGGGATTCTGGCTACCCCAACATGCACTGGCTCCTGACACCTGTGAGGAATCCCAGGACAGATGTAGAGAGGAATTATAACGAGGCACATGGTCGTACTAGGAGGGTGACTGAGCGCAATATAGGACTCCTGAAAGCAAGATTTAGTTGCCTCCATCTCTCTGGGGGATCCCTGTGCTATGTCCCTGACAAGGTGTGTAAGATAGTGTGGCCTGCTGCATGCTGCACAACCTGGCTGTGAGGAAAGCTATCCCACTTCTGGAAGAGGAGGATGCTGTCCAACCAGCCCTGCCACCGCAGAGGAGGGATGAGCGTGATGGTGAGGAAGAGGGGGAAGATATAAACTCCAGGGCCCAGCTAATCCGGCTATGCTTCCAGTGTCTCTCAGGTACTGTTCTATGATGCTGATGACTTCACTGCATTGTTTCAAGCTGACTCATGTACTAAGTACTTTGGTGTCCTTTACCAGTGATAATGCAAAACCATGACTGAAGTGGCAGATGCCCACGTAGGCAATGGAATGTACAGTGTGACATACTTCAGACACTACAGTCTGTTAGACCCCATCCAGCAATAAAAGTAGCATTATGATGGTAACTGGCTAATGCATTCACATTCACAATTGATAGCTCATATTGATTAAGGACAGATATTGTGAGTGCACAGGTTTATTTATTCCAATGCAAAACATCCATGAGTGTTGGGACAGTGGAAGGGAGTGGGCACATGGTGAACAACATACTCAGGTACAAATGCTTAGCTGTTGGTTGCACAGGGGTATCGTCCATGGGGCCATTGGAAGATGGTGAGATGGCAGTGGCATGTCAATGAGGTAGCTCAGTGGCACACAAGGGAGACAGTCAGGGCAGAGTCACTTCCTGGTGCTGGGCTTGGTCTTGGCTGGTGTTTCAGTGGGATGTCTGGGTCTGAGGGCACGTTTGCGAAGGTGAAGCTGGGCTGCAGGGGTAGGGGTGCTGGTGTCCTGTGAGTCCTCTGGCAGTGCCACCAGTCCAGAGGCTGCTGCAGATGTAGATGGCCGGGCAGTGTCCTGGCTAGTGGTAGGGGCCTTTCGGTGGGTGGAGGACTCAGGCTGAATGTTTGTCTGGTGCTGCAGTACCCCTGCAATGGAGGCCATGGTGGCATTGAGCTGTTTCCATTGCTCCATGGCCTCCTGGTGGTGTGCTACCTGCAGCCTCTGATTCTGCCCCAAGGTGGCCAGTATCTGACCCATCCTGTCCTGGGAATGGTGGTATGCTCCCAGGGCCTCGGAAATCACCTCCTGGGCAGCAGCATCGCTCCTTGGGCCAAACCCGGGGCCAACCCCCTGGGCCACTGATGCCCTCCCACTGACCCTAGCCCCCTGTGTCCCCTACGCAGGTCTGGCAGTCCCACTTGCAGTTGGCTCTTCATCCTGTGTGGTGGTGGGTGGAGACTCAGGCCTCTGTACATGTTGGCAGCCAGTCCATGGCCAGGTGACACTGGTGTGGGGTCGTTTGGCCAGGGCTGATGGTGGTGGCTGAGTGGTAGGGGTGTCAGTGGTGTCCTGGGTGAGGCTTCTGGAGGTTGACTGCCCAGGGGTGTGGGATGGGCCAGGGATTTCCTCTGTGTCCAGACAGCCCTCTGCACTCTCCTGAGTGGGGCCTCCATCTTCAGGTGGAGGGCTGGCACTCCTTGACGTCTCCGTCCGGGTGGCATGGGTGGTGGTGCCTGTGTGTGAGAGAATAGAGATGTGGGTGTCCTGCACTTTCTTGTCAATTGCAGCACTGGTCAGCAGGAATTGGTGGTTGGATTCCCATGTAGTGGCATGCAAGGTCCCTTTGTGTACATTTTGATGCATTTATTGAGGGGGGTGGTGGTGCATTGTGGGTGTTGTAGTGCTACTGGGATTCCATGCATGGGTTGGTGACTGTGCACAGGGGGCTGGATGGTGCTTTATATGGGAGATTGTGGGCATGCACGTGACTTGGATATGAGTGTGTGGGTGTTGTGGACTGGGAAGGGGATGGGGTCCTGGTGGTAGTGGGAGGGATGGGGTGATATATACATTATAGGTGTGGTGACTGTTAAGGTATTGTAGTTGACTTCCCGGAGTCCAGTCCTCCAGTGAGTCCAGTAAGGCCCTCTGGGTGCAGGATAGCCAGGACCTTCTCCTCCCAGTCGTTGTATTCGGGGGGAGGAGGTGGGGACCACCACCAGTCTTCTGTATGGCGATGTTATGCTTAGATGCCATGGAACGCACCTTCCCGCGCAGGTCGTTCCATCTCTTTCTGATGTCCGCCCTTGTGGCTGGATGGTGTTGTGGGTGGTGTGTTGTAGGTGTATTGGTGAGGGTGCTGTTGTGTGGTTAGGTGTGTGGTTTGTGATGGTGGTTGTGCAATGTATGTGTTTTGGTGGTATATTTGTGTGTGTGACTTATGTGATGGTGAGCTCAGTGTATGCATGTTGTGTTGTCAATATCTGTTGTGCTATTGGTGTTGCACAGGATTGTGGGGTGTGTATGTGTGTGTTTTAAAGTGTTGTGGATGTGTGTCAGGTGTGTGGTTTTCGAACTTGCCAATGTGTGCATTTGTTGTTGGCAGATCCTATTGCTGGCCATGGCGGTCCGTAATGCCAATGGTCGTTCGACATTCACTGTCCGCCGAGCTGATTTGTGCATCATTATTTGTTGGGTGGGGTATTTGTCTGCATGGGGTGAGGTGTACTGCCTTTCCACCATCGTTGCCTCTGGTGGTGGGTGGAGGTTGCAAGATTTTTGGAGGTTTGTCTTTTTGGCATCATTATACGGCGGTATGCAGTTCACTGCTACTGGCGGTCTTTTGTTCACCGTCAGCACGGCGGTTGGCGGTGATTGTGCCAAGTTCATAATGAGGGCCTATATTTTTGGAGTCAATATCGTAATATTAAGTCAATATTTTTGGTATCAATATTTTGACATCAATAGTTAAGTACAGCAATTTGTGGTGGTCCATATTGTCACATACAGCCTTAATAGAGAACTCTTTACAAGAGTGACAGATATTCTTTGCTAGATAATAAATGGCAATATAGATAGCCACCCTTGAACACTAGGTATTATGTGTAACATGTTGCAATGCCTTGGATAGAGGGTGAATGGAGAATACACCTAAATGAGCCCTTGTCCCTCGCTGAAATAGAAAAAATAATCTTAAACTTTGCAAGTGGTAAGGTGCTGCGCACTAATGGTCTGAATAGCAAAAAAGCATTAGTGAAATACATTCTGGAAATGCATGCTAGTACCATTACTAAGTGTAAATGACCTCATACAATCATTTAGAAAATTATTTAGCTGCAATGGTGTAGTATGCATCACACTGGTTAGCTCTGGAACAGTATTACCTAAATATTCATACTGAGCAAGCACAGATGTCCCAAGCAGCTGTAGTAGTGCAATATAAGGTAAGACACAAATGACAACATCGGATTTTAATTCATGGCACATGACAGGGTGTGACTGAAGGCAGGAAGGCAGCTGGTGGTGAGATGTGGCTTATTCAGAGCAACTTTGCTGCACTGATCATTTCTCAATGACATTTAAAATATAAATGTCTGCTGGTTAAACTCAGCTTTGATAAGAGGGAAGATTTGTATAGACAGAAGTTGTTTGTGACCCTTGAGGAGTTTAATCTAGAAACTACATTGACTAAATTAGAGGACTAGTTATATTTCCCTAGGCTTGCTGACCTCGTTCCAAGGCAAACAGTCATTCTGTGACTGGTGCTTCTGCTAACTATGGGACAAGCATCAGTGAATTGGTTTGGGATTGGGTGATGAAGCACTGTGACAAAATGGCTGACAGACCTATCTAAATGCAATCAAATTGAGCATGCAGTCCATCTGCTACTAAGCCAAAGTAATTTAGTCATCTTAAAGGACGGATTTGTTTTCAACAATCCATCTGTTACTGGGCTGAAGTGTTATCTTTCAGATCATACTTTCTGTCTAATAGCGACATAATGCATCTACAAAACGAATGTCCCTAACATTAAGAAATTTGACTATCTAGCTTCTTGTTAAATGTCTATGGGCCACATGTACACAATTCAGGTTTTGCAACTCGCAAATTGCGAGTCAGAGTGAATAGCAATTTGCAAGTCCCAAAACTTGATGTACAACAGTGTCAATGACACTGTTTGCAATTCCCAGTGGGGTCGCAAATGACCTACCTCATGAATGTTCATGAGGTAGGTCGCAATTTGCGACCCCATTGGCAATGGCCGCCCTCACAGGGATGGTGGCCTGCTGGAGACAGCAGACCAACATGTCTGTGACTGCTTTTAAATAAAGCATTTTTTTTTTTTTTACTGCAGCACGGTTTTCTTAAAGGAAAACTAGAAGCAAAAGTTTTCTTTTTAGTTTTTCAGAGCAGGCAGTAGTCCACTGCCTGCTCTGAAAAAATATTTTCGCTGCCATTCACAAAGGGGAAGGGGTCCCATGGGGCCCCTTCCCGTTTGCGAATGAGTTAGCACCAGTCTGAAACTGGTGCTAACTGTGATTAATTTAAAACCGCATTCAAGGTCACAAAACAATCATACATGGGACTGAGACTTGCAATTAGGAAGGGATCAACCCTTCCTAATTGTGACTCGCAAACCCTTTTTGTGATTCGGTAAATAGATTACCGAATTGCAAAAATGGGTCTGTACATCGCAAATAGCATTTTTCAAGTCGCAAACAGCCCGATTCGCCGTTTGCGACTTGAAAAATGCTTCGTACATCTGGCCCTATGTGTCAGGGTGCAAAGAGCTACAAATAGATTGGGGGGATTTTCCGCAGAATCCCTATGACTAGGACATTGGGAAGGGGTAAATTAAAAAATGAAAACAACGGACTGCAGTGATTTCTGAAATGTTACAATATTTTCTACAAAATATTATAACGCTTGCCAATCAACAAACAATATAAGCTCTAAATACAGATAAAAAAATATAAATGAGCAAAACACTCTAACGTTTTAAGATCAGTCTTTACATATAATGCAGTTACCACCTCAAACAGAGTCATGATTATAGGTTGAGATAATGAGTTGGATCTGGTCTCCGGCCTTAGGGTCTGCAATGTGGTGATGGAGTGCTGGGCCAAACTCCTCTGGTTACCTGATGGACCTTTTTTTGTCAACTCAAAAGATGTAGGGAGTTAGCATTTGTCAAGCAATATCAAATTAACAGTATAACACATTTGGCTACACAATAAGGACCAAAAATCGGCATTAAAGTTAAGAAATTATTTACAAGTTAACAGTCAGGTTAACATAAACTCAGTCTCAAAAACATGCAGTAAAGATACAGGATTACAACAGGATAACCAAACCTCCTGAAGAAATTTAGGTGATCAACATAAGGCAAACCAAAAGTTTGGTTACAGCAATACAGATGATTAACAATAACATTTGGGGTGATATTTACGAGCCTCCTAGCGCCACTCGAGTGTTACTTTACGTGATGCTCCAGTGGCGTTAACCTCTGCTCCATATTTACAAGGAGCAGGAGAAAAATATTGACCTTGAATACCTGATACATTACTGAATAGGGACTGTCAGTTAACGCTGTGTCTTTCCATGTTCCTCCATCAGGGTCCTTTTCTTAGACTTTCTGTCACTAATACATCATTGCATCTATTCACAAGCTAACAATCCGTGTGAAGGTACGCGCAAAGAAAAAGACAAGCAGGCAGAAATGGAAAAACAGTTTTATGTTGAAAGAAATTCAGGCCTAGTCATGTCAAGTTAAACATATAATGCAATACTGCACATTTACTACATGTCATTTGTGCACATATAACCACAAATATATGAGAAAGTCAGTACATCAATTCAAATTAAATTCATGTTACAGGTTTAAGTAAATGAAATACAACTTTGAGTACATGAGCATGAATGCAACTAAGAACTACATTATGAATTCAAATGAGAAAACATTAATACATACATCTGCATGAATTCTTCTCATTTCTAAAATAAATACACTTCAATAATGTGAGAATGGTTTTATTCAATCCCTAAAAAATACATTTCATTTAATAAGGTTAAGGCATACAGAATACATAAATTCCTAGTTCTACAGTGAATGCGCTTCCATACTGGGTTCAAGTGCAAAACTTTACATTAATAATCTTAGAACAAACAAAGTATGCAATGCTAAGTGCACAGATATATTGCATATTTGTTACGTGCAAGGGTGGAGCTAAAATCTACGTTGGTCCAGTATCAATATAGAGATCGCAGTAGTATTGGCAATTACAGATCTGCAGTTTATTGGACTGCATCTTAATTTAGTAGCCATGGGTGGTTTAGGTGGATAATTGATGACTAAGGTTAGTATGGCAGATTCCTACTGTGATGTTGGGCACAGGGCACCTCGAATAGGCATAATTTGTAACAGCCCTTGAAGGAACATTAGGGGTGTTTCAAACCTCTTCCATATGGAAGTGATACGTATTTGAGTTGCTTGGGGTGATCCCAATATTAATGTCAGGGTAAACAGGTTGGGTTGGTGTCGTCCTAGAAGAGGCATGTGAAAGGCATGTAAGTGATCTGTTTAGCTGGGAGTGCAGTGCCTCTACTTGGGATTACAGGCTCAAAATCACCCCAGTCTCTAGGTATGTGTTGTGAGTTGCAGTCAGAGATGGCATCAGGTTTAGTTCATGGTGTATACTGCCACCTTAAGGTAAAGCATTTTGCTATATCCTGGTAATTTATAAGAAAATGAGTAGTCTTATCGTAAGGCAGAGGGCCACATAGGGTGCTGAGGGACGTGGATGCATTGGTGTAGTTTATTGACCCTGGTTTGTGGGTGAGATGTTAGGAGTGTCAATGAATGAACTTGAGGGATATTGGTGATATGTACTGACTTCAAGTTATTTAAAGAGTTGAAAAAGATTGTGAATCTATGCAGGATAATGCTAGTCGAATGCCCTGAAATTGGGTTGCTCTTATAGAGATTAATGTGCAGTTTACATGGCTGATCTGAGTAACTGAAGACTTGACGTTTTCTTTTCATTTGGCAAAAGTGACATTTTTAAGGAGCTGAAAAAGCTTGGAAAATCCTTTCCAGGCAACTACAATTCTGGTGAAGAAAAGGTATGTAGGAGCAATGACTGTCTCAGGGTGTGTGGTTAAAGTGCTATATTTCAGTTGTTTTGAAGGTTTCTGTTTAGAGTCTTGGGGGATAGATTATTTAGGACATGTTATTTCCAGTGTCACTCATCTTGACTGGGTATCTATATCTGTTTACAGGTTTTAGGAGCATGGTGTCAGCAGTGTAGGACTTTTGAATACATAAGCAGTATTATGCAGGTGGAGGAAATTTGGAAAAACAAAAGGCATCAGGAAGATGGAGGAATTTTGGAAAAACAAAAGGTATCAAGAAATCCATGAACTTTGTCAAGATGCTTTGCCTGGTTCTGTTACTGTGAGCAAAATAGTGACATTGGGATAGACAATATTGAAACAGACTTTGACAAAAAGTGAAATTTTTGAATGTTTACATCAACAAAGCCTATAATAGATATTTAATTTCCATTTGTCATAAACAGCATAATGATTCACTGAAGAATACATCTTGTGACTACAGGGCTCATATAAATAAATGATCACCAAAAATTAGTCATCGGGAAGTCAGTCTCTAACCTGGACACAATGTTCGTCTTTATGAGGGCCTAAAACCTTGGTAAGTTAGTTATCTCAGTCTTGTCTCAGCTTCCTTCTGGCTTTTCGTGATTGGTACTGATGAACTGTATTTGAGATTGGTGGTCTTGATTGGTCTGGCCATTACAGATGTGACAAGCACATTTTTGTGTGAGTTGTGATATCTGGGTCCTTACTGTTTTGGGATCTTTGAGAGAACCAACAGTACCCGGTTCCTCTACAATCCTGATAACCTTTTTATGAACTGCATGAAGCATTAAGTTTCTTTAATGGTCTGCGGACACTTCTAAATTATTCAGACTGGGAAAATTGTCTATCTTCATTTTATTTGGTATCTTATATGTTACCATGACCAGGGCACAAGTCCTAAAAAAGAAGAAGTGGGGGGACTAACCAAGTTAGGCAGTATGCAAGTGACATTCCGGAGTGTGACATCACAGCACATGACATTACACGTGACATCACAGTAAGTGGCATCACAACCAATGATTTTACATGAAGTGACATCACAATAAGTGACATCAAATCTTAAGATCTCAAACATGTGTTTAGCAGGTCTATCATGATTACATTTTAATGGATTACGGGCAGAAGACTCAAGTTTTAAGTTTTCTAAGCTACACATACAACAATGCTGCCTTTTGTCAGTGTAAAGCTTCCTTTACTCAAGGACAGACCAAACTAACTCCGCCACCAGCCTACTCCCCCAGATATAATATTCCACATGCAGCACGTTTCCATGTAGATGTGATTCAGCTGCCTGTGCTCTGCAGAGGTGAGACCACTCTCCCATGTGAATTACTCTTACTCAGCCCTCCCACCATTTAATGTGTCTGTGGTGGACACATGCACTAATTTTAGGAGTTTGGGGCTCATTTTTCACCAACAGATCATGATAGACAGCAAGGCAGAAATACAGAAAGGGGAGAAAGGAGAAAGAGAGATAGTAAAACAGTGATGAAGTCAGAAAAGAGGGTGAAAAAAGAATCTACAAGAATAAGCAAGTGTCCAGTAGTAAAAAAAAGGTTATTGCAACCTTGGCATTCAGCAATAGGCCCTAAAAAACATTTTGAGGCTGTGCATTTATGTTTTTACAAATTATATACTGCCTCCCAAAATGGTACCTCCACATTTAGCAGCACACATGCCACCCTCAAGTTCACCTGACAGCTCACCCTGAAATCAGTACAACCAGAAGACCCACACAAAGATTGGACCATAGATTTCAAAGTAAGAGGTATCAGCTCCACCTCAAAATAAAAAATAAGTGTAAGCCACCCAATATCCGAGGATGAGAAGGAAATGGTTATAAATATAACTCACAAGAAAAAGGCACATGTAATTCCCGGCCCAACTAGCAATTTCCAAGACATATTGCCCTTCAAAAGGAAATATTGCTAGTTTGCATAGAAAAACTATCCTAGTTTACTACACAACTGGGGAAATGTAGGAACAGCGAGAAACACCACAAACTACGGCAAGCAATCAGAATCTACATTAGACTGCGCTCGCTGACTAATTCTTTGCACAGCTTAGTTGGCTTTCTTGTTCCCAGAAACACTGAGTTGTCAGCTCACCTATTCACTGTACCCTCACCTTGAATGGGCCAGTGCTAAGGAAACACACATGATCTTTCATTTCATAGGTATCATAAATCTGAATTACATCAGTCTTCAGACCTAAGAGCATCATAAAAACAAAGCTATCCTTTGTTATTGTGTACATCACAAAATTTTGACCCGTTCTGTGCCCAGGATGTAATGGTTACGTCCTGAGGCACAGTGCTGCTGTGCCCAGGACTTAACCATTATGTCCTGGGCACACAGCCCAGAGGGAGCGCTAGCGCTACCTCTGTGGGGTTTCCCCCCAACCCCCCAAGTCAGGGATGGAAGGGGAAGCCTTCCCATTCCACCCCCGACCCCCCCCCCACCCCTCCGTGACGTCAGCGAGCGAGCGCATGCTGATTGTCACAGAGCCTCTCCATATCGCGCTGGAAGCTGAGAAATGCTTTCCTTCCCTTTGAAGTCTCTCTCTGCGTTTTGGCAGCCGGATTGAAAGCAATCCGGCTGTCAAAACGTCCACTAGACACCATGGATGTTTACAAAAAAAGGAAATTGGCATAAGGGAGTGACCCCTTGGGCAAGGGTCGCTCCGAGGGGGGGCATTTTGTTTTAAGGCCTTTTCTGCCCCCAGGGGGGCAGAAACCTCTAGGCACCAGGGATAATTCTTTTTTTGTTTAATTTTTAGTTTTTGAGGTGGGGAGCGACCCCTTAGGCAAGGGTCGCTCCCCTAGGGGGCAAATTATATTTAGGCCATTTCTGCCCCCCTTGGGGGCAGATTGGCCTATTTTTATGAGGCCAATCTGCCCCCAAGGGGGACAGAAACCACTAGGCACCGGGGATTTTTGTTGTTGTTGTTGTTTTACAGATGGGAAGCGTCCCCTTAGGCAAGGGTCGCTCCCCTGAGGGGCAAATTGTATTTAGGCCATTTCTGCCCGCTTTGGGGGCAGATCGGCCGATTTTAGGTCAATCAGCCCCCAAGGGGGGCAGAAACCACTAGGCACCAGGGATCTTTTTTTTGTGCTGTCACGCAAGGGGAGCGACCTTGTAGGCAAGGGTCACTCCCTGGGGGCGGGGGGGGGAGGGGATTTTTTTTAGGCCACTTCTGCCCCCCCAGGGGGCAGATCGGCATATTGTTGTTAGGCCGATCTGCCCCCAGGGGGGGCAGAAACCTCTAGGTGCCAGGGCACATTTTTTTTTTGTTTGTTTGTTTTATAAGAGATGGGGAGCGACCCCTTAGGCAAGGGTCGCTCCCCTGGAGGGGCAAATTGTATTTAGGCCATTTCTGCCCGCTTTGGGGGCAGATCGGCCGATTTTAGGTAAATCTGCCCCCAAGGGAGGCAGAAACCACTAGGCACCAGGGATGTTTTTATTTTTTTGCGTCGTCACGCAAGGGGAGTGACCCCGTAGGCAAGGGTCGCTCCCCCGGGGGGGTGAGGGGGGCAAATTTATTTTAGGCAATTTCTTCCCCCCCTGGGGGCAGATCGGCCTATTGTTATTAGGCGATCTGCCCCAGGGGGGGCAGAAACCTCTAGGCGCCAGGGCACATTTATTTATTTTTTGTTTGTTTTTTTAGAGATGGGGAGCGACCCCTTAGGCAAGGGTCGCTCCCCTGGAGGGGCAACTTGTATTTAGGCCATTTCTGCCCGCTATGGGGGCAGATCGGCCGATTTTAGGTCAATCTGCCCCCAAGGGGGGCACAAACCACTAGGCACCAGGGATCTTTTTTTTTGCGCCGTCACGCAAGGGGAGCGACCCCGTAGGCAAGGGTCGCTCCCCGGGGGGGTGAGGGGGGCAAATTTATTTTGGGCCATTTCTGCCCCCCTTGGGACAGATTCACCTAAAATCGGCCTATTTGCCCCCAAGGGGGGCAGAAATGGTCTAAATACAATTTGCCTCTCCAGGGGAGCGACCCTTGCCTAAGGGGTCGCTCCCCATCTCTAAGAAAACTTTAAAAAAAAAAAAAAAATTAGCCCTGGCGCCTAGAGGTTTCTGCCCCCCCGGGGGCAGATCGCCTAATAACAATAGGCGATCCCTTGCCCCTTGGGGGCAAATAGGCCGATTTTAGGTGAATCTGTCCCAAGGGGGGCAGAAACCACTAGGCACTGGGGATCTTTTTTTTTGCGCCGCCACGCAAGGGGAGCGACCCCATAGGCAAGAGTCGCTCCCCGGGGGCGTGCAAATTTATTTTAGGCCATTTCTGCCCCCCCCGGGGCCGGCTGAGCTAGAGGCCAAAATCCACAGGTAGGCACTTTGCAAAAAAACACCTCTGTTTTCTGTGAAAAAATGTGATGTGTCCATGTTGTGTTTTGGGCCATTTCCTTTCGTGGGCGCTAGGCCCACCCACACAAGTGAGGTACAATTTTTATTGGGAGACTTGGGGGAACGCTGGGTGGAAGGACATTTGTGGCTCCTCTCAAAATCCAGAACTTTCTGTCACCGAAATGAGAGGAAAAAGTGTTTTTTTGGCCAGATTTTGAGGTTTGCAAAGGATTCTGGGTAACAGAACCTGGTCAGAGCCCCACAAGTCACTCCATCTTGGATTCCCCTAGGTGTCTAGTTTTCAGAAATGTGCTGGTTTGCTAGGTTTCCCCAGGTGCCGGCTGAGCTAGAGGCCAAAATCCACAGGTAGGCACTGTTTTCTGTGAAAAAATGTGATGTGTCCATGTTGTGTTTTGGGCCATTTCCTTTCGTTGGCGCTAGGCCTACCCACACAAGTGAGGTACCATTTTTATCGGGAGACTTGGGGGAACGCTGGGTGGAAGGAAATTTGTGGCTCCTCTCAGATTCCAGAACTTACTGTCACCGAAATGTGAGGAAAATATGTTTTTTAGCCAAATTTTGAGGTTTGCAAAGGATTCTGGGTAACAGAACCTGGTCAGAGCCCCACAAGTCACCCCATCTTGGATTCCCCTAGGTCTCTAGTTTTCAAAAAGGCACAGGTTTGGTAGGTTTCCCTAGGTGCCGAATGAGCTAGGCGCCAAAATCTACAGGTAGGCACTTGGCAAAAAACACCTCTGTTTTCTGTAAAAAAATGGGATGTGTCCACGTTGTGTTTTGGGCCATTTCCTTTCGTGGGCGCTAGGCCTACCGACACAAGTGAGGTAGCATTTTTATCGGGAGACTTGGGGGAACGCTGGGTGGAAAGAAATTTGTGGCTCCTCTCAGATTCCAGAACTTTCTGTCACCGAAATGTCAGGAAAATTTGTTTTTTTAGCCAAATGTTGAGGTTTGCAAAGGATTCTGGGTAACAGAACCTGGTCAGAGCCCCACAAGTCACCCCATCTTGGATTCCCCTAGGTCTCTAGTTTTCAAAAAGGCACAGGTTTGGTAGGTTTCCCTAGGTGCCGAATGAGCTAGGCGCCAAAATCTACAGGTAGGCACTTGGCAAAAAACACCTCTGTTTTCTGTAAAAAAATGGGATGTGTCCACGTTGTGTTTTGGGCCATTTCCTTTCGTGGGCGCTAGGCCTACCGACACAAGTGAGGTAGCATTTTTATCGGGAGACTTGGGGGAACGCTGGGTGGAAAGAAATTTGTGGCTCCTCTCAGATTCCAGAACTTTCTGTCACCGAAATGTCAGGAAAATTTGTTTTTTTAGCCAAATGTTGAGGTTTGCAAAGGATTCTGGGTAACAGAACCTGGTCAGAGCCCCACAAGTCACCCCATCTTGGATTCCCCTAGGTCTCTAGTTTTCAAAAATGCACAGGTTTGGTAGGTTTCCCTAGGTGCCGGCTGAGCTAGGGGCCAAAATCTACAGGCAGGCACTTGGCAAAAAACACCTCTGTTTTCTGTAAAAAAATTGGATGTGTCCACGTTGTGTTTTGGGCCATTTCCTTTTGTGGGCGCTAGGCCTACCCGCACAAGTGAGGTACCATTTTTATCAGGAGACTTGGGAGAACGCTGGGTGGAAGGAAATTTGTGGCTCCTCTCAGATTCCAGAACTTTCTGTCACCGAAATGTGAGGAAAATGTGTTTTTTTAGCCAAATTTTGAGGTTTGCAAAGGATTCTGGGTAACAGAACCTGGTCAGAGCCCCACAAGTCACCCCATCTTGGATTCCCCTAGGTCTCTAGTTTTCAGAAATGCACAGGTTTGGTAGGTTTCCCTAGGTGCCGGCTGAGCTAGGGGCCAAAATCTACAGGTAGGCACTTGGCAAAAAACACCTCTGTTTTCTGTCAAAAAATGGGATGTGTCCACGTTGTGTTTTGGGGCATTTCCTGTTGCGGGCGCTAGGCCTACCCACACAAGTGAGGTATCATTTTTATCGGGAGACTTGGGGGAACATAGAATAGCAAAACAAGTGTTATTGCCCCTTGTCTTTCTCTACATTTTTTCCTTCCAAATATAAGAGTATGTAAAAAAGACGTCTATTTGAGAAATGCCCTGTAATTCACATGCTAGTATGGGCACCCCGGAATTCAGAGATGTGCAAATAACCACTGCTCCTCAACACCTTATCTTTTGCCCATTTTGGAAATACAAAGGTTTTCTTGATAGCTATTTTTTACTCTTTATATTTCAGCAAATTAATTGCTGTATACCCGGTATAGAATGAAAACCCACTGCAGGGTGCAGGTCATTTATTGGCTCTGGGTACCTAGAGTTCTTGATGAACCTACAAGCCCTATATATCCCCGCAACCAGAAGAGTCCCTCAGACGTAACAGTATATTGCTTTCAAAAATCTGACATTGCAGGAAAAAGTTACAGAGTAAAACGTAGAGAAAAGTTGCAGATTTTTTCACCTCAATTTCAATATTTTTTTTTCAGTTATTATTTTCTGTAGGAAACCCTTGTAGGATCTACACAAATTACCCCTTGCTGAATTCAGAATTTTGTCTACTTTTTAGAAATGTTGCGGTTTCAGGGATCCAGCATTGGTTTCATGCCCATTTCTGTCACTGACTGGAAGGAGGCTGAAAGCACAAAAAATCGTAAAAATGGGGTATGTCCCAGTAAAATGCCAAAATTGTGTTGAAAAATTGGGTTTTCTGATTCAAGTCTGCCTGTTCCTGAAAGCTGGGAAGCTGGTGATTTTAGCACCGCAAACCCTTTGTTGATGCCATTGTCAGGGAAAAAACCAAAAGCCTTCTTCTGCAGCCCCTTTTTCCCATTTTTTTGAAAAAAACAAACTTTTCACTGTATTTTGGCTAATTTGTTGGCCTCCTTCTGGGAAACCCACAAAGTCTGGGTACCTCTAGAATCCCTAGGATGTTGGAAAAAAAGGACGCAAATTTGGCGTGGGTAGCTTATGTGAACAAAAAGTTATGAGGGCCTAAGCGCAAACTGCCCCAAATAGCCAAAAAAAGGCTCAGCACAGGAGGGGGAAAAGGCCTGGCAAAGAAGGGGCTAAGCATTGCTTTAGTAGGTAGGTATGAGAAGGGCAAAGCACAAGGCCACCCATGCTCCTGCAGGGTCACAACTTGGCAAAATTGAATTAACATGGCCAAATCCATTGCTCCCACAATTCCAGAGCTACAACAAAGAAGCTCTTCTTCCTGTCAACAGAAACAGCTCATCTACAATTAGTGAATGTAACTCGTAAACAAAGCACATCATTTGAAATGTTTGGAAATCATTTTTGTTGTGGTGTGACAGATTTTGATAGCTCTGCACAAAACTGAAATATATGAGTCACGAAGGAAAGAGCAGGATTATGGAAGGCAGTCCTTACTTGAAGTGAAAAATGGACAGTTGCAGCATGAATGAGAGAAGAAGCAAACATGTGGTTTCTAAACGTTGGAAAGTAAGTGTGCATCAATCTGTGGTTCTGACCAAACCTGAAATTATCAGTTCAAGTTGACCAGTGTAACATACATATTTGGGTCTATGCAGTTCACAAACATACAGCAATAAGTGGCAGTTGAACTGGGGCTTAGCTGTGAATGGTAGGTATATTTCTTTTGTGTGCTTCAATCAATTATAATGTTGTTCAGTGTTTAATAGGAATCTAGGCCATTTATAGGGTAGGCATGACAATTGACTTGCATGATGCTTTTGTCTGCCATCCATGCTCCAAAATCATGTGCCAAGAATTAAAGACAAATGCTAAATATATTAAAGACAAAGCATTAACCTTAGATGTAAAACAGGAGAAATAAAGAGCTATCCACCTACTGACTAAAATGAACAAAGTGAAAGCAGAAAACCTAAGATCAATCATAGCTTGAACTAAGTGTGTGATCCTAGGCAAATCTCTCTCTTGTTTGATTTAATAGGCTGTGATCTTGCACCGCAGATAATAAGAATCTAGGCCACATATAGTATGTACTTGGCATATGGCTTTCTTTTGGCTTTTGCCTGCCAGACACACTCTAACCTCATGTGCCAAGAAATAGGAGAAATAAAAGAGATGTCCATGCAGCAAACCTATGTGCTGCCCATGACCTCCGTATGCCAGGAGAGGACAGCAGTGATAACTGAGGGTTATGGCCCTGGTGCATTGCTCTATCAGAAAGAGGACAGTCACCCTGTGCAATGCTGTGACCTGTATGTGCTGTTACAATCAGCATTTGCCAGGAGGGGGGCAATGGTGAACTGAGAAGCAAGCCATTACCTGCAGAGAAATTACAATGATTTAACTACCCAGCAATCTAGGAGGGCCAAAGTCCAGCCACCGGATTCAGGGAGGCTTACCATGTAGGCGGAGAAGCATGTGAACGCAGGCACTTGTGCCGTAGCATCCAAACATCTGCTCCCCACAAGGCTGCAGACACGTCAGTGCACTCCAAGCCTTCACTCCAGCAAGAGTGGGTAAGACTGAATAATGGGCCTCAGGGACATCTTGCTCAGACTGACACACCACAGAGTGAGGCACTTTGACTTTCTCAAAGCCAGCATGGAACTTATACAACTTGGACTCATGAGGGGAGCCTAGCTAGAATGTCAACTCATGTAAATTGGGAGTAACCAAGATTCTTTGACAGGAAAGTGGGAATCGAGAGTTGACCCAGGGAATGCTAGTGTGCCTGCCTTAAGAAGACTATGGCGGTCGGCGCCCGCCAAGCGGTTCCCGCTGAAAGACCGAAGGCGGTCATTCTGGCTTTCCCGCTGGGCCGGCGGGCGACCGCCAGAAGACCGCCGGCCGGCCCAGCGGGAAAGCCCCTTCAACAATGAAGCCGGCTCGGAATGGAGCCGGCGGAGTTGAAGGGGTGCGACGGGTGCAGTGGCACCCGTCGCGATTTTCACTGTCTGCTAAGCAGACAGTGAAAATCTTTGTGGGGCCCTGTTAGGGGGCCCCTGCACTGCCCATGCCAGTGGCATGGGCAGTGCAGGGGCCCCCAGGGGCCCCACAGCACCCGTTCCCGCCATCCTGAGTCTGGCGGTGGACACCGCCAGAAACAGGCTGGCGGGAAGGGGGTCGGAATCCCCATGGCGGTGCTGCAAGCAGCGCCACCATGGCGGGTTCCCTGGGCCAGCGGGAAACCGGCGGGAAACCGCCGGCTCCCCTTTTCTGACCGCGGCTTTACCGCCGCGGTCAGAATGGCCCAGGAAGCACCGCCAGCCTGTTGGCGGTGCTTCCGCCGCACTCCGCCATGGCGGTCATGGACCGCCAAGGTCAGAATGACCCGCTATATATTGTATTTGTACACAGAATATGTGGAGAGATGTAAGAGAACGTCCAAGCACCTCTCATGTAATGCATACCTGATGCACAGCGACGCAAGGCAACACAATATGCTACCTTTGATTATTTTTTTTACAAAGCCACGCAAAAACTATCCTGTAAGGCTATTTCCTCATTGTATGCAAAGAGAAAATAATGAGGAGAAATAAAGATACTTCTCCTTGTTACACTAGCTTCAGCCTCAGGTAGCCTCACCAGCTTGGTGCAAACCTATGTTTACAAGTCTTTGTGAATATGGGTTCATGTCAAAATACATGAGCGGATGCACAGGAATGTCCAAGCACCACCCATGTAGTGTCTAACTGGTGCAAGGAAAGGCAGGGCAATGTGCTGCCTTGTGTTAGTTTTTTTTTTTACAAAGCCATGCAAACAGGATTTGTATAGTACTGCAAATCCCAATCTATATTTTGTGACAGGCTTTTGCCAGAAAAGTGAAGCAGCCAAACACAAAATCTGAGCTTCACTTTATACATTTTTTTTTTAAACTCTACAGCAAAGGGATTGGCAAAAAGGAGAAACGTGATAGTAAATCTGTTCCTCTTAATTAATTGGTTGCAAAGTCTGAACTTTATAATATCTAATGGGGTGAAGGCACCTGCTGCAGAGGTTTTTGTTTTACCAGTAAATTTGAGGCAATATTAATAGTGGTAAGATAATTCTGATGGTTAATGCATTTGATGGAAAGATCTGTGTTTTGTCTAGTCTCACTGTCATGTGTAGCACATCTTGTATATTGATTTACACACACGTATGATTTGTCAATGTATTGTGTATGTCTGATGCACAGCTCTCTGGCACCCTGCATTGGGATGAGTAGCGCTATAAAAGAAATAAAACATAGT
Source organism: Pleurodeles waltl (assembly GCF_031143425.1). Lineage (NCBI taxonomy): Eukaryota > Metazoa > Chordata > Amphibia > Caudata > Salamandridae > Pleurodeles > Pleurodeles waltl. The sequence goes on from NC_090440.1 coordinate 149,348,983, forward strand.
GGTATTTAAATTGTTATTTTATGTAAATACTGGTACAGACCAACACATCTGACATGCTTATAGTGCACACATATTTCTTATATTCAGGGCTTGAACAAAATTAAAGTGTGCCTCTCTTGAGTACCTGTGAAGTGCTAACAAGCTGTGTGCCTTTGTTTCCCCTCCACAGCATTTGCATCTAGGTCTGAGGTGCCAGATTGCACCTAGCCAGGTTATCGAACAAAAGGAGGCCTGATGGCCCATTGATTTACGCTTTTGTTAGGGGCCCACCTTGAGTATGAAACAGGAAAGCCCCCTAGTAGCCCACACATTGTTGCTTGGATTAAAAGCAGACAATGTGCTGGCATTGCCGATTGTGTCCCGGTGTTCGAAAATTACACCGGGACGAGTTCAGCATATTTTACAGTAGGGCCCGCCTTCTTGGCAGGGTGCGTGGCATCCACCCTGTGAAAATAGTGCATGTACCCCTGACTTGTGCCCTGACCATGACCATTCCGGACATAGGGACTATGGTCCGTGTGCCTGATTTAGTTGTGGGCGGACTATAGGTTTGGCTATGGCAGTGACTACCGATGGAGTAAGGGTCATCGGAGAAATGGGTATCTGCCTGCTCTCCAGTTAGGATGGGCAGACATATAGCCATTTTTTACTGTGTGTCACCACCAGGCAAACCCTGGTGGTGAGTGACAGTTAAATCATAATAATGCTCCCCTTGCCATAGGAGATGACTCATTGCCAGGGGAGCATTACAATATTCATTTTCAAAAAGAAAATCTTATTTTGGGATTTTAGTTTTGAAAATAAGCAAGGAAAACACTTTGGTGCAGGGCCGCATCAGCAGCAAACAGTGAAATGCTTTGGCAGGAACCTCCGTGATGGTGGTTCATGCCAATGCATTAAAAATGATCGTCTGCTTGGTAGTCATTTATAAATGTGTCCAACGGTCCCTCCATTAGTGGGATAGAGTAATTTACTCCATCCCGCTGGTGGGAACAACAGGCATTCCACCTATAATTAAATCAAGCTGTTAGTTATTACTGCACTGGTGGCAGTGGGTCAGGAATCCGAAAAACCATAGGCACATTAGACATAGCATGAAAGGGACACTTGACTATAGCCACACACTCACACTCAGCATGCATTACATTTTTTAGGATGAGTAAGTGTACACAGATAACAAATAAATCCTACACAAAGGTAGGTGTGGTGCATGGGAAGTCCGGCCTGGGCGACGGTGACACCTGGGACCCTGGATAAGACTGCTTCCAGTAGCAGCAACATAAAGGATGACTGTGTAGCGCCCTGATTTCCTAGAAGCTTACCATGCTGCATTGGCGTTCTCTGCTGTTGTGACCACTCAGTTAATTCCCCAACTTTGTTATTTGTTCCCCTCTCTGTATCCACCCCTCGGCCTGACAGCTTTGTCGTAAGCAGGGTGATTGACCTATTGCTGGACAGCCTTTTTGGTGTACTTGTGACATCTCCGGTGTCTCCTGTGAGTTCATTGGTCAGATTGCCTTCCAGACCCAGAGCATTGAAGAGGCTTCTAGTCTCCAAAGTCCATGACTTCTACAAAGGTATTCTGCTCAGCTGTTAGTTCCTTATTTGGGGGTTGGTTCATACATATACTGGCATAGACTCTGAAACCTTGTTCCCTGTTGTCTCTTCAATACTGGGCACTGTGACGAATGTTATGGGGCTGTTGAGCACTGTTCTTCTCTTTCGCTTTCCCCAGTTCCTGAGGTGTACAGGTAAATCTGTGTCTTCCTCTGTCAGGTTGCCTGATGCTTTCTCAGAAGTGGGAGAGAGCGTCAGAAATCCATACTCCGGCTCCACTGCTGAAAGAGTAGTAGCTACCAGCTAAAATTTAGGATAACATGAGAATTTATCTAATGTCATTTGGATGTGGCTTTCATTAGGTGTACTGCAAAACTTAGGACTTATGTTCTCTCTAGGCTTTCTGCCCAGGGTTTCTGATATAAAGCCAGCTTACTTATTTTCTTTTCATTTCATTCTGATTTGATAGGCATAGGGCTGTCTCATCTTCCAGGAGGCAGGAGGTAGGCAGATCCTTTGGCATATACAGGGCTTCATCAGCAGGCCCAAATTTTGTGAAATTTGGCCACCAGAACAGTGTGGTGAGTAGACCCAGTGGGTATTAATATTTCCTGATTTCTCATTCTTTGCTTTACTTTGATAGATACATTAACTGTTAATAAAAAATTAGATGAGCAATTTTCCTGCCTTACAACCTACAGCTTGTTGTTCTTGAATTCTGGGCAAGCGTAAATGCTGTCTCCCAACATCTTCGGAGGTAGTGTTCACTATTAGTTCTTGAACCTAACTCGCATGGATTTTGCTAGGTTGTGACACTTATCGGACCACCTTCTTGCGTTTACAGAGACACTTTCCAGTAGGCTCAGAATATCAGAGACATTTAAGGCATAGGCAAAGTGGGCAGTTGCCCAGGGCCCCCAGCTTCCAAGAGGCCCCCTGGGAAGGGAAGTTTTGCTGTAACTCACGTCTGTATATTTTTGGATCTTAATAGTTGACATATAATTCAATACTGATAGAAAACATAGGGCTTGAATTACCAAAAAATGGGTAATAAAATTCAAAGTTGTTCCACACAGGGGCCCCAAGATACGTCTTGCCCAGGGCCCCCAAAATCCTTAAGATGACACTGCCAGAACTGACTTTATGTTCTGACATATAAGCAAATCATGGTGTGTTCATTATTCCAAAAAGGTAAGAACAACTAACTTTGGTATTTTTTCATTAAGTCTTATGATTCCTTGTGATAATTGATTAGTTGTTCCTTTTTATATTTACAGGGTTGTTGCACTAACTGCCCCTGGCCTGGTCCTGACTAACACTCCTATAGATAACTTGAGGGCAGTCAAAATGTCAACACTTAACTAACTATACTGCACTATCTATCATACTTTTTTTCCACTGGGATTGACTTATCTTTGTATTTTTATTACGGCCAAGTGTTTCTGTTTTTATAAAGCGTGATGTTCCTCATTCATTATCCCCCTATAGGTTTCCCATCAAGAGCAATGCGCTGTTGCATTACATTGCAAAGAAATCTGTTTTGCTTTACTTTATTTTAATGTTGTCTGTTTAATTAATTAACTGATTAAAACTATAGATCTGTCTGTCATGTATTATGCAGTGCTATTTTTATATATTAAATGTATAGTTGTGTTTATGTGGTAGATTTTATTATCTACATCACCACTTGTTCTGAATACTTAATCAAATGTTTCTATAAGAATGACTTTGCATATAGTCCAGATGAAGAGCGAGGCCAAAGTTCTGTTGTATTGCTTAAAGTTTCTGCTGCTGTTCTCCTCCTAAGGGTGCATAAATGAGAACATTATCATTATAATTCGGGTCGGCCTGCACATTCCCTGATAACCTCCTGGAATACTTTGGCAGCAGTGAGAACCCTGAACCAAAGGCACTTACAGTGCCTTAGTCCTACATGAGTAGGGGAGGCTGTGGTGTGTCTCCACCTTCCAATTGATTATAGCACGTCTACATTTGAGAGTCATTTTGCACCTACTAGACTGGACATTGTGCCATAAATTGTGGGGGTGAGATATCCCTCTTGCTTGACCTCTCAACTTAGAAGCTTCATGCCTTTGCTTGTGTGCCTTGCTCCTGATCATCCTGTCTTCCCAATTACTGTGATGGAGTAAATCCACAAGGAGTGCCTTTCACCTTCTCCATGACATCTGCATCTTCTACACGTTTGATTTTGAGTCCAACTCATTTCCACTTATTAAAAGAGATTTGATACCATAGTGTCACCAGTTACAGGGAGGCATCTAGCTTTTTGTTTTTGAGGTGCTGCACTCCAGAGTACAACTGGTAGAATCACTCAATGATGTAGTCTACATCACCTGTGAATTAAATGAGCTGAAGTTCTTCTGTTGTTTGGCTGCCTGAAGCATGGCCCGTCCAGCCTCAGTCAAGAAAGCCAAAGTTTACACCTTGATTGCACCAGGTTTCATATGGCACACGAATGAGCAATGTTATTTTGTGGCTGTGATAAAAATATACACTGATAATAATTATCCTGATGCTGCGGTTTTGGATTAAGTCTACAATAGTTTTCGACTACCATCACATCACAGTCTGTAGTGAATCTGGGATATGGTGTGGACCTCATCTTCTTATTCAGTCCAGAAACTTTGAGATATTGATTCCTCAAACTGCATCTAGGGGGGACGTCTTTAGACCTTCTTATGTCCTTTGCACAGCAATGGCATCTTTTGGAGGAACACTTACATCTCTCTGCAAGGCAAAGACTACATTGCCCCCAAAGTAAACACAGGGAGTATTCTTTATCTTGGGTTTCTCATTGACTTGTTGTCTGTGCCTGGACACTTAAACTGTCTGCTATTTTGTTAACCCTGTCACATCCTTTTTCCTTGATAACGATGTTTTTGAAACCCTCCCTCATGTGGACCACTTGGCCATGGCCCTGCTTCAGTGAGCCACCCTCTATAACAATATTCTTAAATGACATACCTGTTTCTCAGAGGATGAGATGTCTCAGTTTGGAAGATCAGCATGCCTGAGTTAACTGTGCACTTAGTCTGGTACCTGTTTGTACATATAAGTTCTGTCTCAGATAAACATGAAACATGTCAATGCATTCACCTTGTTCTTTTCATAGATTCACTTTATTCTTTTCATACAAGTCACTGATTTTGGATGTACCTGTAGATATCACATGGCCACCAGACTAGTGGAGATTTTGCAGATCTGCTGGAGAGCCTAGCAAGGCGTACTTTTAAGTGAGGCACAACTTGGTTCAAGGGAGGTCAAGGAAAATGACAACAAAGTACAGATCTTTCTTATCGACCAATCTTGTGGGTACAGAATGGTAAGCAATTATTGCAATGCTAATGGGAGGATTCATCCAGGCAATAAAAAGGAAAAAGAGAAGTAAATACCTTACATCTTATAAGATCCCATTTAACAAAATCTTGTTATGTTCTGCCACTGCCAGGCTCACATCTCTCTTTTATGAGATCAGGCCTTGCATTCTTTGCATGTCCGAGTCCATGAGTATTTGAATAATATTATGCACTTGCTTTTGAGAATATTCTCTAGCAGAGCACTCGCCTTCCTGATTGCTACCAAAACCATGGCCTTTTTCTACTGTCTTACAGTGTACATAATGTGTGAATGAACTATTCTTGCTTTCCAAGTTTGTTGTGACAATGAAGACTAAAATGAGATATGATGTGTGAGAATTTATATATATAAAGTACAATCATAGCACTAAAGGTTATGCTGCCCAGCAGCACATACAAACTATTGCTAGATAAAAGCATCTATAATGACAGAAAAATTATTTAAGCCAAAATGAACTGTATAATAAATTTGGAAGAAGAACATCATTAGCATGCAAACTTTTCTAACAATTGCAACAGAACCCAAAATGGCTTAGCCTACCAAAGTCAAAGGGCCGGATTTAGAGTTTGGCGGAGGGGTTACTCCGTCACAAATGTGACCGTTATCCTGTCAGCTGTATTACAAGTTCCATTTGCTATAAAGGAATTGGAATACGACAGGATGTACGTCACATTTGCAACTCAGTAGCCCCCTCTGCTAAACTCTAAATCAGGCCTAATCCAAAAATGGACACCTGGTACTCCACAGAATGAAAGATCATTGTGAATGTTGAACTGGTGGTGAAAGTGTAAGTTCAGAGCAGCCGCTAGCACTGGTGCTGCACAGAATGAAAGATCACTGGGAATGTTGACTTGGTGGTGTAGGTGTATGCTCAGAGTAAACACTACCACATCAGAGCCTTCATCCGCACCCGTTTTGAGTGTAAGATAGTTTTATGACATGACTGGGGGCTCCAATGTTATGTTCTCTCCTTGATTCATTTCTATAGCAGCCAAGATAGAACAAACCTAAATTTCCCATGAGACTAAGTAATAAGTACTACCAATCATACATAAGTAGTAGTAGATCAATGACCATGAAGTAACTCATACACTAGCCTTGATGGAGAGACATGTCCTCTTTTCTTGCTACTCGCAGTCAAGTTAAGTGTTGGGACTGGCCCTCTCTGCAGGGTCACCCCCCAACTTTTTGTTTTTTTCCCTCCACTTTTTGCTGAATTCGTTTTTGTTGGCCTTAGGGCTCTGTGCACTTTACCACTGGTAATCAGTGCAAACGTGCTTGCGTTCTCTCCTTTAGGCATGGTTGTATTGGCTTATACCCAATTGACTTATTCAATTTACCTGTGAATCATGTGTAAAGTTGTATACCATTTCCCGGCCCCTAAATTAAATGTTACTAGTGGGCACCTACATAAGTAGCACCTTAAAACATGTCCCAGGCCTCCCAATGCAGCCTGAATGCGGTTTTAAATTAACATGTTGATTTGGGATTAAATACTCTTGCCAAACCCTAAGCTCCTCTTTTATTGCATAAGTCAACCCTGAGGTAGGCCCCAGGGTACTCATAGGAGAGGGTGCTGTGTAATTATATGGTTGAACATATACTTTTATGTTTTACATGTCATAGTAATGAAAAACTCCTAAATTCCTTTTTTACTACTGCGAGGCCTACAAATCCTGCAGGTTAACATTGGGGTTTCCTTAATTTCCAATTGGTTATTTAATGTTTGGTGTCTATGAAATTGTAAAGATAAACCTCTTTAATAGTAAAGTCAGATCTTTCATTACAATTTTGAAAATGCCACGTTTAGAAAGTTGGCATTTTCCTGCCCTTAGCCCTTTTGTGCCTGTGAGCTGCCTTTGGTCACATGACTGGGTATAAATGACATACTTTGTGAATTCCTTCCAGACAGTCACACAGTAGAAGGATTAGGTGTGCCTGAATGGGCCATCTGCTGGCTGGAGGTGGGGTGGGGTGGAGCTGAACACAACCCCACTTGCAACTGAATAGCCTTCAAACAAGGGGCCTAATAACCCCACACTGTCACTGCAGCCAACTTGGAGCCAGGGCAGGCAGGAGTTTCCATGAAGTTCAAACCACTGTCTGAAAGCTTCTCTGACCTTCCACAACCAGGGCACAAGGGTTTGAAAAGGGGAACTGAGACACCAACTCGTCAGTACACTTCTGGACCTGTGGATACTCTGCCAGGGAGAAGGACTGCTGCTGAAAAGATTGACACTCTGCTGGACTGCTGGCCTACTGCTGCCTTTCTACCCTGCAGCCTCTTGCCTGGGGAAGAAGAAATTGATCTGAAACTTCATATTGAACCCAGGGCTACCACAGTGATTCCAAGGGCTAGTCTGTTGCCCTCCTGATGTGAACCTCAGGGACATAAACAGACCCCCCAACATCCTGCACCAGCACCTGGATCAAGCTGAAGTGAGTTCCTGACCCCCAAGTGGTGCCTCTTGGGTCCTGGACCCTTGGCATGGCTCAGGGAGCTATATTCAAGCTTTTGGGATCTTCGTGACTGAGAATGGGCCAGTTCGCACAAAGACCTTGCCACACGCACAGCGATTCAACATGAAGCTCCATCAGCCTGACCCTTCGCACCACAGTATTGATCGTTCCCGGGGACGGCTAACGCAAAGCTCCAGCAACACCCACCCACAACACCTGGCCTGCTCTTCGCGCTATGCGGGACGCCACTCATGATACTCTCCCTGCTCTTCATGCCTCTTCCATCTTGAACAGGACTCTTGGCACAAATATGAGAGGGTAAACCTTTAGAAGGCCTAACCTGGTGATTGTAGCCGACTTGCGCCCCATCGGGGTAGGCTTGAACTTGTGATTTTGACCCTGTCTAGTGCAACAAAGTAATCATAGGTGGTGCTTTGTGCTTTATGACGCTATTTTCACTAAATTCATAACTCTGGTTCTACTGACTGAATTTTTGTCATTTTGGTGTCAAATAATTTATAAAAATTGACTCTGTATTTTTAAATTGGTTTGGGGTTTTTCTTGTATTGTTTTTTCCCCTTTAATATTGTTTGCTGCATATTTTACACATTTAAGTTAAGAGTGACTGCTTTTTTGCCAAGCTACCCAGGGTAAGCACAGGTTAATTTAGTGAATTTTTGTGGTTCGCCCTGCAAGGGACTGGCTGTTGCTTGACCAGGGCTCACTCCACAGTCAACCAACACCCAATTTCTAACAATAGGTTTTCCTATATTTTATATTTTATAAGTATTTTGTTGCGTTATTGAAAGTATTTTTAAGTGTTAGAAATGGGATCTCTAGCTGGCAGTCAGTTTACACCCTGTCCAAGTAGGGACCCTCACTCTAGTTAGGGGAAGGGAGCTACGCAGCTAAGATAACCCCTGCTCACCCCCTTGGTAGCTTGGCACGAGCAGTCAGGTTTATCTCAGAGGCAATGTGTAAAATATTTGTACACACAGTAACAAAGTGAAAGCACTAAAGAAGGACTCCACAGCAGTTTAGAAAAATAGCCAATATGTATCTGAATAAAACAAGACCAAAACAACAAAAATCCAACATACACAAGCAAAGATATAACTTTTAAAAAGTTGCAAAGATTCTTAATCCAGAGAAATCATTGGTTAGCTCTTTTTAACATACAGTACCTGGGATGCTTCAAAAACAAAGACGATGCAGGGGCGCAAAGGAGGTGAGGTGCCAGAAAACAAAGCAATGCTTCGCTTCCTTACTGCGCAGGGGAGGTGATGCATTGGTTCCTTACTGAGAGGGGAGGTGATGCGTCGATTCTCTCCTTGCAGGACAGGTGATGCGTCAGTTCTTTACTGGCAGGAGAAGTGATGTGTTGGTTCCTTAGTGGCAGGGAGGTGATGGGTCGGTTCTCTCCCCGCAGGAGAAATGATGTATTGGTTTCCGGTCATGCAGCCTCAGTTCCTTGCTGCAGTGCTGGGTTGATGTTAAATTGACACCCAGGGACGAGGCGTTGAAAAATCGAGATGTATGGTGTTGATAGAGCCATGGTAGTACAGGAGCTGCGCTGGTCCTGCAGGTGATGCATCGATCCTTCCACCGCAAGGCAAGCGCTGCATTGATCCTTAAGCTGCAAGGCAGTTGCTGCATCAATTTTTCTGCTGCGAGCCCAGTGATACATTGATTTTCAGCTGCTGTGATCCAATGCGTGGATTTTCTTCCTCAGCACACAGGTTTCCACTTCCAAGGTCCTACAGACTGGATTTGGCCCAGCTTGGCTAAGGACTCTCAGCAGAAGAGTCTAGGCACTAGCAGATGAAGTCTTTGATGTCCCTGAGACTTCTTAACAGGGGGCATGCTCAGTTCAAGCCTTTGGACAACTTTGGAAAGAAAAAATGTAGAAAGCTAAGTCCAGCCCTTTCACTTCCAGGACAGAAGCACCAAGCAGCAGGCCAGCAAAACAAAGCAACTGGTCGTTCCTCCTATAGTGTCCATCTCTTCTTCCTGGCAAAATGTCCTCAGTCCAGAAGTGTTCTAAAGTTGTGGTCTCAGAGGCCCAATACGTAAACTCATTTCTGCCTTTGAAGTAGGCAAACTTCAAAGGAAAGTCTTTGTAGTGCTCAAGACCCTGCCTTTCCTGCCCTGGCCCCAGACACACTGCAGGGGATTGAAGACTGCTTTGTGTAAGGACAGGCAAAGCCCTATTCAGGTGCAAGTGTCAGCCCTTCCCTCTATTCTAGCCAAGATATACCCATTAGGATATGCAGGACACATCTCAGCTCCCTTTGTGTGTCTGTCTAGAGTGCATTTACAAACAACCCAACTGTCATCCTGACCCAGACGTGTATTCCACAGCCAGGCAGAGGCACCAAATGGTTAAGCAAGAAAATGCCCACTTTCTAAAAGAGGCATTTTCAACCTTACAATTTAAAAACCAACTTCACCAAAAGATGTATTTTTATATAGTGAGTTCAGAGACCCCAAACTCCATGTTTCTATCTGCTCCTAATGGGAAATTATACTTAAAAGGTATTTCAAGGCAACCCCCATATTAACATATGGAAGAGATAGGCACTGCAATAGTAAAAACTGCATTTTGCAGTATTTCACTATCAGGACATGTAAAACACACCAGCAGATGTCCTACCTTTTAAATACACTGCACCCTGCGCATGGGGCTGCTTGGGCCTACCTATGGGGTGACTTGCACGTAGTAAAAGGGCAGGTTTGGGTCTGGCAAGTGGGTGCACTTGCTGGGTCGAACTGACAGTTAAAACTGCACACACAGACACTGTAATGGCAGGTCAGAGACATGTTTTTAGGGATACTCATGTGGGTTTCATAATCAGTGCTGCAGGCCCACTAGCAGCATTTGATTTACAGGCTTTGGGCACACACTCTGCACTGTACTAGGGACTGACTTGTACATCAAATATGCCAATCATGTATAAATCAATCACCAAGACCATTTAGACAGAGAGCACTTACACTTTAGCACTGGTCAGCAGTGGTAAAGTGCCCAGAGTCCTAAAGCCAGCAAAAATGAAATTCAGCACAGGATCAAAACAGGATGGCAGAAGCCAAAAAGACAGGGGAAACACTGCAGAAAGGGCCATTTCCAGCATGAAGGTTTCTATTAATATTGTCATATAAGCTTCCAGTGTGCTTTTGTACGTCTTGTTTTTTTATCTATAATGGATTCTTTGCACTTCAGTGTGTATCTTGGCTTTCTCCTCACTCTTTGTCACAGCACGGGCCACCATCACTTCTACCGGAGGCTTCATCAAACTGATAGTGTGCAAGGTGTATGCAATGGTCAGACTGGCTAAGGCTTTAAAGTTATTCACTGTGATTTTCAATGACTTCTGTCCCCGCCTTTCTTTCTTCCTCAGCATGTCTATGTTGAAGCACGTCCAGACAAGGAGTTATTAATCTTGGGAGGAACTGTCTTTTGTCTTTCTGCCAAGACAAGGCTTCCGGCTTGCTTTGCTTCCTCACAGAAATGAACGCTGTCACTACTGTTTTCCCTCTGGAACATTTTCTCATTCCTTTATTTATATGAATATATGTGTCCCTCTCCAGCAATACTCTTTCATCTTTATTAAAATAGTGCACAATGATTACATTGTTTCCCAATTTAGTTAATTAGTTTACCATACATTTTTCTGTCATAGTATTGTTTTTCTTATATTTTACTCTTTTACCTTACAGTCACTATGACTTTTGAACACCCTTTTACATTCTATAATGAGGATGCAGACTGAATGATTGAAGAAGAATTTAAGGGCCAGGTATATGAAACACTTGTTGCAAGTTACTGGTCACAAACTACGACCAGTATTTTTCTGACCATTGTAGAATTATTTTAAACCGACCTATGTAATAATTTACATCTAAAAAAATCCAAATCATAGTGGTTTGCAATCTGTCCTATCTTGTCAATATTCAGGAGGTAGTTTGTAAATTTTCAATCACTACAATTGGAGGCCATCACAGGGATGATGTCCTGCTGGGATCAGCAGGCCATCATGTCTGTGATCATGCCTGTGATCAATTTTTTAACGTTTTGTTAAATATATCTCGTGTTCCTTAAAGGAAATTGAGCTGTATTTTAAAAATAAAGTCTTAAATGTTTTCAATGTGTTTTCAGAGCTGAGAGTGGTCCCCGGACCACTGACTACTTCCCAATAAACTTTTTTTTTACATTCACCAATGGGGAGGGGTCCTTTTCTTTGCGAATGGCTTGCCACCCCCAATTGAGAGTTGATAAACTTTCAATATTTTGCAAATGGATTTTGGTTGCAAAATAATGATACACACCATAATCAATTGCTATTTGGAAGGGACAACCCACATAGGCCCTTCACAAATAGTGATACGTTATGCGCTACTAAACCCATTTTGTGATTCGGTAACCTGTTACTGAATCCCATGATGGGTTTAATACATTTCCAAAAGCTCTTTAGCAGTCGCAAATGTAGTGATTTGCTGAATCGCAGGGTTTGCGATCTACTAAATGACTTCGAACATCTGGTCCTTAATTCTTTCATTCTGTCCTCTGTTGAACAGACAGTTACTTTCACAATGCGGAATATATAAAACAAATAATAAAACCTCTGTCAATATTATTTTTCAGAACAGTCTGCTTTGTCCAATCCTGTAAGTAGAAACATGTAGTGTGGGACACACTCCACTGAGCAAAATCAATGTATTCCCCCTATTACAAACTCCTATGGGATTTCTAATGGAAGTCACTGTCAATTTTGATTGTAATCATAATCCTTCAAGTGGCAGACTGTTTCAGAGGGAAACTATTTCTCGGCGAGATACTTCTCAGTTCTCTGACAGCTTGACTAGAAAAGAATCTTCGTCACTGGCTGGACCTTGTCCTTCCTTTGGACCTGCTAGTCATGAGGTAAATTCCATGACCAAAAGGATACACCCTCACATTGTGATGGATCAGCTGTTTGATACAGATGATGTCAACTATGGATATTTTCTAATGATCCTAATTTCTTTGGTCCTCGTGCAAAGCAGCAGAGGTATTTTTCAACTGATGATCAATATGGTGACAAATCAACTATTGTTTTAGGTTCGAGAGGCTCCGTTACATTTGACCTTGCTTCAATTTACCACCCTAATTCTACTTCGTGGGTTCCTATAAACCATGTGGAACAATATGTACTGACAAAAATTAGAAAACCTTTGGACAAACAAACCCAATTTCATTTATGTTCTCAGTGCCAACGTCCTACACTTCTAGGTAATGTTAGAACTAACCCAACTATATGTCCTAATGTGTTGATTTTCTTTTCCAAACTTGAAAAGATCCAAAGATGGGTGTGGGCAGAGCATCTTCTTGATGTAAATGATCTTTTCCCTAGGATTTTAGAATTTGCTGAGGAGGCAAGATTAGAAGACAAGCATTTTGATCCCATTTAATTAACAAACTAGACTCAGAGAGCAATATGTTTATTTGGCGATACCAATGTAGGTATATCACATGAGAAGCATAAAGGCCTTCTAATCAAAATAGATCTTAAATTAGGGACTGTGACAGCCAAAGGATCATTATTTGGTGAGTAAATATGTTACAAAGTTGCTTCTCTGAATACAGTGCAGTTTTCGTTTAGAAGAGTCTTTGGACAATGGGTTTTTGCTAGGTCTGACAGTGTTCAGAACCACTTTTCCAGCCAGGTAAATGCAAAGTTCAAAACCTTCGGAGGTTCCAATTTCTCAATGTAAGAGCATTGGCCACAATTCTATCCACAAAGAGGAAGAAAATACAGAAACAGAACATCGAGAGCTGAAAGGCAAACCTCTACTGTTGATAAGTGCAGATATTGTTCCTCTTATTTTAGGACATCTAGAAAATTCTTTAACTGCTTAGCAGGCAATTACAGCAAGTCCATGAATGCCGTCCATGGTTCTAGGGCATATATTAGAACTGTATGCAGCTTCATTTCAAACTTTCTTCTTTAGCCTTTCCATTTCTCTTAGATCCTCAACATGTTGTCATATAAGGAGATTCAATCCCTGTTCCAGAAAATATCCAGTTAGCTTGTCTGAATCCTTTGGGTTTCTTAAGCAATATATTTTTTGACTCAAAAGGAATACAAGAAAATGTGTCCTGTAATAAGTCTCAAATATTTCAACTGATTTATAGTTTACTATCTTATCAACAACTAACAGATTCTCTGATCCAGGGGCATTGGATGGTCTTGGATCTCCAGAACGCTTAGCTAACAATCCTTAAACACAAGAACAATAGGAAGTTCCTGACGTTTTTATGGGCTCTGCAAACTTTCTAGTTCACTTGCCTCCTGTTTGGTCTTGCTTCAGCACCATGGTACTTTACAAAGGTACTGAGACTGGTGATTTCAGTTCCAAAGTATCAGACTCAAAAGTGATCTAGTCAACAAAAATGTGTTAAATATGGCTCAAAACAAATTCATTATGGTCCACCAACTTTCTCTGACAATTCATCTTCACTGATGTTTCGATGTTCTTATCAACTGGGGGAAGTCAAGACTGGTTCCGTCCAGAAGAACAGAACTTTTGGGCTTTTTTGTTGACTCTTAAAAGTTGATTCTACATCTTCTAGTATCCAAAATGTAAGCAATCCAGAATATTGCAAATACTTACTATCTTTGGTAATGTTAATCCTAATAGTAAGGCTATTATACTCACAGCTCAAGGTTTCAGAACAGTCCTTTTTTTGTAAATTGTATGTACATTTTACTAGATAATACTTATTATTCTTATGAAACTTGACTTTACGAAATGTAGAGTTGCCCCTCACTAGCTTAAGCTATTAAATAATGAAGAGGTCTGTTTTAAGGTAGGAAATGTTCTTAAATCTACAGTTTTTAGTTGCAAATCCATGTGTTATGATATTGTAATGTGCTATTTTTAATGTGCATTTTCAATTTGAAGTATTCTATTTTTGTAATTATGTCATGTTATTGCATGTATTTGTATGTATGTCTCTGACATAAGGAAAAAGATGACTTTGAATTACTCATCAATCCAAGCAGTCTAAACCTTAAAAAGATTAAAACTTCTCTTTACAAGAGCCTTTCTTACACAGATGTGGGACCTGTGGATTAGGAAGCCGTGTAACAACTCCAATAATGGTTAGATCACTGAGAGGCCTATAATAGGAAGGATATATTTGCTTCTGCCTGACATCTTGTTTTAGAGTCACATGCAAGTCTGACAAGTTAGGGTGTAAGATGTGGTGGAGTCTTGATTAGAGGCACAAGTTCACAGCAGAAGTTATCTCTTCTGTTTAGGGATGCTTGGCTGGTCTTTTGTAATTCAATCTCTCGCATAAGACAAAGTAAATTATGCAATTCTATTAAGGATGGACAACCTGACAGCTGTCAAATATATCAGTCATTTGGAAGAGACAAGATCCACCTGTAGCAGAGCTTGCAAAAGGATTTCAGGAGTTTTGTCGTCAATGCAAATTTCAGTCACAACAAAGTATCTGCTCAGAGATCTCAATTCTGTCATGGATTGGCTCTGCAGACATCTCCAATGCTCGAGTGATCAGCATCTTCATCGTATGATATTCAAAATAATTGCTTCTTAATGGGACCCTTGGATCTGTTCATCTCTCATCTGAATTCTCATCTCCCTTCTTTCTACAGTTAGGGACCAGATCCACTAGCTTGGCCTACAGACAACTTTCTATAGAATTGGTTATCAGAATATAAATTATACATTTCCCCACTTCCTAGGTATGCACAGCGTCCTTGCACAGGAACATCGAACACAAGCAGAGTTGGTCTTTGAAGCACCTCTTTGGCACTCTCAAGTCTGTTGGAAATGATCCCTGGCTTTCCAATATTAATTCCATCCTTTTCCAGTCTGTTATGCAACCTCAAAGGACTCTCACACATCTTATACTTAATCATTCTCTCACTCTGGCAGCATGGAGAATTTCAGGGTCGCATTTCATCAGAGGGTACTGACTATATTTGAAAGTCTAGGTGCTCTGGGCACTTTGAAAGCTTACCAGTCCACATGGCCAGTATGACTTAGCTGTTGTGTGAAATCCCATTTCCGCAGATGTAATTCTGACAGTCAACTTCCTAGGTTTAGGTTTTCTCACAAGTCTAAGTGAGTCTTACACAACATTCAATACATATCAAACAGCAATTTCAGTGGAACACATTCAAGTGAACGGAAAACCAGTAAGTGTACATCCTATCATCTATTATCTATTGGAAGGATTATTTTGTTTCTAATCCTTATGGTCTGTAGTATACTTCTTTATGTGGTGGCAATGTAATTTTAAATTCTTTAGTGTCTGGGATGACAATAATTCATTATCTTTACAATTTCTATCTGAAAAGTGTAGGAAAGTGCCCCTCTTGGCATGGTTACCATTGTGCCCTATAAGCCCCCGCCATCCCCCCACCCCTGCCCCATAGACACTTTTTGCCTGGTATTGATGCTAACTTGACTGAGTGTGTGCTCAGATCCTGCTAACCAGGCCCCAGCACCTGTGTTCTTTCCCTAAACTGTACCAATGTTTCCACAATTGCCACACCCCTGGCACAGAGTTAAGTCCCTCGTATAAGGTACCAGCGGTACCAAGGGCTCTCTGGCCAGGATGAGTACCTAAGGGCTGCAGCATGTATTGTGCCACCATAAGGGACTCCTCACCAAACACATGCACACTGCCATTGCAGATTGTATGTGTTGGTGGGGAGGAAAAGCTAAAGTTGACATGGCATCCCTCCCAGGGTGCCATGTCCAAAAATCAATGCCTGTGACATAGGTAAGTCACCCCTCTAGCAGGCCTTACAGCCCTAAGGCAGGGTGCACTATACCACAGGTGAGGGCATAGCTGCATAAGCAATATGCCCCTACAGTGTCTAAGTCCATTCTTAGACATTGTAAGTGCAGTGTGGCCATATTACGTACATGGGCTTGGGAGTTTGGTATAAAACTTCTCAGCACAATAAACCCACACTGATGCCAGTGTTGAATTTATTGTAAAATGCACCCAGGGTGCATTGCAGAAATGCCCTCTGTATTTTACCCTACCTTGTATTGCAGGCTGACCAGTCTGTGCCAGCCTGCCACTAACAGACCAGTTCCTGACCCCCATGGGGTTAGTGCCTTTGTGCTGTCTGGGCTCAGGAACAAAGCCTGCTGGAGGTGCTCCACACCTTCCCCCCTGCAGGAACAGCAACACTTGGCGGTGATCCTCAAGGGCTCAGGCTCCCTGTTACAGTGCCCCAGGACATTCCAGCTAGTGGAGATGCCCGCCTCCCGGGTCAAGCCCCACTTTTGGCGGTAGGTCCAGTGAGAAGATTAGGTAAAACAAGGAGGAGTGACAACTGCAGCTAGGACCAACCCTAAGGTGTCCAGAGTTAAAGTGAACCCCTCCTTGCAAAATCCTACATCTTGGTTTGGAGGAGGGGGACAAACAGGGATAGGAGTGTCCCCCACCCCCCCCCCAAATGGAGTGGGCACAAGAAGGGTGTAAGCACCCTCAGGGACAGTAGCCATTGGCTACTGCCCTCTGACACTTGTAATGCCCCTAAATCTAGCATTTAGGGGCACCCCTAAACCTTACTCATTAGATTCCTGGCGACCTCAAGAAAGAAGAAAGAAGAAGGACTGCAAGCCGACTTCAGAAGTGAAGACTCCAGGCCACAACTGAATTGTACCCAGCCCTACCGACCTGTCTGCAGCTTCAAGACTCCTGCTACAAAAAAGGCAATGCATCCTATGGAACCAGCGACCTCTACAAACCCCCAGAGGACTGCCTGCCCAGCAGAGGACAAGCACCTTCGAGGACAGTGGCCCTGTCCAGAAGAAACTTTCCATAAGGACCCCAGAGCCCCCCCTGGATCTGCAAGACTGTCCACTCTGCTCCCGATGCCCACAGCCTGAGTCCAGGGGGCCCACTAGTCCAGAGAAGGTCCCCAGTCGACTCTGAACTGGAGTCCACCCTGGGTTGACCCCTCCTGACCACTACCACAATGCCTGCAACCTGAATCCAGAGGACCCCCCCATGAACACGACAAGATCCAACGAAGATTCCAGACACCCAAAGGTATCCCTGCATCAGCAGCCCCCCGGCCTTGGGGAATCTGACGGATGGTCCAGCAACATCCAGCAGCCACCTCTTCTACTTGTCCAGCCTTTGATTTTCAGGAACCAAACCCCTAGTCCCAGCCTGCAGCATCTTTGTGACCCCTGGGATCCCCTCATTGAAAAACACTGGGCACCCTACTCTGTGTTTGCACTGTTCACCCCTGGTGCTGACCTAAACCCCCCAGGCCTGTGCCTGAAACTGCAGGTACTTACCTGCAATCTGTTTTCTACCGAGCACCCCCAGTCCTCATAGGATTCCACTGAAAACTCAACGCCAACTTTGACCTCTGCACCCAGCCGGCCCCGTGTTGCTGGTGGTGCACTTTTGAGGTCAACTTGAACTTTGACCTGTGGACATCGTTATCCCTGAAGACTGGGATTATAAATCGAGTACTTACCTGTTAAGTCCTCCCCTAGGACTGCATTGGTTCCTATGAAAAATTGAAATGTCAACTTTTAAAATTGAAAAGTGGTACTCACTTGTAAACGGCTTTATCTACAAGACCTAAGCAAAGTACATTTGATACATATGCTTGATACCTACTTACAACTGTACTTACCTGCAACAAAGACCTTTTGGTTCTACAAATACAGTAACAAAATATATTTTTGCTATATAAACACATTGGCCTAGAGTTAGTCATTGAGTGTGTGCCTCACTTCTTGAATATGTGTGCACAACAAATGCTTTGCATTACCCTCTGATAAGCCTAACTGCCCGACCACACTACCACAAAAGAGAGCATTAGTATTATCTACTTTAGCCTTTGTTAAGCTTCTGGGGAACCCCTGGACTCTGTGCACACTATACCTCATTTTAGTATAGTATAGACAGAGCCAGCTTCCTACACAAAGCTTATTGCAAAATTTGTTTTTTTTTAGTTAAGAAAAGCAGTATTGAGCAATATTACATCGGACTACAAACAGTGGTCTTACAAGTCTCAAAAGAGGTATGTATATCAGCAATATCATTATACTGGACACCCTAAGACAACATTGTCAATCATTGCTTTTGGTGAGAAAGGACCTCAAACGCTCCCATACGTCAAACTGGTGGCACTGGGAATACTGGAGCTAAAGAATAGTTTTCAGCTCGTTCTTCAGAGAGCGCTGTGTCTTTCAACCAATCAATAACTCTATGAGGAAAACATCTCACCCAGAAGCAGGTCAATCTTTTTACCGTTAATATGAGGAGCACACCCACAAGCCAACTTACCAGCTTTGGAAGATGTTTAGTGTGTCCCAGCAATGCCTTCAATGGGAAACAGTCAATAGGAGATGCAGCTATTTCTATGGTATGAAAAATTTGTTCCTAGTAATTGCTGACTGGTCGACATTCCCAAGCTAGGTGATAAAAACTGGCTGGGTCACATAGAAATCTGGGGCAGTGGGCAGATTTCTCTGGCTCAATCCTGCACAAGTGTTGGGGGAATTATTATTATTATTATTATTATTAAACATGCGGCTACCCCAAGGAGTTTCCCAGCACTAGACAAGGTTAAGTGAATGCACCTCTACACTAAAACTAACTAAAACAGCCAGGCCTTTAAACCCTTGCGAAATTCCATCAAAAAAAGGGCAATTGCACAAGGACTCTGGAAGATCATTCCAAGCGTGTGACCTAGATGTCAAAGAGTGGCGCCCTGATGCATGCTCAATGAATTCCTGGCACTTTACACAAGGACTGCGAAGATGGCTGGAGCTTGTGGGTGGACTGATAAGGAGCCACCAGATCCTGTAAGTACTGCAGTGCATAGGCCGATTTAGCCATTAGCATTTAGCACAGAGATTTAAACTGTATTGTTTATGGGCAGCCAGTGAAGTTCCTGAAACAGATGAGAAACCAACGCATATTCTGGGAGCCGAAAAGGTGACCTGGCTGCCGCAGTTTTTACTTTTTGCAAGCGCCGGATGACGGGCAGTATAATCTGTTAATAATCTTACAATGGAGCTACTTGAGTCTCTAGTTATAGATATCAATTTAGTTTGGGTTCAGCAATATTTCAAGACATCTAAGCTTATGTCAAGTGCATTATCTATCCTCCATTTCTCCAAGGCTCTCTGCTTGTGTGCATGCAGAGCTCCGTATATAACGTGTATAGTGTGGAAACCCAGCCCCTTTGTTCTGGCTTTTGAATTATTTGGGTAAGCAGGGAGAACTCTGGTGGTTCCTCAGAGAAGGTACCCAGGTTGATGATGCTACATGTCACAGATACATATAATCAAATACATCCTTGCAGGGTGAACCACAAAAAGTCACTAAATTAACCTGTGCTTAACCCTAGGTAGCTTGGCACAAAAAACTGACAGGCTTAATTTAGAGGCAATGTGTAAAGTATTAATGCAGCACGCAACCAGTAATAAAGTGAAAAAACACACAAGAAAAATCACAAACCAATTTAGAAGAATAGAGTAAACTTTAATGTATTATTTGACACTAAAAGGACAAAAGCCCAAACAATAAAACTAGAGTTATGAATTTTTAAAGTTTAAGGTTCAAAATAGCACCTAACACACAACCAAGGATCCAGGAGTGTATGTAGATCTCTTGAAGGTTCAGGAGTCACTCAGGCTGGGTCCTGAAACGGGTTCAAGATGGTCGGAGCCTGTTATGTCCCTGTGGCTCTAAACAGGAAGCCAGCAAACTTACCCATGGAGTCACTTCTGGTAGTCCTGGGTGCAGATATAGATGCAGGGCTCAACAGCAGTGCTGGTCTCTGAGTGTTCAAGGCAGGCTTGCAGCAAAGCAGTCCTTCCAGGTACAGCAGCAGTCTGGCAGAGTGCACAGCAGGTCACAGCAGCAGGCAGTCCTCTGAGAGTCTTTCCGCAGGTCCATTAGTGAACTGAAGAATGGGTCTGAGAGCCCTATTTGTATACCCTGGTGCCCTGCTTTTAGAAGGTGGGAGAGGATTCTGGAAAGGTTCTTTGAAGTTCTATGGGTTTCCTGCCTCCTCTGCCCTGACTCCAAGCTGGCTGCACTGACAATAATGGGTTGTTAAGCCTTTCGTGAGGAGATAGGGTACAGGCTATTTGGATGCAAGTGGGGCTGTGCTTAGATCCACCCTCACCACCCCGATCAACCCTGTTAATGGCCCATTCAGGTTCTGCTAATCCCAATATTGTGTGACTGCCTGGGGGGAATTCAAATAGGCCTACTTGTGAGTTACACCTAGTCATGTGTCATGTGACCTAGGACAGGCTGCAGGCACAAAGGGCTAAAATATCAACTTTCTAAAAGTTACATTTTCAAAATTGTTATGACAAATGTGACTTTACTATTAAAGAGGGTTTATCATTACAACTTCATAGGTACCAAACATGATATACCTACTTCCTCTCAATTTGGAATTACAGTTTATTAAATGTAATAAGGAATCTCCAATGTTATTCTATGAGAGGGGTAGGCCTCACAGAATTGAAAAAGGAATTTGGGGGGTTTTCACTACTAGGACATGTAAAAGGTAAAGGTACATGTACTACCTCTTAATTACACAGCACCCTGCCCTACAGGCTACCTAGGGCATACCTTAGGGGTGAAATGTGCAGTAAAAGGGGAGTTTAAGGCTTGGCAGGAGGTTTTGAATGCCAAGTTGACATCGCAGTGTAACACTGTATTCAGGCTGCAATGACAGGCCTGGGACATGTTTTAAAGTGCAACTTAAGTGGGTTGCACAATAAGTGCTGCAGGCCTACTGGTAGCATTTAATTTACAGGCCCTGGGTATATGGTATACCACTCTACAAGGGACTTACTAGTAAATTAAATATGCCAGTTGGATATATGTTCGGATGACACATAGCAAGGGTCAGGCCTACTTGTCTAAAAACCCCCGTGGAGTTTAGAAAACCTTTATGACGCCCATTGGTATGTATTGGCCATAATACCCACCGACCAGGATGTGAAAGTGAAGCATTAAATGTGCTGTTTTGGACCCATTCATCGAGTTGATCTTCTGTAGCATTAATAAACTTTTGCCATTTGTAAAATTTTGCAGGGACAGGGATACTTGGCGCATTCAAATCCTTAATTTTTGCTAAGTCTAAACAACTTGTCTGTTGTACAGTTTCTTTCAAAAATATCATTTGAGCAGGTACCAGGCATGCTCTGAATAAAGCATCCTTTCCCCTTATCTGCTAATGTTTTGTTCCCCACACACTTTTTAAGTCAATCGACTTCGACCAAAATTCATAGCCTTCTATAGCCAACCGGGAAACAAAGGAATCCGAATAAATGAATTTTGTATCTCTCAATAATATATGTACATTTTTTATTTATAGCAATTTGAAATAATATGACTCAGAATTATTAACATTGTGCCCAGAAAAATATGTGAATTTTTCAGAATATGTTTTAGAACCCCCTTGTGGTGGAGTCGGACAATGTTCCCATTGTGTGTAATTAAAAACTGTCTTTGGGGTACTTGCTCTTTGGAGGAAATAGTGCTCATAATAATTACAGCAAAACATATCACCATAATTCTTTTTAGATTGGTAAACATCTTCGTTTTCAAATACAGTGTAATACTGCAATTCAGTCATCATAGAATCAACTGTTTTCACATCCCAATCATCAGAAATAACTCTGGGTATTATTACATCGTTCATTGAAAGTTCAAACACATATGGTATTTGAATGATCTCTGTCGGGCCGTATATATCAAATGTTACTTTATCCCAAACAATCCCATCAGGAATTGGTATAGTGGAAATGTTCACAAAAAGACAAGTCTCTGCTGACCTTATGAGAAGCAAAATGTGGTCTTAGGACCTCATCCACCAGTTCAACTGTTGATCTTTCAGGAACAAAATGACCATATATTAATAAAAAGAATGTTATAACAAACCCAATCCAAAGTAGGAAAGCCAGTACAGTCAAAGAAAGCCACAGATAGTTCCATGGAAAAATAAAGTAAGTTGCTTTAAGTTTAAGCCGGTTTATCAGCTTATGTGCTTTTGACAGTTCAGATGTAGAAGAGGCGAATGAGTCCGAAACTGTGTCATTGATGTCGGCAAAGTATCCGGCAGCAGTTTGTGCAAAAGCCGGAGTCGTGTTTGAAGGTGGAGAACCGGTGGGTGCTTCCCGCGGCGGTTCAGAATAAATAACGCCATCCATCTGTGTTGAAGTTGTGTCAAATTGATCAATTATTTCTGCATCATTTGTTGAAACAGATGTTAGTGGAACTAATGCAAGATCATTTTCCACCCTCCCCAAGTTCGGAGAGGTGTCAGTGTTGCTGCTTACAACTTGTAAAGGAACTTCTTGACCAGTAGTGAGAGGGATTCGGGAACTACTGGCTGTTCCTCTTGGTCTGCAGTGCATGATCGGTCACATGGTGTAACTTGAAATTGTCGATAGATACAAAGCGATTTTCTTTGGCACCAGTCAACGGTGGTAGAATGACAGTTCTGGTACCGTGTATTCCCAAGACTGGGACCGCTTCACGATAAGAAGGACCAAACTCCTTTTTCACAGCAACCTTTTCACGTACTAGATCCCCAACTTTAGGAATTCAGTCTGTAGGCATTACAGGTACATCCTTAATTCCTGTGGAGGCAGCACTGGCAGAAGCATTGTCATCACAGAACTGTTGTAATTCCTGTAAGACAGTGACACGTTCATTTATGTCAAAGGGTATTTCTGCCGCCTCCACGCCAGGACCATCAAGATCTGGAATGTACATTTGAGTTCCAAACAGGCACTCATATGAAGTACCACCCCCCAGGGACCTCCTAGGTAGATTGTTAAGTGCTCTCTGAACTCCATACAGGTGATTAAACCAACTACGACCCGTACCTAAGACTCTGGCTATTAAGGACTGCTTTAAGTTACAGTTTAGTCGCTCCACAACACTATTTCCCTCGGGATGAAATGGAGAAGAGTACTGGAGTTGGACCCCCAATGAAGCCCCGGCATCCCTGAATGCCCTTGAGGTGAAAGCAGGGCCCTGGCCCAAGTGGAAAGCCGCATCTGCATATGTACTGATAGAGACTCGCAAATCTTTAATAACAGTCCGAGCGTCAGCTGAGCATTGTGGCCACACCCATAGAAATCTGGAGCAGGAGTCCACAGTGACTAAATTGTATTTGTATGCACTATCCGGTGTTAGGGGACCACAATGGTCCAAGTACAAACATTGTAATGGTTTGTTTGAAATTAGGAGGGGTGTCTGCGGTGGGCTTTTAGCAGTGGAAACTTTAATTTGTTGGCAGATGTCACAACAAATGACATACTGCTTGGCCTCTTTGTACAGACCTGGCCACCAATAATGTGCTTGTAACAATGATATTGTAACCACCACACCAGCATGGGCAGATGCTACCCCTTCATGCGCTGCTTTAATCAACTCTGATCTTATGTCTTTGTTGGGAATTTCTTGAACCCCTATGCCTGGTAGCTTAACCTCAGCATTTAGGCAGCCTCCAGTTTGGTAGGAATATTTAGCAGGAAATGCTTTTGGGTAGGGCGTACCTTCAGCCGTAGCTTTCTCGGCAGCCCATATGTCATCCTCTGGTTTCGCACCTAAGTGGGTTACTGCAGCAACAGTGGCGGTAACTACTGTTTACTTTGCGGCTTCATCAGCCAGTGTATTCCCAGCAACATGTATTCCAATGCCCTAGTGTCCAAGTGTATGTACAAAATGGACATTTGGTAGCGTTTCTTTCAGATCCGCTACTTCCCCCACAGAAGTCTGTGTTTGATGGTGTTGCCTTTAGAATCACTGAACCCATTCTGGCGTCAGTAATGCAGGTATTCATTAAAGGACTGGACACAGTCCTACAAATCGCAAACAATCAGTGTTAACTGTGCAGGATCCGTATGTTCCAGTACCATCACCAGAGCCTTTAGCTCTGCAAATTGTGCTGTGCAATCCCCTAGGGTTTGCGTGAATGTATGCTGGGGACAACATTTATTATCCTCCATGTAGCCACTTACGACTGCGCAAGCAGCGGAGTATTGATGCTTTGTTCCAATTGCAGGTTGCGCTGAGCTATCGGTGTACATGACTCTTTGATACTGATCAATAGGCAGTGTATTTGTAGGAACTGGGTATTCTCGTTCATATTGCAAAAATTCTTGAGTTTGTAATTTGGGGTAAAAAATGTAGTCCACATTAGTAACTGTAAAAGATGTTGTCCATTGTATCAACGTGGATGTAATGCTTTAGCGTTTGGAACGCTGGCTTTGGTGACAGCCTCAAGGGCCAGAATTGGACAATTATGCGTTTGCCTTGGGCCAGAGATCTTTCTTTAATGACGCCATCTGTACAGCAGTGAGAATTTTCTCAGTGGGAGCAAAGGGTTGCTCTGCTGCTGAGTACAAATCTGTTTTGTATGCTATCGGGACTGTCTCATCCTCATTAAAGGTTACATAGGTGAAACCCATGGCACCAGCAATAACTCTGACGGCCAAATGTGTATTGTTGTCCCTTGTGTGTAAGTGTTGTGCTGCAAGCATGTCTGTTTGCAAAGCTCTGAGAATGCATGTGTGTTTGACAGTCCAAAATTTACTTGAAAAGTCTGGACATATTAAATCATATAAAGGATTTATGCGTAATGCATAATCAGGAATATAAGGTATGCCAAAATTTAGGAAACCCAATAGAGATTCTAGTTTTTTAATGGTATTTGGGGGTTTTAATTGTGTGCATTTTTTCATAGAATTGTGGCGCTAGGCTCTTTTCTTCACTGGATAGCTCATATCCCAGAAACAGGATGCTAAGGAAGGCTTTTTTTTTTTTTTTATTGAATTTGTAGCCAAACTCGGCAAATCCTACAACAATGCGGGCTACCCGTCTTAAATGTTGCAGTAATTCATCATCCGTGAGATAGATATGATCTACATAGAATAATACTTCAGGGACTATGTCGTGCAATATTGAAATCACACGAGCCGCAAACAGTCCTGGACTGTTCTTGCACCCCTGTGGTAATGGATAGAATTTTTTCTGGGAGCCTAGTGCGCTGAAACTTGTTAAGTCTCTACTCTCAGGTTCTATATTTTGGCAGAAAAAAACATTCGAGATGTCCAGTGTTGTTTTATATTTTTTACGCACTATGTTGTTCTTGAGTGCTGTGCTATGTGAGTTTTGTATAGCATATGTGCGTGTATGACTGGTTAAGTGTCTGTAGTCTAAGACTATTCTGTATGAATGGTCCAGTTTAGCTACTGTGAATAAAGGATTATTCATTGGTGAGACGCAGGGTTTGATTATGCCCTGGTACTCCAGTTGTGTGAGGATTTCCCTCACAGATGCTTTAATATCATGTTTTATTGGTTATTGAGGTTGAGGTTGGGGTTGATTTTTAATAGGCATTACATGGTAGGGGGAATCTTTGTCCCATCCTACGTGGTTGCGATATAATGCGGATGCCTCCGCCAATGCCCAATGTATGGCGTAAGATTCTGCGAGCTCCTCAGGAACAAGGGGCGAGAAAGAAGGTTTATTAACATCTTCCCAATATGGGCATGTACGGACAAATTCAGGTGGCCAATCTTGTTCAGCCAACAAAATATCATATATGTTTACCATGGGATCCCAAAAGATTGCGTCTATTGTGTGTTCAATGTCTCCTTCTAACTGTAACGTTAATTAGTACACCCTGTCAGGCGTGGAGACACACATTTCCGCATTTTCGACTTGTAGGAATTCATCAGTTGCTTTCACCTCCAGATGTTCTAGAAGATTCAGGCGAACTATTGTGACCTCTGCTGTGCTGTCTAGTAGCGCTAGTGCCCACTCCTTGTTCTTCAAGAGAACCCTCTTCTTGAGTGGCATGTCGAACCGCAACTGCTGCCACCTTTTTCTATTTAAATTGGGGGTTTTGTTGAGGAGGTTTCTCTTCCTTTTTAACAGAAACCTCTGTTGAGCGTTGTGAGCCCTGTCTCGGTTTCACGTAATCAGTTTTTTGCTCTGACCGCCCACCTCTCTCACTGCGTTTTTCCGATGAGTCCTGAAAGGAACGAGATGGGCGTGTATCAGTATACTGATATCTGTCAGGCGTTTTTATATGATCTCTATTTCTGAGATTATATCTATTCTGATGGGTCTCCGTGTGCGGAGATTCTCCCCTTTCTTTTTTAGGAGTCTGTTGTTTTTTGTCTCAGCGTTTCTTTTTACCCTCAGGAGCTTGCTTGGTAAAATCTTTATTAGATGTACCTGGGAATTGTGGTTTTGTTGGTCTGGCCCCCAGACTATCTCGACCAATGCTAGAGTAGGTCTCCGCGATTATCTTTGGCAGCTCGCGTTCTTGATCCTGTGGAAGACTGTCCCAGAGCGGCATACGCACTGCTAGTGCTTCTGCTTCCCCTTTAAGGTTACTTAAAATAATTGAGGATACTGTGGCAAAGTTGCCCATTAATTGCACCCCCAAATCCAGGGCCGGGGCAGCCCCGTATTCATCTTGAATTTGTTTCAACACTTCCGGTAAATTGGCAAGTGTCGGTGTACTGTGTGCGATAGTAGTGAGTGTGGCAAATACTGTGCCCCATTTATTACAGTTATCTATTGGGGGAACTATCCCAAATAGTAAGCACATTGTTAGTATTCTGTGTTTATCCTGAGGTCCCATATGGGGAAATACTGCTACCAGCGCATTTATTTTTTGAGCTAACCAAGACAGAATTTCTTCTTGTTTGGCGGGTACTTTGACCATAATCGAATGTACAGTCGCAGGATTAATGCCTGGCATTACTGCATGTGGTTGCGCTGGTGCAGCACATGCTGGGTTTGTGTTTAATGTTTGCATTACAAACTGTACTAACTGTCTGTATATTGCCGTCAGCTCAGCATATAAGCGATGGACTTCAGCTGCTGTTAAATTTGCTGCAATCGGGTGAGGTGTATAAGTGGCCAACAAAAGCCAGGTAGGACCATCATTACTTAGAGGACCTAACCTAACGGGTAAACTTGTGTGGGGGTAGGGATGAAATCCTCAATACCACGGACATCTCCGTATATGTTGTTGAGGTGTCTTTGTGTATAGTGAGACAGAGATACTCAAGAGGACCCTAAAATTGGAGCTTGAGCAAACGTTGGCGCCGCCATGTCGCATAGGCTCTCATTATTCTAATGAGACTACTGGATTTGAGCGGCAGAATCACCTGCGGTGTGGGAGACTGAGTCTTAACTCACTACAGATGACACTTGTTGCCCTAATCTGAGTTTTGCTCTGGCTAACTAGCAGTGCTTCATCTCCACCCAAGAGCAGGGATGATTGGGCAGCCGAGCGCATGATACAATTGACTTCTCAAGGAAATCATGGTTACTCAGGTCTCATCCGTTTCTCTGGTATATTAGCCTCACAAACACAATGACAAGAAGAGGCAGTATATGTTTCAACAAGGTTTTAATGAAGCGACTGCATCTTAGATAACAAAGCATGTACTGCAATAACCAGGACGACACAGCCTGACAGAATTAGAATTGTGACAAGGAGAGTGAAGCATAGAAATAACATAACCAAATTGTCACTAGAGTCAATAGACTAATTCCTACCTAGGCTATAATAGAGCACATCATGTTAAGCTTTAATTCTGCCCTTCAGGTTCCCCTGGGAAGACATCATCCCCAATACCTGAGCAAAGGCCTGAAGTCTGCATAAGCAGCTGTAGAGAAGCGTTCAGCAATCAGCATACAGTTGTGGTCCTCTGGCTGGAATCTTGCTCTAACGTGTAAGGGACAGGGAAGTGTTTATATAATAAAACAGCTGATGTTCTGAGAAAATGTCCCTATGTAAGGATGTGTGTTTTTCTATGAATACCAGAGACAAAACTTTTACCACGTTCACCAGCAACCTATCTTACTGCAGCCTTGAAAGAAGCACAGAGTGAACACGAATGTCTTGTTTGAGAACGTAGTGCTGGCCTAAGCAAGAACAGCTAGATAGAAATAAATAAAACAAGACCGCAAAAGTGGCTATTGTTAAAATAATAAACGAAGCTGTATAAAAGATATCTAGGTTAAAGTGCACAGTGGCAGGTCTAGTATGCTAAAATAACGTGCATGGAACTATAACTAAAATGGCTACACAACACCTTTAAACCATAGATTTGTCTCACAATTCACCCTCTTTTACCTATTATTGCAAACATATTCCTAATGCTGTTTCTAGGGTTGATTATATGCTTTGAACAAGCAAAATAGAAGCCTCCGGTCTTGTCATAAATATCTTCAGAGGAGTTTTTTTATCTGGGAATCATCTCTTCAATCAGCTCTCCTTTCTCAGATTTCAAAGGACCTGGAGCCTCGCCATTTTTCGTATTTCATTGAATCTTCTCAGGGCTTGTTTGCAGCTAGTATACAGCTAGTGCATAATGCTTGATTAACCTTCAAGTAAAAAGGACTTGTTACTCTCAGTCAAGGCCACTGCATGAGCCACTGGATGATCACTGGTCTATT
Source organism: Pleurodeles waltl (assembly GCF_031143425.1). Classification (NCBI taxonomy): domain Eukaryota; kingdom Metazoa; phylum Chordata; class Amphibia; order Caudata; family Salamandridae; genus Pleurodeles; species Pleurodeles waltl. Next base: position 149,377,901 of record NC_090440.1, read on the forward strand.
ATAGTATAGTATTGAAGCAAGAAGAGTAGGCATATTACTTCCCCTGTGTTTTTAATAAAATCTAGCATTTCCTTTACTAACAGGTAGGAAAATCTGCATTATGTGCACTGCTTACTCTGAATAGTGCTGTAGGAGGGAGCACTTTGGTGCCTACTTCATGTTTTTATCTGATGTAGATGGAAAAACACATCCATGACTTCCAGTACAGGGGTGTGGAATTTATTAAAATATCTACTTGTCCAGTGGACAGGTTGCTTCTCAAATCTACTTGTCCTGTAAAAAGATCTACTTGTCCCTTTGGTGCCATGTAGTGTGGCGACAAATTATGGCAGCAATCTCATTATGTAAGTGCTCTGATAATAGCCTCTCTGATTATGCCAGGGCTACTACCATAGTAGGGCTTGAATACTTGCAGTTTCAATCCCTACTGTAGCAATTTCCTTATTTTGCCACCTTTCTGCAGATCTGCATACTGGGGCTGGAGGATGCAGTAAGCAATAGTTCCAGGGCTGGAATGCCTTTGAGTCTGCAAACCTACTAACCTGCATGTTTTAAAGATTTTTACCAGCTTCTCCCTAATATTTTCCCATAATAAGAAAGGTTGGACATTTACTCCTGACAATGGCAGAATTAGAACTTCTTCCAGGGTTGGGAAGAAAGTGGCTGGAGGGAAAATGAACTTGCAAATGCTCAATAGATTTTTACATGAGCAAATCTACACATCGTATTTACCCATGCTAAAATACAGTTCACAAATATTTTATAGGGGTACGACATATACCATGGGTGCACTTTTGTGACTTTCTTTAAGAATTTGGGGCCACATGTAGGTAGGTTCAGATTTGCGACCTGCAAATTGCGAGTCGCAAATCCGAATGTAGGATGGTGTCCCTGACACCATCTGTGATTCGCAAGGGCTTCGCAAATGCCCACCTCATGAACAATCATGAGGTGGGTCGCAATTTGCGACCCCCTCGTGAATGGCGGCCCTCACAGGGATGGTGGCCTTCTGGAGACAGCTGACCACCATGTCTGTGACTGCTTTTCAATAAAGCTGTTTTTTTTTTTTGTAATGCAGCTCGTTTTCCTTAAAGGAAAACGAGATGCATAACAAAAATGAAAAATGAAACGTTTTCTTTTCAAATGTTTACAGTGACATTTGCAAAAGGGAAGGGATCCCCATGGGACCCCTTCCCCATTGTGAAAGTGTTAGCACCCATTTGAAATGGGTGCAAACTGCGATTGGTTTGCGCCCGCGTTCGCGGTCACAAAACAATCCCACATTGCACTGTGAGTCGCAATTAGGAAGGGAACACCCCTTACTAATTGCGAGTCTCAAACCCGTTTTGCGATTCGGTAACCAGGTTACCAAATCGCAAAACTGGGTTTGTGCATCGCAATGTGCTTTTTGCACGTCGCAAACAGCGAAAGTCACTGTTTGTGACATGCAAAAAGCTACCTACATGTGGGTCTTGGTCCCTAATTAGGTCTGGTGTTAACAAAGACATTTTGTTTTTATTAAACTTCTATTTCTCTCTCTTTCGGCCGGCTTTACTGTGAGTGATCGCATTCTGCTCTTCCACAAGGAGCATATTGTCACACAAAGTAGTTTTGTTCAGTGTCAGGAACTACAGTGGCAATCAGTGACGTAACGAAACTGGAGGGTGCCCCTTTGTAAAGAACATGGAGGAGCCCCCTCTCCAGACTCACTCAGGGCAGGTGCTGTGCTGAAGGGGCCCCCTGGAGGGCGGCTGCGGGGCCTTTGTTATGCCGCTGGTGGCAAAGTGTGCTTTTAGAGTTCAAAAACGTTTTTGGGGGGGTTTGCCAGTGTTTGTTACAATGTTGAGGGCCTGGTAGCTCCCACAACAATAAAGTGTTACAAAAGCCATGTCAAAACAAGACACGCATTGATGAAACTAAAAGACTTATAAAAATATGTCAGATCAGTTGGCTTTGTCAGTGTTTGTTTATTTTCATGCTTCCCATAATCGTGTTGAAAATGGTTACACTGATTTTCCATTAGAAATATTTTTGGGAAATACTAGCATGCATCAACACATTTTACTAAATGACACTTCATTTGCATATTATCAGAGAGCATTCTGGGAGCATTATACTTAGCCTCATAGCCTAAACTTTTCAAACATGTGTATACACATTTTTTTTTTTTTTGTACTGGACCCAACGTCAGTAGTGAAGTGTGACCTTAAAACATTTATTTACAGCACTCACCCTAATAATGAAGGCTTTCAAATAATGAACCATAAATACAAGTTCGAACAGCATTATCTTTCGGCAACACATTACCTCAACTGCAGAGAGTTCCACTCTCTGTAAACAGGCAGCCAAAGGGTTTGTGCTGCAGGGGGTTGGGCCTACTTGTTCCAAGGACAAAGTAAACAAACAAACTTGTTGCCCTTGACCCCAAACAAGATGTCCCGGGCGTCGGCATAGGAATTCCACATCCCTGCAGTATAAGGCAGGTGTTCCTGGGGAAATGTGGATCTGGAATAAAGTGTGCCTAATAGGTGGCACTATGCATGAGTTCCAGCTGCATACACGTCAGCATCTGCAGCAAGTGTTGAGGTGCAGCAGCAAGGTGTATGTTCTGGTAACTTTCTACTTTTACTGCATTGTGAGTGCACTTAGTACAAAGAGACACAAACACACTGAGATCAGATTAGGACTTCCTGTGCATGTGTTGAACAAACAGTCAAACATATGGTGATGGGTAGTTCAAGAATGGGCTTAAGGGATATTAGAACATTAGAATGTTCGGATCTCCATTGCAGACAATGGAGTGCTTCGGGCTTTTACTGGCTGGTAAAAGCCCGGAGCGTCAACATTCCAATGTTATCTTTTTTCACAGCAATAGCTGTGAACAAAGCCTCACGGAGCCCGAGATGATTTTAATCTTCTCTGGCTTCGTGAGGAATTTAGTTTTTTTCATAGAACATTCTGCCCTCTAGTGACTGAATGTTCTAATAGCCTTAGAACCCGCTATAGTGGTCTCTACTGGCCATTAAAGGCCCTCTCCCTTGTTAAAGGTCCTCGCCATTGGTTCGAGCCTTTAACGCGGGCCTTTAATGGCCGGTAGAACATGCTACGGCAGTTTCCAAGGCTATATTAGAACGCTGGAATGTTGAGAGCTCCATTGAAGACAATGGAGTGCTCCAGGCTTCTAATGGCTGGTAAAGGCCCGGACCTCCAACATTCTAATGTTTTTGTTCACAGATGCTGCTGTGAACAAAAGCCTCAGGGGGCCCGAGGGGATTTCAATCTCCTCGGGCTGCATGAGGCCTTTGTTTTATTTATTAGAACATTCTGACCTTTATTGGAAGAATTTTCTAATAGCCTTATAGCCCTCTGTAGCTGAGCTACATCGTCATTAAAGTCCCGATCCCTTGTTGAAGCCCGAGCCAAAATGGCCAGTATAGCCTGCTATGGCGGACTATAAGGCTACAATGAATGTTACTTTTGGTGATGAGTGGGGCAAAAAAATACACTGACAGGGCAATACATGCAAATTTAAAATGCATTTCACTAACCAAGGTGCATTGTTTTGGATTCTATTGTAACATATAAATAGCACTTCAGAACCTAAGAGAGGTCCAAAGCACTTCCAGAAAGCCAGTGGAAGTAGCACTGATTAAGACATCATAGAATTTATGTTCAGACGTCTTTGTGTACCAGATTTTCATAGCAAATTGTTTAATTTCTTAGGCATACTAGGTTTCACCAGCAGTAGATGTCAAGGTCGGATTGGGAAGGTGGGCAGTCGGGCACAGAGCGATGGACTGGTGCATGACGGTTGTTTCTGGGCTGTTTTTTATGCTGTGTGGTGAATGATATTTGTGCACTTTTTGGCTTTACCAAAGACCCGTCTGGCAGCCTCAAGCCTGCTGTAATATAGGGCTGACTTGTACTCAAGGGAAGGAGCTGGAGAACACAGGTTCCTCCTCTAAACAAGCATTTGCAATGCAATGGGTATCACGTTTGCTCGAGTTAGAGCTATTAGCATTGTAAATTCCTAAATTGACTTTTCTTGCCATATAAATCGAAAATGAAAAGTAAAAAAGTTGAAAAAAGTAAGCCGATTCAAAGCGCCACGGCCGCCATGAACGCGAAGGAGCGATACAAAAGGAAAAAGAAGTTTGCTCGCAGTCAAACGTATCGGCAAAAGTGCAATTATCCATGTAACAGGGTTGGTGTGTGGACCTATATCTGATCCCAATCAGAACCTGGTAGATGTCCATGTTTGACTGGGTTTTCAAAATGCAGGTGGTATGTATGTGAGTGATCGCCAACTAGCCAAAAAGCAATAGACTGTACAGTGTCAAAGACAAACATAATATCAGCAAGTGATAGGAGAGGTGGCTGGTTTTAGGGTGGTTAATCAATGTGATGCAGTGTTCTTTAAAGAGGTGAGTTTCAACTCTTTCCTAAACTGGAGCAGCATTGAAGCTGTCCTGATGGATACCGGGATGCTGTTCCAGATCCTGGGTGCATAGATGGAAAAGACCTGCTCCCTTGTTCTTTCTTTTTCACACTTCATAGTCTGCACTCCGAGAGTGTCCTAGTTGTGAGTGACCTACATAATTTTGCACTCTTTTACAAAACCTATTCAGAAGGAAAGCAACTCCCTACCTCTTCTCTCCATGACATCAGAAAGTTGTCACAATAAATGTAGCTATATCTAATGCTCGCCGCTTCGACGGAGGCTGCTTCGAGTATGGCTTTTCAACTGTAATGCAGCATTGGATAAAATATTTCAGAGTTATAGAACAGAAGGTGTTACAATAGTAAAATGTGAATTCACACCTGGAATTGGACCTTGCAGTAGAAGATCTGTAGAAACTGAAAATGTAACAAGCATACATGCCAACTTTTGGAAAGTAGAAGAAGATAGATTTTAAAAAATAATGGGGTTATATATTTTTCCATTGACTAGTGTGGAAGTGGGAACAATTTTGGACTGGAGAAAGCTTAATTAAAGCCATTTTGACTTTAAAATAGTGGGTCTTGGGCCTGAAATTGTGTCTGTTGGCATAACTCACATATAGGGTTGCCATGTGGCGGGGATCTTCAATCACCATTGGTATTTTAATGTCCCGACTGGGCCAAAAATAAGGGAAATCACTGAAAACCTGTATTTTAGCATTCATCTGTACATACTTCAAACAGAAAATACAAATAGAAAGCACTTTTAAATGCGTTCTAGAGGTGAGCTAACGACCCTGACTAATAACTGAAGTCAACAAAGGCTAACCAATCGACCCTGACTAATAATTCAGGTCAAGAAAGGCGAAAAGTCATGTTATAAATTAATTCATACGATTGTTTAAAGTGCTATTTAATATCACGTCCTGGCCTTGGCAAATTCTTAAAGGAACAACAAGTGGCCGGTATTTTTTATTTTTTGGATAGATGGCAACTCTACTCGCAAGGTAAGAGAGCATACCTGTAAATTCTCCCTAGTTAGCACGTGCCACCCTCTTAAAAGATGTACAGAATTCATCGCTCAATTGCTCCAACCACAAGGTGGCCGCCGCGTCTCGCGCTGGAATAGCCTATTCTTCCCGCGTAGTCTCTCGAAGTGGTGTGCGCGCGCTGTGCTCCCAACGGGCGCATGCGCACACGCCCCTCTCCCCAGCCGAGCAGCGCGCATGCGTTAGGGAGCTGCACAGCTGCGGGACTGGAGCGCTAACGGGAGGGAGAGACCCTGAACGGAGACGGGGGCGTCCAGGGTCTGAGCCGCGGGTGACGGTAAGTACCGAGCACATGCTCTGGTCCCACAACCTGTACCACCCTGAACACGCAGCCTGGTAACTGTTCGTGATTCTGTGCCTATACCTTTTACACTAGCCATCAGCCTGCCCACTGACCATAAGCCGGGACACACGCCCTGCACACTAAACCTGTGCACGTTTTGCCCATGCACACTGCCTGCACACACCCCTGCAAGAGATCTCTTGCTGGCTGCTCGATGTGTGAGTCTGTGGACAGGCAGCCAGCCTTCAAACTGATTGTGCACATGCAGCCTGCTCATTCATCTCGAACCTCTGCACATAGCTTGCACGCTGAGCACGAGCCTGTCCTGTGAACCACCACAATAACCCCGTTTACACATTTTCACGTTGACCCCCTTGCAGAGAGACCGGGCTTGTGCTCGCCCCCAGCCTGTTGGCACAACCTTCACCCTGAGGAACTGCATAAATCCTGCATGCCGACTCCTCTGCACAGAATCCACACACTGCCTTCTTGTAAACTGAGTCCATGAACGTAGCCTGGCTCTCTTACCCCGTGCACACAGCCTGCAAAATGTCCACGAGGGTGCCTACAGAGGCACAACCAGTGGACACTGTTCATGAGCTGTGCACAGAGCCAGTGCACTGCCCACTAACGGCACAGTAATTGTCTCAGGCACGTTCTGCTAAATCTGAGCACGGGAACCCCCGATAAGGATGTATCCATCCAGTGCCCACAGATCCCCTATACAATCACATGCAGACATGTACCATATGCACGTGTACCAACTCCTCACTCACCTTCTTTTCTCTCCCACACACATTAGCACTTTCTCTTTGCACTGTGTACATGACAACAGCTAACACATAAACGCGGAATATGCCCAGTCTTAACGGGACCTTTACGTGTGTACCTCACGTAAAGACTGCGAGCCGGAAACGCCCCTCGTCAAATGGTCATCCTGTGTACATGTCCATGTATCAGCAGCAGCCCTGAGGTAACTGTCATACAGTGACACTCCGTGTGCAGTGTCTTCTTACATGTTCAACTGGTATAGCATGTAGTACATGGAACCATTTTGTGATATGACCATCCTGTGCACTATAAAGACCGTACGTTCCATGTGAAAAGACACAGTGAACCACTGTACGCGTGCCTCGGTAATATTTAGTGATCATTTACATGTGGTATGTATACACCAGCCCGGTGTAAAGAGAACACATGAATATGTTCTAGGGTTTACATGTGCCCACGTACAGACGGCAACCTTATAAGCACGTGCCCATGAATACGCATGCACGATGTACATTATTCTGTGCCCGTTGAGTCCGCTATGGAAGTGTTCACTTTGCCCTCCGTCGAGACAGTGGCCTTATGTACACAGTTCTCATGTAGCCAATGACAGACTGTATTCTGTTGCAGCAATTATATAGCGCTTACTTACCCCTATGTGGGGCGCCGAAGCTCTTGCCTACATGCGTAGCATGGAACACTGTGTAGGGTATGCGGTTGGGAATGTGTTGCCTTTGCGTTGATCCTGTGAGGGCAGTGTTCCCATGTCGTGCACGATGACCCCCAAGGTGCAGTTACTGTTTTATGGGACAAAGCGCTTAGAAGTAGTGAAATGAAGAAGTGTGAAAGAGAGCTGTGAAGTTTTTGGTTTTCAAAAAGCTGATAGCCTTTAAAGCTCAGCAGGTCCATTTGTGTTATTTCTTATGATTATAGTTGGTTACCTCACTGGGTTGTCCATTTTGAGATATTTTATTTAAGATGTATGGCGTAGGTTGGGGAAAGAGATGTACTAGTATGGACTTTGTCAATAACTTACCATATCTGATTGTTGTGAGTCATCAAGAAGCTGTCGTAGCATGTAGCTTGTTGGGACCCACAGTGGTGGACTAAGCAAAAGTCCTATGTTGGCGAGCTGCATTGGGCAGATGGCTTCCGTTATCCAATGGCTGATCAGTTGGTGATGGGTTGTTTACTCATGCGGACTGGCATAGTGCTGGATGATGGGCTTGACCCGTAGCAGTTGTATCTTATGTGAGTGTAAGAGTGTTAAGCAGCGTTAGGGAATTATGCAACCTGTATGAACTACAAGAGACTGCCGGCTGATGTGTGTTATGTTATTAGTATGGGTTAGGAGGGTTATATATTGTATTGCATTTTAATTGTATTTATATAGTGTGTGCTACCCCTATTGAGATGTTGAAGTGCTTTGCACCATGTAGCACGCTGTTCTGGAACCCCAAGGTTAGTGGTGGCATTTTATTTTGAAATAAATTTGTATAGCGCTGCATTGCCTTTAGTATGGTCTAGCAATACTGTTTTGTTTAGGAACCTTCACACCCTGATTATCCAAGGATTCCTTCAGAGAATGGGGAATGTTTTATGTTTCAGGAGGATTAGGTCTAGCGTGTGTGTGGTTAATATCGTGTTTATATTGGTAATCTTTTTTTTTTTTATTTATTTTTTTACCATTACTGGTACGTGCCATCTGAGGAATTGCTATTTCCATTGCCTGGCTTGATTTACGTGCATAAGTTAACTGAGGTTATATGTCTTCTTGGTGCCCACAGTACACCTTTGAACTGGATTAGCAGAAGGGGGTTGGGTAAGTGTTGTTTTAGTGTGTTACTTGTTGCCTTGCACAGGTGTGTTGTGCATTGTTTATGAAATACTGAATGCTGTTTTGAGATCAGTGGGGACCAACTATGAGGTGCCTCTGCATATGGGCTACCATCACACTGTGTGCGTAAGCCACTTGTTGGAATAGTGTCTGTGTACTAGAGCTGTAGATAGACACCAAAATGCCCTTGTATTCATGTGCCCCGTGTGAAGCTAGGCACCTTCCTTGCCACGCCCCCTGTGTAGACTGACCCTGTGACTGTGTAGAGGCAGGGAGTGTGTGCCTGGGCTCCTTGTGGAGACCGTGACTCTAGTTGCTTGCTTCCTCTGTGTGGAAACATTGAAAATGTGTTCAAAATGTAGACAGTGACCCCCATGCACACACCGTCCATTTAAGGTCACTGAGAAGTACGTCCGTATGCCCCACATCAACTCTCAACCCATGAACACCCGTATTTGGTGCACATCTGAGTGAGTTAAGTGAGAACGTACCTTCAGTGAACAATGTTAGGCTTGAGATTGTTACCATTTCCATATTGGCGATGCCATCTCTCTGTCCACGTTGTATAAACCATCCTCTCTATCGGTGGTGGACATTGTGGTATCCAACTTGTCACACTGTGCGGGGAGGTTTGCATGCCGTCCCAGTAGACATCTGTTCCAATGTGATGCTTCCGAAATACTTCTGAGTCAGGCAAAAGGTCGTATAAGGCCCAAAGTATACAGTACATCATAAGAGGAAAAAAAAGGCAACCACTGACTGGCTTGAATACCGTGTACCTTCGTAATGAGCTGTGTTTGTTTTCTTCATTGCAGCACGTCTCTGAAATATTTGACCACCGGGCTTGTCTTTAATGTGCATTGGAGTCATAAACGCCCCCAACCTCCTCCCCCCCCCCCCCCACCCCAGCTAGGGCTTCTGCCCCCACTCCGTTTGCGGGTTGAGATTTTAGTTTGTATGCTAAAAATGTATTTAATGTTGTATCTATGAGCTCACATAAAAATACTCACACAGTGCACGCATTTGACGCGTTGTGAGTACTGTTTTATGTATTTTAGTTCTGAACTGTTAGTACGTATTAATTTTGGCATCAGAAACTCTCCATCCATGGCAAGGCTATATCAAGCACGAATAAACTGAAAGATCCACCCGTGTAATTCGTAGTAATGAAAAAATATTTGCGAGAATCTTTGATGTGTAGGCACAAGCTCCTAGCACACGTTTTTTTCCCCATGAAATCTGAAAACTGATAATTGAAATATATATAAATTGTTCTTCCTCATCCGTGCCTCTATATAGATTTTGTTTCATAATGGGTACATCGATTGTCCTCTTACAACTAAAGTGTAATTAGATTTAGCTGCAAATATTGAGCCAGCCATTGTTATTTATATATATTTTATGCAGATGTGGGACTTATCTCCATTTCCATTTCTTTTCCATTAATTTCTTCTTTGCGTCATTGTTGTCAGGTAATAGTTTATCAGCACTAGATGATTATTATAAATATAATCACCCTGAAAAGTTGCACCCCTTTCATATTTGTTTGTTCAGAAAAGATTATCCATCTCCAGGTCAGTCTGATAAATACGTTTTTGTATGGCAGTTGTGATATTCTTTTTTTAGCCATCAAAACAAATACATCTATGTAATGAATTGCCTTCTGAATCTTTCTGCTGATTGACTAATACTTGCCCGCAACATGGACCACACAAACTCTTGTTTTGTGAAGTGAGACTTCAGGTAGCGTTGGATTGGACGGACATTCTGTGCTTTGCCTTGTTTCCTTGGTAATCTCACATCTTGACAGATGGAGAATTCTCACACATCTTGAGAGGCAAACTGGTCAAGGACATTACAGGACGCGTCTTATTTGGCTGTAGGTATTGCGTTATTAGTACACTTATGTAAAACAGCTGATTTAATTGGTTGTATAGCACTATTGTTCTTTTAGCGCTAGCTGGTATTATCACTGCTGCAGCACTACATGCAGTGAGTGATCTTGTCATCTACTGTTGGTGTGAGGTCTGACTTTGTGTCTTCGGAACGGCCTTGGTGATTGTTCGGTGACGAGTATGTTAAGGTCATTACACCCATCGTGGCCTTTCCCACCGTTCGCCAGGTTATTGACACATCCAGCCCTCTTTAGAAAGTAGTTGCCCGTTTCCATGGGTACCACTTATTGGAAAGAGTTGTAACAGTGTTGCCACTAGACCCCATCTTTAGCCTTTTCTCCAGTCGTCCAGCGGTCCTACACATCCCCTGCAAGGCCCCCCAAGTGCCCAGAGGGAGACTGCGCGCGGCGGCGGGGAGTGTCGTGTTGTTATGGCTCATACGGTGCATCTGTAACCCCCCTCCGCTCTTCCACGAACAATGGACTTCCCGTGGCCGGCTCACGTGGAGGGCCTGGAACCGGAACCGAAGTGCTGGCTCAGCACTCTGGGCCCTGCGCGAGCCAAGGCTTGGCTCAGATGTGCAACTCCACTATCATCTTGCTGAAGCGTGGTATGGTCCTAGTGGGAGGGCGTTTGCAGTGAAGCTTGTTATCGCTCGCTTCAAGTTTCGCCTCATCGGTTCATAGTAGTGCTTTCTTGTTTTTTCTCTCATAGTTATGTGTAGATATATTTACTATAATTACACAATATTAGAGAGTGGTGGTACACATAGGCTTAAAAACATACAGCCTGTCTTTGTGACTGTGATCACATGCATTGACGTTAGCTCAAATGTGTTATTTCGACTCGTTTCTGATGTTAATATTTCAAGGTTTTATGGACTCTTCATGTTGTAACGTTGCCATTTTTATCCTCCTCACGCCACAACTCTCTTCCTTCTTTTCCCCTTCCACCAGTGGTGTGAATTTTCTCGTGTGTCATTTGGCTTGTGCCAAAAATATGAGGCAAAACCACATTGGTGAGAATGCAGGTTCAGTGTAACCCCCCCCGACAGGAAGGCACTGTTTATCTTTTCAGTATCTTTTGCTACACAGATAAAGAAGGGAAGCCAACTCTCTCCTACTTGCCCTGTATGCCACAATTTTTTTTAAAGAACACAAATATATATATTATACGCATATACATATATACAGACACACATATATTTCTCAAGACAACCATGCCCTCCTTGGGCGTGTGGCCGCCGCTCTGGAAAATTCGGTGGTGCAAGTCCACGGCAGGGCAAGCGGTAATTCATCAAAACACTCCCCGTCCCGCATTCCAGGCAAGGAGCGGACCGCACTCGAGGACAGCTGCTCATAAATCTTTTATTCACAAGTCGGTGAAACAATGCCTAACGCGTTTTGGTCACCAGGACCTTGATCACAGGCTCATAATTTCGTAGTCCATCTTTAGTGTTTATATACCACCCACCAATACGGAAAAGCACTGTATTTTTACGTTTCAAACCATTTTTTAAATCTAGTTTCAGTTCCCCTAAATTCCATAACCTCAATGCCCATCACATTTATACTCAACTTTTAACTTAATTACTGCAAAACACACTTTACAAACAAAATATCCCATTCTAATGCATGATGGTACTCATAGTTCACTCGACCGCCTATTGGTAAACTGACCCATTATTTTTAAAAACTTGAATACTGATAACCTAATCCTTATCTCCTGAACCATGCATCTTTTGGATCCCATGTAGGGCTAGCTCCCGTGTAGCCATTTTCATGTTACATGCACCTATCCACAGGGCCGCTCACAAAGTACGTGGTCCTGTTATGGTTTGAGGTACATGAGGTTTACCGCTACTCCAAACCCTGCGGTCTCGACCACATATATGTATCTTGACATAGGTACCATTGATTTGGGCAACAACATGTGTTAGTTGCAGCAGTTAGAAACATTGAGCACTATATACAAATTGTAAGAAATACATGATAAAGATTCCTACAAAAGGCAAATAAAATGTAACTAGTCACCCTCTCAAGTTGTATCATACTGTGCAACCCTCCATTGCGAACAGTAGCCCTCCATCGCATCGAGCAAGGAAGGTTCGATCAGCATCTACCAGGTCATGGTGAGGGCGTTGCTGAGGGAGATGGAGTGGTCGAGAGATGTATCACGTTGTAAGCTACAATCCTCCAGCAATCAAGTCTATTGCGGGACGCCCGGCAGGCGGTTTACTTGTTTTGGTTATAACCACTCAATCTTATTCAATTATGCCCCTTTATTTGGATTCCCCATATATCCTAGCCCTGATTTTCACAAGGAGGAATCTGCAGCCCCTCTTGCTTATGAATATGTAGAATAGGATCAGTAGCCATAGGCAGGAATCCAGGGTGCTCCAACTGCTGGCCTAAGTTGCAGAGTAGTGTTTGTACCCATTATGTGCTTATAGTTGGGGACTTTAATCTTGCCTTCGAGGTGAGTAGTTTGGCTAGCAATTTATATATAGAGATGAGAATTGGATGTGGGGTATTCCAGATGTTGGCCCCTCTAAAAAGCAGTCCCAGTCAAGAGCAGCTATGCAAGTTGTGGACCTTACAATCATTTATGGTATACAGGCTTGTAATGGGCCCTCACCATCAGACAAACTTCTTGCGCTGACTTCAGGGGCGGTCTTTATCGCAGCCAAATTGATTACTTCCTCCTGGATGTAAGATTATGGAGCAAGATGGTCGATATGCGTGTAGTAGAGAGAGAAGAGCGTGACCACAACTCCTTGTCATTAAAGTTGAGTTTCAATGACCGTTCCATGCCCTGCACCTGTGGACCATGCAGATGGACAGTTGGTAGCCACAAACAACAGGAGGAATCTGAAGTGGGAAACAGGAACCTCCTCTCCGAAGGGTCCTCTAATCAACTTTGGCTACTCATATGGAGAGTATATATATCAAAAAGGGGGGATAATGATTAGATCCATGCTGAACATCATATGTTGTTCTCTAAGCTGAGGAGTGTCTTGACTAGAGGGATTGGGGGGTGTACAAAGCAGCCAAAGGAATGGTTTAATGACTAGTGCAAAATGGCAGAGGCACACCTCTTGCTAGCTTTAAAAAGGGGGGATATTCAAAGGGTCTGTAGGGTGAACTATTTGGCGAGCCTCAAAGCAGCAAAAGCAGCTTGGGTGGAGGACATGGGCTGATTTGCTAGTCTCTGCTGTGAATAAGGACCAGTAGAAGTTCTGGTCTATACTTAGTAGAAGCAAATGATGGGTAGGATATTCAGCAGAATCATCTATTTTGCCCTTCAAGTGGGTTGCATATTTTAAGAGCTTGTATGCCTTCAAACCTGCACCCGAGGGACCTTACAGGATTGACAATATGCACAGTGCGAAGAGTCGGGCCCATCCTACGAACATGTTCTTCCTTTTAGGAAACTGAACGTGCGCTGGCCTTGTTTAAACATGGGAAAGCCCTGGGGCTTGACAAAATTCCTGCTGATGTCTTTAAAGCTGATGCTGGGGTGTGGGTGCATTACATCAATGTGGTTTCAAATGCCATTGCGTCAGGAGGAGCAATCCCTCCATCTTGGAAAGGGGTTGCAATTGTCTCAATTTATATTAAAAAAAGGGGGACCCTGGAGTGCCCTCTCTTTATCACCCTATTTAAGAGCGAGCCCATATGTAGCACTTTCTAAAGGCTAAGGATCCAATATTCCCCCAGAATGCTGGCTCGACTTTTTTAGGAACACTTATTCCTATGAGAACAATCTAAGGGTGGTTGGGAGCAACCATTTTCCTACCTTACGGTTGGAAATTACTTTCTCCCTAGAAGATGTAGATGCAATGATTGCAGAAGGTCCATCTAGGAAGGCTCCAGGATCAGATGGGGTGCCAATGGACTATCTCTGGGCTCCCATCTTTACTAGCGTCCTTAATGCTGCTGCCTGCAAGGGCATACCTGCCTCCTGGCAATTGGATTGTATTGTATTCCAGTTTTTAAAAAATGCATCAAAAAGTATCCTAGATGCTGCAGGCTGATATCTGTATTAGACTCGGTTGTTAGGATTCTAGGCCGAGTTATACTCCATAGAATTGAAAACTAGGCCCAAGATAATGATATACTTAGCTTCACACAATGTGGTTTTCGGGAGGGCATGGGAACCCAAGAGCAATGCTTAAACCTCATCATCAGGAAATATACTATTGCCAAGTAGGGAACTCTTTATTTAGCATTCATGGATCTCAGCAGTGCCTTTGACCAGGAAAATCGTCCCAAACTTTGGCACATACTGGTGGGATTGGGTTTGCCTCACCTGATCATTGATTTCTCAACAGTTCTTCATGAGCAGGTCAACGCATCAGTAAGATACGGACTGAAGGGTGAATGCACTGATTCTTTCTCCCCAAAGGGGTGTGAGGCAAGGATGCGTATTGGCACCAATTCTATACATCAGTGGTTTACACTCCATTCAAGTGTCCCAGTGCACTGATTCCCCGATAGTTAAGGGCAAGCAGGTTCCGTGTCTTTTATATGCTGATGACCGGGTACTGCTCTCCTGGACCCCTAATGGCCTGAGGTGCCTTATTGACACTTTTGTTAAATTCATGGACGATTTAGACCTTAATGTTAATACATCAAAAACACATTATATAGTGTGTGGTAAGCCAATGTAGAATGCTGGGCCAGTGATGATAATGGCACAGCTGATTAGGCAGGTTAAGGAGTCCTCATATTTGGGTGTAACTTTTGATTTTAGGGGCAGCTGGCTGCCATGCATTTGTAAGAGATTGTTTCGTTTTAACGTATGGTGAGGTCGGTTTTTGAGCTGGCTTTTAGAGTGGGGAAACAAACCAATTCAGCCCCTACTGGAAGTGTTTAAACTTAAATGTCTCACTGTTTTAACCTTTGGGGCCTCCATATGGAGATTAAGAGATTGTCAGAATTTGCAGCAGTAGGATTATAGGTTCTGCAGATGCCTGCTTGGGGTGGGACCAGGTAGCCCGCAGTTGTTTTTTTTTTTACATGAAGAACTTGGCTTAGGTTATGTGGGCGACAGTATTAAGCTTGCGCCTCTCTTACTGTGGCTGTCTGTTTGGGGGAATGTACATAGACAATTTAACAGGGAAGTGATCTCTGATTGCCTGTCGTGTGACCTGGGTCTTAAAATCCCCTGGTTAAGTTATATTAAGGCCACTGCAGATTGGTTAGGTAGGCCAGAGTTGTTTACATCCGCACACATGTTGCAGAAGGAAGAGACCAGCTGGGCTACAAATGAATTTTTGAGAGTAATAGGTGTACCCAGAGTGGCAAAAGAATTAAGCAAGCCCTCAGTGAGATCTTACATAATGTATAAGACCTCTCCGTGTATCGAATCTTATCTCCTGCAGGTTGACAATTTTTGGGAGAGAACACTTTTAACTAAGTTTAAATTGGGCTCTATCAGGTGTAATCTTTGTTTTCTCTTAATACAGTTTGACTTGAACTTTGGTTTGCCCCGTGATAACTCTTCCTTACAAACTGATGCATTTTACGTTTTTCTACAAATATCTATGTCTAAAAGGTGCATAATATTTGTTACCTCTTCTTAAAACCTGTGGGTTCCGGCAGTGTAGACCTGCTTCTTATTATTTGTGTATGGTCAGTGAGCCTGATGTGGGGTTGCTTCAGTGGCTTGTCAAAAAATGCACTGGGATGGCGTGGAAATGTAGAATTTTAAACTTTGTATTGTTTTATCAAATGTATATTGTGCTTTGTTCTTTTATGATTATTTTTAATAATCAAATAAAGATTTGTTCAATATGTTATCGCCCTATAAGCTTAATAGACAATCTCCCAAAGATTTTCTGCAAACAGGTCTTAGAGCGCCTCCTAGGGAGGTGCATGGACAAGCAAATCCTGTCAGCTCTTCAGGCTGGATTTAGGCATAAGGTCAGCGTGGTTCACCAGGTTCTCTGGTTCATCTTGGCTAAGTGGAAGGTAGTCGACCTAGCCAGATGCAACCTCTTTGTGGCATTTGTGGATTTGCATGCCGCATTCGAGTTGTTGTCCAGAGGGAAACTGTGGGAGTTGCTCTCAGGGATGGGGATTCCTTCTGACCTCTTACATCTAATCAGACTATTGCATGACAGGAACTTTGCTAGAGTAAGGTGTGGTGCAAGATGAGAATTAACAGAGGCATCTCCAGTTAGCCAAGGATTCAGGCAGGGTTGTGTACTTGCCCCTGCACATTTCCTTCCTTACATCAATAACTGCATTGCTTACTTGACTACTTGTGCCAATGAGTACCCTATGATGGCAGGAGTCAAAATACTGGCCTTCCACTTTGTGGATGATACATTGTTGCTGTCCAAAACCAGGAGGGGTCTACAAAGGCTGATCAACAGCTTCAGTCAGCTTTGCAGTGATTTTGGCCTTTAAATAAACACCTGCAAAAACAAATATATGATATTTACTAAGAAGGACAAGGTGAGTGAGGTTTTCAGGGTGAGGCTGAAATTGCTCAAAAGGGTCCAGGAATTTGACTGCCTGGGTATCAGGTTAGATGAATCAGGACTCTGGGACCCACATATCTTGAAGAGTACCCTAATTGCAAAGCAGCTGGCTGGAGCCATACTCAAGTTGGCCAAAATATGCCCCATGGTCCCCTGTATGGGTAGCAGTGGAAATCTGTAAGGCTCAAGCAAGGGGGGCTGCTCTGTATGGGGCAGAATTATGGGGGTCACTGCAATATTAGTCACCTGAGTTCAGCAGAAAACAACATTATCAGAAGTCTGGTGAGCCTTGGGAAGGGCATGCCTCTTGTCCCACTCCATTTGGATCTGCGGATCAAGGACATTTTATCTGTGGTGGCACCGAGACCTTTATTGTACTGGGTCAGAATTTGGAGCACTAAATAATTGCGCTTATTAAGAGAGGACGTGCACAATGTCATCTCGGCTAATGGTGGGGGAAAATAAACTGGCTAGGAGCACTCAAGAAGGTGTTGAGCAACCTGGCTTTGGATACGTTCTGGACTGAGCCACAGTCCTTCAGGAGAGGGGATGCTGCCCTAGTTAAACATTCTATGGAACAGAAGGCTATTAGATGCAGGGACCACTCATCCTCATTCTCACAAGGGAGTTTAGTGATTTCCTCCTTCTAAAATCAGTGTGCAAGGCCGAAGAATTCCTGGATTTTATCTGCCCCCGCTGGATTTGGTCTCTGTACCTACAGTTTAGGTATGGGTCACTCCCTCTAGCGGTCTTTACCGTTAGGTGGAGAAAAACGATCCAGGGATCTGAATACTGTTTTTATTGTAAGAACGTTTGTGAAAGTGAGGAGCACTTTTTAGGTCAAGCACAGCAGCGTGCAAGCGCTGCTCTTTTCAACATGCTGTAATCTATATTGTGGGCTTAACCACTCCCATCTCACGCCTTCATTCGTTCCTGGACCTACCTTTCAAAAATCCCTTGATGTCGTTGGTAAATGCTTTGTTTGTCCCGCCTTGATGCTGTTCTGTTACTGCCTAGAAGACTGACCCTATTACATGGATTATTGCACTATCCGGTTTGTACCTTAGTGTGGCGCAATATTGTTTATTTTGCCTCGCTACTTCACGCTCATGGCGGTATGTTGTTTCTTTTTCTTCCTTGTTTTTGGGCATCTTGCTGTTTCTTTGCGATGTCTGCGGGGTTTTATTTATTTATTTTTGCAGTTTTAAGTAGTGAAACCTGGACATCAGGGTGTTGGACCACTTTATTTATTTTGCAGTTTTATCTAGCGTGCACACAAAGGTATTACAGGTATTAAAGGTATTATGAGCACTGGTTACATTACACAAGAACACATTCGTTTTTGGTAACAAGGGGAGATTAAGTGATTTGCCTAGAATCACAGGATGTTGAGCCGGTGCCGAGACTCAAACCGTGTTCCCCAGCTCCAAAGTCGTCAGCTCTGACCCTTACGCCACACCCTCTCCCCTAGGGTTCTTCGTCTAGTGCATGTTGGTGGCAGTCTAGGAATAACTCCCTTTTTATTTTTTATTTTATTTTTATACATAGTGCTGGGTAATACAGATTTTGCACTTTCATAGCGCAGCAAAACAGGTGCCAGTCTTAACAAAATCGCTATCATTCATTTGCATTGAAATTGCAAAGATGAAGAGGTGCCAAAGTTATGCCAAGATTGTAATCTGTGACAATCTCGTTCTGTCAGGACCTCTGCAGTGTGTGCATAAACCATCTGACTTGAGTAGAGCTTAACACTGGGCAAAGCATGTGCACTTGATAACCTCCAGAGAGTCACCAACCAAGCACATAGTTTAGTTCTAGTCAAGAAGATGGCAAAAGGTGTTGTCTCCAAAACCGTGGAAAAAGAGTCATGACTCCAGACCCAAGCACTTCACGGCCTCAAGCTTGAGATCAAAAAACACCTAGCCTTTGGATGTAAATTGGGCCTCGTCAGATAGAGTTCAATTAGTAGAGGCAGCCATTTTCCTAACCATGCAACGCAAAGAAACTAACACAAGGGTGCCAAAGTGTGAGGCACTCCATATCATAGGGCACAAAAGTGGAGCAAACTCAATCACTTCCTCCTCTCAGAATTCACTGGTGTCATGGCTTTGGCAGTCCCCTCCCAGCTACTGCGACCTTCCAGATGCCACTTCCGGAACCACTGTCTAAAGCAGCGTTCGAATAGCACTGCTTCCTTCTTGAAGAGGCCCCACCTCAAATACTCTCCACAGTCGCTGTCACAAGTGCAGAGCGCTTCCCCACCACCCTCCGGACTCCTGTGTATAACGATCCACGCATCGTCTGCCACAGTCTAATAATGTGTAACCTGCTCTCTTCTCTTCCAATCCCACGCTTCATGTAACTACTCCACTAAGTTCCCATGCATCATTTGATGTAAACTCCATGCATTATTTCTGATTGCTGTGGTTACCAAGTACATGGAAAATCAGTGTCAAGGAAATATCTTTCTGGCCCTATCAAGTGGCCCTTTTATCTTTCCTGCTTCTACTGGTGTTTCTCTCAATGCTTCACCGTGCCTCCCCGTGTCTATAGGAATATACAAGGACTACAACTCAAAGTCAATCCTGGACAACATGGACAGGAGGTGTTTTAAACAGGAGAACTGTTGTTTCACAAACTGTGATCACCAGGACCAGCCACTGCTTATACTTCTGTAGCCCAAATTTGTCGCTGTGACTTGTTTTGCATAAGACAACAAAGAAAGACTACAAGTAGCCACTATGATGAGTCCAGATGTGTTGCTGGCACAACCTTGATTGGTTATTATAATATGGCTCGCACAGGGCAACCGTGGAAAGACCCTAGACGATTAAAAAAAGTGTACATCAAGTGTTTTTTCTTTTGTTTTGCTTAATTGCATCACACATTTTGTTCACATTGCAAATATTTGAAATTTGAGGTCCTGGCATTTAAGTGAAGGTAGCCTGAATATGGACCAAGGTAGCCCACAGGTCTGATGTGTCCTCAGCAAAGATTTGTGTGGCAGCAAGCATTAAATGTTTTATTCCCAGAGGGGATAGCTTGGCCTTTCATCATCCATGGTGATACCACCTGAGCCTTTTAATGATATATCACACCATCACTGCATGGAAGAGACTGGCCGTCACTGAACTAACACACTAAGCCCAGACCACCACTATCCCAGTTAGTGAGAACTTTCAGAACCCAGCAGAAGGAGTGCCACAGCTTCAGATGACGGCATACAGAAGACAAAAGTGTGCAAAACTAACAGTGGCAAGATAATATATATGTTTCATCTTGTGTCTGTCTCTTGGTCCTTTCCTTGTCATGGAGTCGTGTCTTGTCATGGTTTTGTGTGTGATGCCATGTGGTTCCTCAGGATTTTGTATGTCAGCTAGAAGCAGGAGAAGCTACTCAGGGAATGAGGTGATAAAATCATGCTGCTGATGGGACAATGCCACATACATGACTGTTCACCTACCTTCTGTACTGATTTACATAGTAGCAAATGCTTCTACACATGTATTTGCCTGCCTCGTGCTGTGCATATGTGTCGTCTCTTTAGATCATGTTTTATCCGGGTCACTGGAATGATGCAGCAAATGGCCTGCAAAAGTATTTGGCAGAGGTGCCTGAATTATGTGGCTAGAAAGGACTAATTATGCTGCTTAATGCTGCACATTCAGTGGCAACATTATTTTGCTGTTTTGTCATTTAACATACATTAAAACGATCTGAGCAAAGATTTCTCCTTATTAGTACCAGTTTAACGCATGACCACAAGAGTCAGCAAATCAAAAGTGACCGTATGACCTCTGAAAAGGATCTGTCTCTCTGCAGAATATGTCAGTCACAGAACTGCATCATTGCAGTGGCCTGTCCTCTTACTAACCTGCACCAAGAGGAGACTGCATGCTTAACGTGGGCTACATAAATGAGTTATAATTTTATTATTATTGTTATTGCATTAATTGTGTGATAGTTATGAAGAGGAATGCATCTTTACGACTGCACTACTTATACATGATGCAGTCTAGTTCTCCAACACAGGAGTTAATATTTTCTCTAAAGTAATACATGATTCCTATGTATGGCTTCTGAGGCACTGATAATTTGTGGCTGGTGCAACATCTATTTATGCTTCACAAAGTTTGACACATTCGCTCTCAGCATCAGCACAACATTGATATGTTTCAGAGCAGCGGCTCACGGCATCTTCAAAACACACAAATATTCCTGTCACATGACCAGACTATTTCTGGACATCTTCTTTGTCTATAAGAGAGGTCACAGCTGAGTCACTGCCTGAGAAGAACATGACTGTCTTAGCTTATTCTGGTTGTGTGTTCTACAACTACACACCAGAAGTACGCTAATGCTGTATGCTTTATATTTGTTGCATTTGGGGATGCACAAGTTCCCCTTCAGAGGGCATATGGTCTAACCAATCACTGTGGTGTAAGGAAGGTGCCTTATGGAATCACCTATTGGTTAGGTGAAATTATTGCTAATTTACCTTAAAAACCTATATAGGGACTGCACCATTGGCACAGTTATATTTTGCCAGAGTTGCTGAAAATTGCACCACTCACTGGCCCAGCTGTTCCAACAGAACATCCATTGAATGGCTGGGCCAAATGAATTTTCACATGGTTTGTCCTAACCTGTAATGGCACAGACACGTTAAAAATGATGGAGCGGGACTCTGCCTCACCGCTTCTCAGAATATTGTATTCAATATTACAGTTCACACAGAGCTGCTTGCTAGCTGGGAAAGGTCTGTGTGATTACTCATTTATGGCTGTGCCATACAACCATACTGTGTCAAAACCAGAAAGGGGACCAAGCATCAGCATGATATAACACAAGGCACCGCCACTGCGGTATCCAGTGCCACGACTGTGGCATGGACAGTGGCCACCCTTGGCAGGATCGATGTCCACATCCTGGTCTGCAGGTATATTTTGAATGTAATACTTTTCCTAGCACCTAATTGGGCACCATGAGATTTACTTGTCAAATGATTTCCCGGGAAGCAGGAAGTTGGGCTTATGTGCTCCATAGCACTCATTGCCCGATTCACTATCATTTGCACGTATAGGTTCAACTTACTTGTTTAAATGACTTGACTTACAGAAATAGAATATGAATTTGAGCTTACACACACACATAATATAACACTTGTATTATGTAACATTAGGTTGCGATAAATGTGCTCTCATGGGTGTGGGGTGTGCCTTCCATGGTGGAGATGCCATAGAGAGTTTGTGCACACTAAGACATGTATGAATTGGTAACTACTCACAAGCATTCTCAGCCTGGAAAGGTTTAGAGACTGTTGTTACAGACTGGAGTAAATCATTTCTCAATAACAGAGTGAAGGGAAACATCCCTAAAGTTAGTGGAGTTGTAGGAGATGTGGCTTCTCCACCAGGAAAAACATTTTCCTGGTAGAAAATGGGGGCGAAAGTTAGAAAAGGTAAATGTCTTCGTAATCATTTTTTCTCATATGAAATTGTTTTCCATTAACAGTTATGTATGTGCATCTGCTTACAATTGTGAGAACTTCAGAAAATGTGTGACTGTTGCAGTTTCCTAGGATTACCTCTGGAATTATTTGAGAATTCCAAAATCAGGATAAAAAATCTCCCCCTTAATATAGAAGTAAACGTAAGACTGTAGGTTTTCTTAGTGAATGTGGCCCCTTGTGTCTGGGAAGGAAAAAACACACACAAGCGTAGAACATAACTGGAGGAGCCAATACTCCAGGCCTTGTTGCAGCCCAATGCCGCCTCCTCCCTTTATGTTACTGTTTTGCTTCTGTATTTCTAACTTGCCATTTAAAATGAAGTCGGTGATTTGTGGTCAGACAGCCTTTGTTTGCTTCTGTACACAGAAGTTTGGCGTAATTTGCTAGTTGCATGTCTTTGTATTCTGAAATAGTCATCTGTGGCTTGGGCAGCAAGGCCATGGCTGCTTCATAGCATCTTCGGGCTGGGTAACTTTTCACTTCATAATTTGTATGGGCCTGAAGTACTTTCTTTTCAAATACTTTGAACACTGGATTTTTCCACATGCTGGATATCTTTGCTTTTGGGCTTCTGTTGTCATTATCCTCGCTCAGAGAGGAGAGACGCTGGTGACCTCATGAGCCGATAGAGTGAGTGGCCTATTTATAGAATATGAGGTGACACAGGAAGCAGTGCACTGCACAGCAGCTTTTTTTTCAATCTTTATGTTGCGGTTCTTATGTGCTATAGTCATATTATTATAGGTATATGTTGATTATTAGAACACGTTATTGGATGTCAATATAGAACACGCTTTTCCATTGAAGGACTGGAAGGCAGGATCCATGCCAGGCTTGCTGGGTAACCATTATGTAAATAAGTTCCATATAAATTATTTTTACATAATTTGTCTTATGTTGGTATCAAGAAACTCTGACATGGTTCTGGACTTACCTTGGATTGCCAAGAAAAACATAAATTTGAATCCTTTTCATAGCCCGAATAAATGCCAATGAACCAGCCCTGTTGGCCTTGTTGTGTCCTCTGTCCTGCAGCAACGGGCCTGGGAGGGTTGCTGTGGCACCTGGCATACATCCACTACACTCCAAACCAAAACACACAGGTAAAAGACGTTGTCATTTACAGCGCCAATAGCTCTAACTCTCACAAATGCGAGACCTGTTGCATTGGAAATGCTTCTCCTTTTTCTGTCCACTTATTGGAAAACCCAGGTCCAAATTGATTGTGCCAATGTATAGGATATTGAGCCTACCAACAAGAAGAGAAGCACATAGGGCATGCAAAAGTGAAACTTCTTCGATTGTGGTTGTGGCCGTTTCGAAATTTCTCCACCCAGCTTGGCTAATTAGATGCAAAATGTTAGAAATGTTATGAAACTGTGTCCCATTGTCTTCAGTTGCTTTTTCTCACCCAATTGTGGGGGCTATTCTATGTATCTCTGTACTTAAACAGTGCAACTGGATGTAAATTGGCAGCTAATCTATAGAATCATGCGCTCTGCATGTCTTATTCAATGTTTTTAACTCATTACGTGTTTTTTCTACCTCTTGTTTTTAGATCTTGAAACTTGACTATTTATTGTTGTACTTGACTCAAAATGTTTTATGTTGGATTTTTGATGATGAAACAATGTTTCGAACTATCAATAAAAAAAGAAAGAACTGGTTGGTCACTTCAGGTTTAAGAACAATAACCATTCCCTCTGGATGTGTATTTGAGACACTTCCGTACAGTGCATTCAGAATTCAGCAATCATTTCTACATTTCCACTTCCTGCTCCCTAGCCTTTTCGTACCCTTTTACAGCAGTTGCATTTCTTCAGGTCGGATTATTCGGTCTCTCTCGCCCTGTCCTACTCCCTCTCCTGCCAAGAGAAAAGCAACCTCTAAAGTGCATTTGGTATCTGTCTGGTAGTTACGACGGTGATGTGAATAGTTCATGACCCAAGTGGCTGCACAAAAGATCGATTGTCAGGCCTTCTCATCCACCTGCCCCACTAACTTCATCCCAGAGGAGGTGCAGCCTGGGTGGTAACCGGATGTTGCACAGCCTTCTCCTTAGTCTGCAATGGTTGAGTTAAAGCTGGTGTATGTGGACTTGCCATCCACCGGGCCACACTCCAGGGTTGCAATAAGGGCTGCTGGAAGAAAATCCCAGTGACAAGTAGGATGTGTGGTTTATTTGGCGAAGGGACTCAGGGCCTGAAGCATGTGATTGTAAAGATTTTAGTGCAGGATTAATTAAAGTCTCGTTATACTTTCACAATGTACTTGAATTACGGCTCCAAAACAGCACCAGAGGCGCTTACTTTAATGTACCATTAGAATCAATTAAGCCAGTGTTTTACCATTCTCGGTTTTATGAAATTTCTAGATCCACTAATTGTTTTTCAGCACATTTTATGGTGAATTGATCAAATGTTTTTCTGCTTTTTATTTAAATCAAACATCAAAACCAATAACACTGAATTAAAGTGAAATGGCAAGGAGCCTACCTAGGAAGGATTGATGCTAATTGGCCACTTGCTGTATCATACAATCCAGGTGCCTTATCAAGAGAGAGGTTTAGCAAACTGTTCTTTTTGTTTTAAAATGTTTCCATGCAGTGTTGTTTCTGCATTTAGGCATATCGGTATTTCTTCTATTTTCATTTTTTGTTGTTTTTCTCTCTTGTATCTTAACCTTTAAACTAAAACACACCCGGGCGGAGCAGCTGATGAGTAAGGCCGAATAGCTTGTCACAGGGCACATTTATCTTCCGCTTGATTAAACCACAGCCTAATGGGATTGATTCCTTGTGCATCGGAAACAAGAGACCGCACTGCGTCGTTGTTGCCTCCTTGAAGAAGCACTAATTCTTTGGGGCAAGCATTGGCAGTGATCCGAAGAGTTATCTGAAAGTTTGTACTGTATATGTTACATTTTTACTGTTTTGATTTGAAGTGGGCGGGAGAGATTTGGGCAAAAGAAGTGACTCTTAATGAATGTTGCATGTTTAAGGGCCATTTGAGAGCAATAATACTTACACATGTTTGGGAAGGAACTGGAGAGAGCTGGCTTGCGCACAGTATCACGGATAGAAAGGAACTGTAAACTTTACAAAGCTTCCTAACTTTTACCTGCTAACTACATCTGACCTCTGAGGTTTCTAAATTTGCTATATCCATATCTCCTACAATTCACTCAAATATTAGTTTGATGCTGTCTTCTTATAGAATCTTATTTTTCAGGTGAGGTTTGTGCAGAGCAAATGCATCAATAAATAAAACCTATGCATCTTCAGGTTCTGCAAAGAATCGTTGGAGGCTTCATGAGTCTAGTAAAAGAAATTACGGATTCGCCATCTTTGATATTTGTAATTTAATTATTTTATGCTTAAAACGTTTAAAACGGTAGAGCTTCCACAGTCGGGAAGACCTTGTAGTTGGATGGCATTAGACACACTATTTAGTGCCACCTCTAGAAGAGACTTTGTAAACTCGAAAGCTTGGGCATTGTGCTAGTTTAAACCTACAATTGTTATGTAGTTGAATGAAAGCTTTCGAAACCTGTGGCTCTTGGATAGTTTCAGGGTGTTGGACTGCATACGATGTATACTGCTTGGAACATGCTTTCAAGGAATTATTTTTGGGAAAAGGCTTTCATTCTGGCCTAAATACACACCAATATATTTATTAAGCTTTTTAAACACATTTACAGAAAATTACTAAGTTTTAAGAACATGCAGGTTTTTCAGCTTGTCGCTCCTTTTGAGAAGTTGTGGATATGACGGTGGGAGGAATATTCTCTTTAAATATCAGAGTTTCTTCAGAGGTTTTCAGTTAAGCTGATGATCGTGGATGGGAGACATGCAGGCATCATCGCTGGCTGCACACTGATCCCTTACCATGGTGACTTCGATACCGTTTATTGGAGCACTAGACATGGGCTGCAGTATATTAGCTTACCAACTCCCTGGAGTTTGTGTGAGTCGGAAAGGTAAAAATACTGTCAGTTCGCCATATACATGTCGTGAACCAATAAAAAGTATTGCAATCTCCACCGGATCTATTTTTGCCCTTCGCTACCCATCATGAACCTGAAAAATGTAAGGAAAGCACATGCCGGCTGATGTGGCATTCCACACTGTGCAAGTATAGGTGGTTGAGAACCGAACCACTAACTTGGTCTGCTTTGCAGGCCCAGGACCCTGGTATGGGATCATGTAGATTTTATAAATTGTCTCTGTTGTTCTTCCTTCATGGTAGAAAGAACCTTGAGTCGATTCAGTTTTCGAAGCTGCCCTACAAAAGTTCTTAAGTTCTACTCCTTCGCTCCTGAGACGCCACTGAGGGCTCCTATCTGCGGCCTGCTACTGAGAAGGCAGAGCGAGGACTTTCTCTTCGCTCAGCAGCATAGTAGCAGACATTCAGATGGTGTGGATGAGACAGTACTGAGTATTAGTTCACAGCGCTTTCCAAGGCACTCCTACATAGAGGTCTAAGAGACATACCATTGTACTTGGGCATAGCTTCTCAACTCTCTTTACAAAGTACAGCAGATGAGGAGCAACACCTGGCCCTTATTAACTGATTACCAAAAATAAAGAACCAGAGATTAGCCATTGGTCATATTACTGTGCAATATCACTGGCCACATATTGGGCATTAGTACCGTTACCCAAACATCATTGACCGGCTCCATAAGCCCCATACATGTTTATAAAGGCCACAAATTCACCATTTGTATTGTTAGCAACAGATTAACCATCCGTACCATTGACAAATACAGATTAGCTTTAGCAGATTATGTATTTCGTAGTTTTACCCAAGAATTAGTGAGATTAGCCACAGAACAGCACCATTTAGGGCAATGAGTGTATGTTGTGAAATGCCTCTTTTGTCATGATCACCCCCAAAATGTGGGACTGATGCTGCTGTTCTTTCGACTCTAAGTGTGCTCTGAGGCCTGCTAACCAGACCTCCTTGCCAGTGGTCTAACACTTTACAAAAAGTATGCTGGATTGGCTATCCCCAATTGGCATCAATTAACTTACGTAAAAGTCCCTAGTATAAGGTACCAAGGTATTCAGGACTTGAAGTTAAAGTGTCTACTCAGAGCTACAGCACTGATTGTGCCACCCTGAGTGGGATAAACTATAAAATGTGTCCCAGCCTGCCACTGCAGCCTGGAAGATCAGTTTTATAATGGTAGTTTGAGTTATGTAAGTCTTCTCTAGTGAAGGCCTATCGAGCCCTAAGGCAGAGAGCTGTACGTTAAGTAGGACATATTTTTATATGCCCTAACAGTAAAAACCCTGTCTTACTGTGGATAACGCAGTAGCCCTGTTGACTAGCACAGAGTTACACACTGACCCTACAGCTATGCTAACTTCTGAATAGGACCACAAAAATGAGTACTTCAAGGTATCTAATCAGTCATGGCATTAACCCCGACTTGATGCCCAGGTCAAATTTAATGTCACTATTAAGTAAAGGCAACTTTTAGAAAGTTGCCATTTTGTAGCCAGTTTTTTCTATGGCCACTCGCAGCTGCTGTCCACCAGACTGCCTTCTGCCTTCCTGGCAAGTCTTGTGAACGGCTTCTAGGTTCAGGAATAATAAAGGCCTGACACAGGGTGAGGTCTTACCTTCCTCTTGCAGGAAGCCACAGAGTGTGTTGGTCCAAAGGCGAGCTTCAAAGGTGAAGCTGCCTTTAGTGGGCAGATGGTGATCACACTCGAGATAGAAGGGCTGGCAGTGGGAAAAGAGAAGGGAAACCAGTTGCCATACCATTTTTTTTCTATGGGCGTGCAGCCCACAGATACCCACACCTCTAAGGTGAGCTACCAAGCTCATTACAGTGAGAGAAGGGTTCAGACATCTTGAAAGTAGGCAGACTAGTATACACTGGAATTGCTAGCTGCCACACATAGCTGGAAGTCATTATAGAGAGGGAAGGATCCTGGTAGTCCATTGGCTAATGACTGCATCATCCTTCCCCAGGGCACTTTCTGGGATTAAATACGGCACCCCAAGCACCATAAACCTCCATCCTATTTGGTCCGGAGAAAGGACCAAAGAACTGTCCTGCTGAGACCTGTGTGTGACAAGAGAGGCTCCACTACCCGCTGGACTGCACCTGCTGTTCCTTGGGCTAGTGAGGAGGTCACTATGACTGTGGTGCCTGGCTCTTGGAAAAATCACTCCAGAGCCCCAAGTTGAAAAGGTGTACTCAAGGAATTAGGCAGCTGACCCTGTTCCTACACCAGGGCCATAAAAGCTGGAATAGCCTGTCCTAGTTAGTCATTAGCCATCTGCAAGTACTCACCACTTACTGCCCACGTGCAGCCAAGAAGGCCTCACCTCAGCAGGACTCAAAAGTTGCTTTTGTGTCTGCTGGACTCAGGAGAGTCATCAGAGTGTGGATTGGCTGCCAGAGATGGCCACTAGCCCTCATCGGAGATCAGTATTTCATCTGTTGTTGTCTTAAAGAAGATTTCAAGGGACCCCGACTTTTGTGGCAAAGCACCCCAACTTACCCATGGACCAAAGTGCAACCCCAGGAAGAAATTCCACTGCATAGCTCCAGGCGCATCTTTCAGTATCCTGTATCTTCAGCATCAGGGCCACTCTATTGAAGTCTGTGTCGGTTTTGATGTAAATTGTGTAACTGGACATGAGACTGCTTTGGTGACTACGTAACTGTCGAAATATTCCTTATTGGCCTACCTGACCTTGTCTCTTTTGGAATTGATCACCCCGTTTGGGCTGGAGTAACCAAATACAACTCATTCAAACTTTTCAAAAGTTTTCATACTTTACAATTACCAATTCTTGTTTGCGATTCAGACTAAAAATCTGACATTTGCCTTTTATTTAAAAATCTATATCTCTGAAACCCTTTGGTGGATTTTGCTCATCCGGGTGTCTAAAAATTCATTAAAATATGATCTGTTTTTGTAAACGAGTGTCCGATTCTCTTTTTTTGTTGTGTGACTTTCTTATTCTGTTGTTTGGTGTTTCTAAATGCTTTTCACTAGTTCTTTTGTTCAAGCTTTGCTGCTCAAAGCCTTAACTACCCAGGCTTAGAGCTAGAGTTCTACAAAGGAGCCTGACTGGACCCAAGACAGTTTCATGAGTGTATTTCATGGTGAGGTCTCACAACCACACGCCACAATCCTCACAGTGTGGTTAAGTATGTAAAAACCGTTGCCCGGGGAGACCAGCTCTTAGTATAGAAGTAACCAAAAAACTAGCGCTTTGCTCATTGTACCTATGCTGGAAATGGACATATGGTGATCCAGGGTGCTTTTCACTGCTGCTTCGTAGCAGCCCCGAAAGGTCTGGGGTGCCCGTTAGAAGAACGCATTACATCAGAAATAACTGTTCCATGGTGGTACCGCTAGTAGGGTCCCCTCGGAGGCCAGGATCTGTTCTGTTTTAGGCTCGCAGGAAGGTTAGAAAAGTCCGCAAGGAGACAGTCCTGATGTTTTAGTGTACACGACGAGGCAAGGCTGTGAAATGGTGTTTGTAAGGCCTCCGTTAAGAGCTGCATTCTTCGCTGCATTCTGGTCGCCGCCTGCAAATATCCGCGCGCTGCCCCGCTGCTGCGACATGAAGGAAGCTCTCTCCATGATAATATTTGTCCTGTCACCTGTTTCTCAAAACTTCATTGTCGCAGCTCGTTTTCATCCGTACAAACTGTTCCCGTTACAAAGCAGGAGCTATTTTCAGCCTCCGCGTGGAGCTGTGCCAACTGCAGGCTCTCGCTGCCCGGCGTCAAGTCCTGGTGTGCAAGGCCTGCGGTATGTGACGTGGGGGTGGCACTGGGCATTGGCAGCGGCACATTGAACGTAGCACAAGATGTCAGAATGAATGCCCTATATTGAGCATTAGGCTGCAGCGAGAAGGGGACGAGCCTGTTAATATAACCACATGCATAGTGGGGATGGGGGTGGAATGTTTCACAGGGTGGGAGCCCAGACATTAAACGTAGAGAGGTGGATGGGCACCGAGGAGGTAGGATGCAGACTTGAGATGCTGGGAGATTTTGTGGAGTTGGATTAAGTAAATGTAGTGATGAAAGGCTTCGGGGAAAGTGAAGGAAAACATTTAATGGCTTATTTAAAGCAGTAACAAACGGGAGCAATCACAGGTTAGACTGCTGTGAAGGATTGCGACGGTAGTGTTTTAGATGAGGATGCATGTCGTGGGGAGGAGGCAGTTTCTAAAAGCGAGAGTGAGTCAAAGTTTGGCACGTCTGTTGGGTCCAGCCCCTGCTTGCTGGTGGAGCCGCAGCTTGAGGCTTCAGTGAAAGATACTGTTTGGCAAATCTAGTTCTGGCCGAGCCTGGGGAAAGCTTGTCTCTAGTGTTTATTGTCCCTGCATTTTATTCTTATCTCCTAATCTCTGCGTTCTGGGAGTAAACCATGTTTCTTCAAGTAAGGAACCTTCTGTTGTAAGTATGTCCATAAGTGGTGCCTCAATTTGTTTTCTGATTCAGTACTTGCACAACGCATTCAGTGTGAGTGAACTTCATCCAAGTCATAAAGTCATATCCTTGCCCCTTGAAGGTTACAGGGTTCTGCAAAGTCAGTCCTGGAGAGCCGGGTCCATGCCAGAGTTCTAGAAAAATGTAGAATTCTGAAACATCTTGTTTCTAAATGTGGATATGCTAAAAATATGGCATGGACCATGCTCTCCTGGACCGACTTTGCAGAACCCTGTTTATAGAATGAAAGTATCCCTATGCTGTGTTCTGTTTCAGTGAGATGTTGCAGACATTTAGTGCACCTTATTAGGTTAATTGTATGGCACACTTTCCATCGAAGAGGTGAATGGACTTTACAAACTCTCTTGGCCGAGCATAATGCAGATGTACAACAGAGACGGAAAAGATCTGGAGAGTTAGGTAAGCTCATGCTTAATAGGTATTAAGGGGAAATTGAATTGAATTGTTTCCCCTAACTTTAAGCAGGGCTGCCCTCCCCATTCTGTATACCTCCCTCTGCAGGCCAGTCAGCTAAGCCTCACATTCCCCCTCCCAGTTCTGTAAACCCTGCTCTCCTGAACACACAGTGCCCCATCATGGAGCCATCACTGTACCACACTCCCTCTACAGGCCAGTCACTTACTTTGTGCCACTTTGCCAAATGTTGTAGGGTCTCCAGGCTGTGACTTGGCCACTCCACGGCATATACTAGATTCAAAAGAGCCTGCAGCAGTGTGGGTCTTTGCTGCAACTCGAAAAATAGATCTTTGTATCCACCACGACCTTGTGTCCTGTTAAATCCATTGCTAAATATCTTCTGTTCAATAAGGAGTTTGCAGAGGATTCGTAGTGATACACTGGAAATTATGGACACTCCGTAGACAGGGCAGCTAGCTCTGTTTGGGCCTTGTTCCTCAAGCCCCAAACTACCGCTTGCTCATAATGTACGTGGAGTGGGTATTTAGACTGCCCCTTTGAACCAATGTGCTCTTTGACCAACCTCTTTCAGCCATTTGCTTCAGACGTTGTCAATCATGCCTTGGCCCAGCCCAATGGAGAATTCTCCTCTCAGCTAATGCTATTGTCTGTTTGAGTATATGTTTTCACATTCACTACAGTTCATGCACTGAACTTCACGAGCAACTACTTAACAGCTATAGCCCCCCTCTCTCCGCTCCTGCTGCTCCCTTCTTTGGCAAGCCCTGCTAACGCTGCTTGTATTAAACCCAGACCTATTGGCTTTGTGAATGCTTGTTATTTTATGTATTGCTTCCCCTTAAACCTCCCCTGCGGTAGGTAGCATTGGTGGTGTTTAGAGAACTCGAGAAGTGACTGTATTTGTAAGTCACAAAGTCCTGGCTTAAAAAAAATAAAAATAAAAAAAGAGTCCTGCAATCTTGCAGTCTTCGGGGAGCTGTGTATGCCACGGACGGAGCTGCAGGGCCCTCGGGTACCCTTTGATGACATCGTGTCACCTGGAAGCAGAGGCGCTTCAGCTGAGGGACACCCCTCTTCCTCTCCCGTGCAGTGACATCATTCCAGCTCCGGCGCAAGGATCCCCGCTTCTGCTGGCGCCGTGCCTGCGACGGGACTGAAAGGGTTAAGTTGCCAAGTCGAATGAACTCCGCGGCCCAGCTTAATACACTCTTACCCGGAGCCCTGATCCAGTCAGCTGCAGCTGTTCTCTCGATTGTGCACTTGGGTGACGCCTCCGAGGGCGCGTCGGGTTTCATGCAGTGGTCCAGAGATGCTGCTGTCTGAGTTTACTTTACTCTATGTTTTAACTCTTCCATCCGTCTGTTCTGGCTCCGACCCCTCCTTTGATCTGCACTCTCGTCACGGTGGGCGCAGGGGTATTTCCCGCATCTGGGCAGGTTGTTGTGGAACAGGGGCTGGGCTGGCGTCAGTGGGAGCAGGTTTGGGAACCAAAAACCCGGACATTTCACACTCGGTGATGCGGGACTGTAATTTGGCATCGGCATAGGTGAGGGACATGATGGATTGATTGACAGGGCTCATCACCAACAAAGAGAATTCAGACTGTGGTATGAAGGGTAATTCTATGCATCTCTTACATCTTACATATCTGCTACTGCTGGGAATTATTTCTGCACAACAGGACATGGAAACTGTCCACCCTGTGAGGCCAGACGACCCTCTCGGAAAACTGGGTCTTGTTCTCCAGGACAGATGCTGAAAAGGTGGCACTGTCCAGCAAATGCGGGGCGCCGCCACCCTGGCTTGTGTTGACTTCCACAGCGAGTCAGGCGTGCTCTGCTTGACAGACCTGCCACAGAGAAAACATCCTGTTTAGAATAGCTGAGACGGACAAGACATGTTTTCGCTTGCTTTTTCTATTTGACGTGCGACAGTAATTTTCATGGTGGTTGGGAGCTGATTGACATCTTCGGAAATACCAGAAACGCTCTTCAATGCATAAGCACATTTGTTTTTGCCTTTATAGCTATGATCCTTCTCATAAGATAATATTTGTGTTGCAAATAGTCATTTCCGCTTGAGATTAATACTGGGCATAGTGTTTCTATAGTTTTTTTTTCTCTGTACGATTTGTTTTTTGTTTTTGTATTGTTTTACTGAATTCGATGGCCTGTCTGCAGCCTTGTTGTCGGTCAGTGGTCTGCTTCATTCTCGGGATGGTGACCAGGCGTCCCGCATTTGCCGGGACAGTCCCTGTTTTTACCTGCTATCCCGGCAGATTTCGGGAAAATTAGCTCGACTAAAAACGACAGGAGGTCCCCTTATATGTTTTCCAAATCAGAGATAGTTAGCAGCTCGTATAAGAAAGCAATTAAATTGTTAGGCTTGATACTGGCTTTGAAAATTACATTTTATTTATGTTCTTAGTGCCTCAACTGTAATTCTGTGCTGAAGAGCGCCGTCATTCTGCGCGCTCAATTGAAGTGAAATTGTAGCCCCTTTTCTAATTTTATGAAATGTCCCTGTTTTGACCATATAATTCTGGTCACCCTATCTAGTGGTTCCCAACCTTTTCACTTCCCCTACTTAATCATTACTGCATTACTGGGACCCCCAGTGAATCATTATTGGAATCTGGGGACCCCCGTGGAGTCATCATTGGAATGCAGGGATCCTGACCTAAGAAAATTCGATGATCTGAGCTGCAAAAAAATACACAAAAATATGGTAACTGACATTCATCAAACAAATATAGAAGTAATTAAATATTCTATTTAATTCACAAAAAAATAACATTGTAATTTTAATGGGAAGGTCAGGGCTTCTACAAATTCAATTGAGACCAACCATTGTCCATATTATATTTGTTTGACCACCCCAACTTAATTTTTATCTTCCAATTTCAAGTTCCTTCACACTAACAGAACTTTTTTAAAAGTTTCTATTTCACATTTTGCACCTTTTTATATACACCTTATTATTCTTATTTCTTTTTTAAGCAGTCACCCCCAAGTAGGTGTCTTGAACCCTCGGGATCCCGAACCACAGTTTAGGAACCTGTAGATTGCTGATGGGACCAGGAGACACGTGTTTTAATCTGGCTTCCTTTTTTACCAGCTAGTGCGGTGCATTGTGGCAAACAGAGGAAGCCTTTTGTTTGGCCAGGGTTGCAGCAGGGAAATGGGCATCCAGTGTTACAGTTTTCCATCTTGAGACAATGTTCCCTAAAGGCAGATTTGAACCGGGGGGGGGGGCATGATCGCCAGACGTTCCTTGACAAGTGAGTGCCCCTGGAAGTTGTGGTAAGAGGCTGCATGATCGGAAAGTAATTGATGCGCATAGTTACTATTGTGGTTGGCTTGGAGTGAGGTAGGGACCGAGTGGCATGGAGAGTAATTCTGTTTAATCGCTTGTAGAAAGGTGTTACCACATTTTATTTCATAAACACACAGGACTGGGAGTTTAAAAAACCTTGATTTTGCAGGTTATGGCTCGAGAAAATATGGTATAAGGAATGACTTTCTATTTATGATCTTTGGTGTGCTCTCGGGCATCTGGATCGTCTTCCGAAGACTATAAATCAACGTGTGGTCCAAGCCCATTAGAGCCCATACACCCAGGAAAGATGCACAAGATGTGTATGTGCTTCAGATTATGTTACATTGATTCACAAAATATTTGTCTCTGATGGATGGTGCAGCCATAGCTGCACACAATCAATGTCTCATTGCGTATTGCAGCTCTTGGTCTCCAACTCTGCAATTGGCTTGTGTTTCATTCAGTGGTGATGCTCCAAGAAATATGAACTCTTGAAGGCTAGTACCTGGGCTTCTGCCAGCCTACCATTAAACCACATCAGACGACACAGGTCCATGGACCAGGATCCTAGAATCCAAGCTCTGCCTCTTATTTGTCCCAATGTTGGATTCAGAGGGCTTGCTGCCATCCTATAAATAAGTTAATATTTACATCTAGTCAAGGGCTAATGTTAATAAAACGCATGAAGGGTAATGTTTAATTTAGGAGAGTGTATCTCGCATTTGCACATCAGAGCCTCCTCCTCACTTCTTGAGTTCTGCAAGAAACTGAAGACCTGGCTCTCCATATAAGCACCTTGAGCACCTCACTTGTGTACACCTGCCAAAGCGCCTAGATACCCTCTCAGGTGATTAGTGTGCTATAAAAATCAATATAACATAACAAAACAAGTGTGTAGAATGTTATGTAGGCATTATCGATTCCTGCCTTTCACCAGTGTCTTTGTTACGGACTCTGGTCTGAGACTAAAGTTCCTTCTGAAAGGAAGCACTGTACCCGCTGCAGAGGAGCAGGAGACACAGAGCGACCAGCATGGTTTGATCTGCTTCATGAAAACCACCAGAGGCCCCGATGAAGACCAGCAGCACCACTTCTCTAAGCTCCAAAGACAAGAGGCAAGGATCAGCATGCAGTGCTTCTCTTACGGAATATCAGCTGTACCAAGGAACACGCTAGGACCCACCACAACGTCACATTGTGGCATTCAGAAAAGATTAAGGGCCTGATTCTAACTTTGGAGGACGGTGTTAAACCGTCCCAAAAGTGGCGGATATACCACCTACCGTATTACGAGTTCCATAGGATATAATGGACTCGTAATACGGTAGGTGGTATATCCGCCACTTTTGGGACGGTTTAACACCGTCCTCCAAAGTTAGAATCAGGCCCTAAGTGTACCTTGGGTATACAGGCAGTTTGCAAGTCTTCCATGGAAGAAGGAAGCAGTCTCGGATAGAATCATTACCTAAAGTTCTGCTGTGGTGCTTGTGGTCTCAGTATAAAAAAAACTGACTTATTTAAAAGGCTGCTTTTGTTGTCCCGACATCTCAAACACACACTGGACTTATAATTCAGTGTTCTTATCCTGTGCTGAGGTTGATAACAGCTGTTTAGAGTACTAACCATTCTCAATTACCAGAGGTGTAGGCGAAGATGCATTACGAAGGGAACTTTTAGCTGTTAATGCCACTATCGTGTTATTAGAGGGACATACCAGCTGCCCGATCCTATATGCAAATCTCAACTGTCCAGTTCTGTCTTTCACAGGCCTGAGAATGCATGGAAACAACAGCAGACCGGCCTGGAATTGACCATAGTTTAAATAAATGCTTTACTTAATGCCCAAAACTGCTCCCTCATTGGCTTGCCCATCTGCCCACATCTTGTCCACTACTCAGCTGTGGAGGATCGTGACAGCCAGTCCTCGATGGGCAGAGGTTTAACCGCATTAGCAGTGGTGCTGGAACATTTATTAAGAGTGCAGGTGCTGCCATCATTGTTACATCACTGAAC
Organism: Pleurodeles waltl; assembly: GCF_031143425.1. Taxonomy (NCBI): domain Eukaryota; kingdom Metazoa; phylum Chordata; class Amphibia; order Caudata; family Salamandridae; genus Pleurodeles; species Pleurodeles waltl. The sequence continues at coordinate 149,414,416 of NC_090440.1, forward strand.
TCCTGGGGATTATGACAAATCCAAGCATCACACAAAGAACAAATGTAGCAAATGAGCCAGGCCCATTCAGCAAGAGAGTGCTAAGGGTGTAACATGTAGCTGCTGGTGCATTTTGGAGCACACACTTCTCCAATGTATTAGTAAGGCAGGGTATGGTAGCAAACATATATAGAGAGAACATTCCCCATTAACATAGCCATTTGCAAAGAACAGCAATTTTACTGATAACATTATACAGCACTATAACAATAATGTGTAGAAATAGATTTCAGCTACTTGTCATTTGTGCACCGTCTAGTAAAGTGTCTTGACTTGTTGTGATCCAATTAAAATGTATACTTCCACGACACTCCTGAATTACAAAAAATAACCTAAATTCGTGCATTCCTAACTACTAATATATTTAAAATATTGGTACCGTTAATTTATAGGCATTCAAAATTGTGTTAGGAAAAAAAGTAATTCTGTAGCCTTTCCTTTCACACCAGCAAGATTGTCATAGTTAAGTTTACAAATTCCTCACGCTTTTTAGTATGAGAAAGAAAAGCGAACACCAGTTTCCATGTTAATATAATAAGCAGCAATTTTCAGAGGGCATAACCTGACATTCGACCTCTCTTTGAACCACAGAAAATGTGACAAGGTAAAAAATAAAATTTAAAGGTGTCTATTGATCGTTCTACCTTCAGAACTGCAGCATGGTTATTTGGGGTGAGGGGGAGGATGGCTGCAACACCCCTACTTCCAGCGCCTGTGCTTATTAGTATCAGTTTACAGGAGCAGCCCCTCCCCTACTGCTGGGAGCGTCGCCTCACGGCTAAAAAGCAGCAGAAAAATAAAATGATAATAAATCATTTTATTTTAACTCTGACTGAGTCTAGGGTGGGGCGGGTCAGCATCCTCGTCATCAGGGAGGAGGATTAGTAGGTGAACTCTTAAGTGCGCATGTCATTATGGCTGCCCATCTAAGGCCGGCCAAACCAACGCGCCCATTTGAAACTCTCCACCCCAGCTGTATTTCACAGGCGGGTGGATACCAAGTGCAGGCTCCCACTCCCTCCCTGCGGGGCATTTCAGCCCTCTCAGGCCAATCTTGACGCTTCTCTCATGCTTTGTAACAGCATGAGAGAAGCGTATGGATTGGGAGGGGTGGGGTGGGGAGGGGAGAAAGGCACGCACTGAGACGACGGGAGTGTCCGAGGTGAGCCGGCAGGTAAGGGTATTTTTTTTTTATTTTTTTATTATTATTATTATTATTTCCTTCCCCTCCCCCCACGCCCCTTGTCCTGACAGCCCCACTAGCCCTTCCTGGCAGCAGCTGCCCCTTTCAGTTTAACACCCAGTCACAGCAGTAAGTGATTGAAAGCTGACCAGTCATCCTTTGTGAAGGGCCTTACACTACGCGGTTGCCTCATTTTTTGTAACTTTTGATCCGTTAGTGCTAAAAACGTATTTTTGTTAAAATCTGCAAATTATGCACAGTTCATGGATTCTGTGGCAAATGCGGCAAATTAATATTTATGCATAAAAAGCAGCGTCTGCAGAATCGCATAATTTCAGTGGCCTTATTGTTACCATTTCACAGGTACAAACTCCCAAAAATGTATGCTAAGGTGTGGCTAGAGCTACCCTGTCTGTGATTTGGGACCAGGTTCGCATTGTGTACGCTGCGGGGGGGTCACCTCCACAAACATACTCTGGGAGGGAACAGTTGCTGTGGCGTTGTAAGGCGGAGTGGGCTTGAAAGCCATTGTTTAGCCAGCTAGAGAAACTCAAACAGTGCTTGCCCTAGCTTCCCTCAAACCCTTTAATGTTCACCCATGTTCCATTAAATGCTGCATTTGACAGAAATCCGCGTACCATGATCCCTGGCTGCTGCAGTTATTTTATTTTCACGTTATTCAGAGAACTTGCTTGTCTGAGAACAGACTGATTACGTCCGAAGCATGTTTTATCGTCATGCACGTGTCATGAAAGTGTAGGACAGTGATTTAAATTATCCGTTTTGTGATTGAGAAAGCATATGGCCCCTTGTGTTTTAGTCGTGACGTCGTGTTTCTTTTTTAGCGCTATTATGGTTAGTACGTAAGACGGGGCATGACACGTCAAAATGTTTTACCTTTTGTTGCCGACTGCAGATCGGCCCCACGCTTCTGCTTCAGGCGCTAGTGCGCATTGAAGTCCGCCTGGCGCTGTTTTATGGCAGTCGGTGGATTGGCATGGAAGGGCAAACACTTGGGCTGTCTCGCCGCGGCGCTATTTGGGATACACCCTTGTGTTTTTCTTCTCTGAGCCAACCCACCGCTTTGATTATTGACTTGTACCCAGCCTTTTGCAGCGCGAGACAGCGGGCAGGGCTTCTGATTCGGTTTCCAGGTTTCCGTTCACTTCATCACATTTCACCTTTTTGTCAACATTATAGCTAATTATATATCTTGCAAACATTGTTAATCAGATTTAAGATTTCTCAGGCGAAGAGTCTGGTGCCTAACAAATGCACGCAGGAAATACTACATTTTTCTTAGGGACACATTGGTCTCGAGAGTAAGTTATTTGGTAATTTCTCCTGTCGGGGCTTGCTTTAGGAATATTCACCACACTGGATGGCCATTTTGGACAAATTCCATAAAAGAGGAACATGAAATTGACGTGATGAGAAAATACTGACGGGTATGGAAATATGAACAATTAAGGTCACATTTGACCAGCTACTGACATAAGGCCTTGCTGCTGACATGACATTTAAACGGAAGTATGATTTTCTTAAAGCATCTCTCGAATTCATTCACGCATATTGACTTTGGGAGATTGAAAATGAAGGAGATTGTTTTTTGACACCACAATTCCAAATTAACACGTTAGGCACCAAAATATGATCCTTCCATAATAACACACAAGCACTTTGCTTTTTTTTCCTCCTAAAACATTTAATTTTGTGCGCCTTTCTCCGGCCTGTTCTGTCTGCTTCGAGAGACAATTGAGGAGTCTCTGCATGTGGTAGTGCGGTTACATCAGCCGCAGTCTGCGTGAAGATGTATCATTTAATTAAATTCTATTCTAAACACTTCTTTCAGTGTAATTAGTTGGTTAGGTGGGAAAGCAGACTTCGCACCAGAAATTATTACAAAAACATCGTACTCTCAAATTACGTATGCCTCTGCGATGGTGCCCCTAGTAGGAGGTAGGAGAGGGAACCAACTATGCTGGGTTACTACACCCTATATATACTATAATGTATGACTGACAAATTGTAGTTCAGCAGCAAAGTCAGTAGGTCTAAGCTTGATGTACTAACGCGTGTAGAGATAGGACTACATCATCGTTCGTGTCTGTCCATGCGTGCATTAGCAAACAGGAGCCGACAGAAGGAGAAGCCGGGGAGATGTGCACTATTTTATCACTCACTGCATTGTATGCACTCCGTTGGAGGCGGAAGTATACACTGGCATTAAGTGAGACGGGATTTCTTCTGGGATGAGCCAAAGTGTGATTGGGAAAGTATCAAGCTGATGACCAAAAGAGACAGTTCAGAAATGGCAGTGGGGTACGGGGCACACCCGCAGCCTCTGTATGCATTGGAAACAAGAGGTGTGTTTAGACAGCCGTGCCGTGAAACACAGACCTAAACATTAAATGAGAGAAAGAGAGAGACCCTGATATATACACTGCTGTATACCTGCTGTGCGTGTAACACCTGTGATGGAGTTTGAGGTGGGCTACGCTGATTGGTTGCTGTACATGTTCTGTGTAAGGGGAAGGCCCGCAGAGCTGCTGCTTGTGCCGTAACATCATTGTGAGGTGAGTTCGCCCTGCTGCTGCCTTTGCTGTATCTGTGTGTAACGCGTACTGTGATGTAGTTTAAGGTGGGACGTCTGTGCGATGCGTTGTTTGCCACGCTTATTGCTACACTGTACATGTTCTCTGTACGGGGAAGGCCCGCACAACTGTTGTTTCTGCTTTGACCTCATTGTGAGGTGGGATTCAGGAGCAGCTTGCGGTGCTTTCTAGGGGCAGGGAGGATTTAGATTTTTTTTTTTTAACTTACCAGGATCTTTTCCGCTACCACCTCACTGCTTCTCTGCTGCAGGCACAAGCTCTCAGCCTGCCCTGCGGCCAATCCTGACACTGCTCAGAGCAGCGTTAGGATTGGCTGGGAGCCTGTGCCTTTTCTCTCTAGCCCGGCAACACTGTATCAGGCTGAAGAGAGCACAGTGCGCATGTGTGTTTGGCTGGCCCGAGATGGCTGGACAAACATACATGCACAATGAGGGGGAGTGCTTTGCACCTAGTTTATTATTGTTTTGTAGTAAAAGACTTGCAGCTGCTGCTGGTGGGGGGGCGATGCTCCTCCGCCCTAGCAGAGGAGCCGCGCCTGGTGGGTTTGCCCTGCTGCTGACTCTGCTGTGTTAGTGTGGAACTCCTACTGTGATGTAGTTTAAGGCGGGACGTCTGTGCGAGGGGTGTTTGCCATGTTTATTGCTACACTGTACATGCGCTGCATATGGGGGAAAGCCCGCAGAGCTGCTGTTTCTGCTGTAACATCATTGTGAGGTGGGTTTGCCCCGCTGCTGCCTTTGCTCCAACCTCTCGGTCTATGAGGGAAGCCTGCTGCGTGTGCTGAGTAACGTCTCTGTGAGGTGGCTTTGCCCTGCTGAGCTGGAGCGTGCCATGGTGCTGCCTTTGCTGCACATGATGTATTTATGAGAGAAATCCTGTACAGCCGCTGTCTCTGACATGTAAATCCTTGAGGTGAGTTTGGCTATGTTGCTTCCTTTGCTAATGCCTGTTTTGTTTACGAGGAACGCCTGCCTGCACAGCTGCGTGAGGGGAGTTTACATATTTGTTCACTGTGTGCGTGCCAATACTATTGTATTAGTTGTGTTGCATTCTGCATGAACATTACCCTTTTTGTCCTCCTGCAGTCATACGCGCAGTATTGTGCATCGTCTCCCTTGAGCTGGGGATTAAACTCCTCAGCAGCTTTAGGCCAAATGCCACCCGTAGTTCTGCTTCCCAGATTTGGTTTTGATCTTAAAATCCCTGTTCCCAAACATATGTTGATTTGTGTAAGAAAATGTTGTTCAAAGCCACTTTGTATCCTTCTGGACCCATCACCTGAAGGAGTCCTTCAGTCTGAAAGCGTATGCGCTGAAACGTCTGTGCCTTTTAGTCTCAGTGACTTCAATAAAAAGCATCACTGCCAGGAGAGGTTGTGTTTAGAGGCAGGACTAACTTGGCATTTAATCTTTCTTTATACTTAAAGGATACCATAATGTTCATGGGAGGTAAGAGCAACTTGGTGGGGGCGGGTGCAGGGGGTGGTTCTGTTGAAAAGTTCTTCATGAACGTCAGACCCATTTCTACTAAGTAAAACAGCATAGTACACATACTCTGTCCTTTCTTTTTTGCGTTATGGGAACTAAAGCGCGGCTCAAAATATGACTCTTGTATGTAAAGCCATTCGTTTGCAAACTCCTCCTTTTGTGCAGAAAAGCTGGTGAAGTGGGTCAGTTATTAGCTCTGACATCTTTGTGACTGTAGTTAGGGAGTTCGAACCTGGCAAGGCCAGCTTGGTTTCTCATCCTTTCGAGGTTGAACAGTTCTTACGCCTCCTATGACCAATAGTAAAGAGCCGCACAATTGCGGTTGTGACTAACATAAAAATCGTTATCTCCAGTCCCCACCTGCTTTCTTTAAGCCATATTAGCTTATGCTTGAAAGTGCCCAAAATGTCAAAACATGACCATCTGTGGGTCTTAGACTAGTGATTGCTCAGCCCTCAGATGCCACAGATTGCGGCTGTGCTGAGATAAAACCAAAAGTAAACAAGCATTTGTAATGCAACGGGTCTCGCGTTTGCTCATGTTAGAGCTGATAGCGTTGTAAACTCCTAACCCCACTTTTCACCTATCGGCAAAAGTGCATTTATGTACCTAACCCGAAAAAGTGCAATTAACTGTGTAGAGTGCTCGACTTCTGCCAAGCGAAATCGCGCTAGTAAAAAGTAGTCCACGAGCCAGACAGAAAACAGCGAGCCTCGCATGTTTTCTGTACTTGGTCGCTGCGCTCGAGGAGGGCTAGCCACCGGAAAAGGCATGACGTATGCATGCCTTCCACTAATGAAAGCAAGCAGATTTAAATAGGCAAGCCCACGAACCAATGAAAAACACTGACGTGACATCAACAGGGCTCCGAGCCCTTTTCTAAACCCTAAAGCGTCTCGCTGCGATACGCATGCGCAAGCGCATGCAACGCAGACTCGACCCTAAAAAATGGAAAAGCTTTGTATCGATGCTTTATGGTGAGCGGTGGCTGGTAAAGGGTGGCTGAAACAACTCAGTCTTGACAATTATTTAATGGGGCAGATGCGACACTATTGCAAATATGTAACGGCATCTAAAGTCTGATTGCATTTTGTAGGTTAAATATGTAATGCATTTTATTGGAAAAATTGGAAAGCATTTTAGTAAAATTGTGCAATGAAGGCATAACTTTTATGTGCCTTTTAATAGCTAAAGTACGCATAAAATGTATAATTTAGAGATTTCATTACTTCTCAAGATCTTGATCAAAATGGCTAAATTTCTTATTAACCAGTTGTCATAAAAGGCAGCTCAGGGGACTTGTTTCTAATTCGAAATTTCAAGGTTCTGTTCCTTGCAGTACTTGCTGTTTCTCACAAGCAGGACTCGTCAAAGCAATTAGTATGGGGCTTTATAAAGGCTGTGATTGTATTTAACACTATAAATTGGGCTGAGAATTCATTGTAAATCCTGTATATGTAGGTAAAGTTGCACTTTTGTTGTGTAGGTGTTTCATAAAGAATGCCATGTATCACAGCTTCTTTTTGTTAAGTCTTTTTTTTAGGTCGCAGTCTACTAGACAGCACAGCTGTCTAGTTTGCTAAAGACATCTTGGGGCCGTTCAGAAAGTTGACCTAGGAATGCATTCCGCACGTTGATTACTATTGTCTTAGTGGTTTGTAACTCATACTTCTGGCTTTATATTTGCTGGCTTTTTTTGCTTTAGGTTCTCCAGGTTGAATTCGTCCCTCCCTTTGCATACAACCGTTTTTTGTGTTCCTCCACAAACTCGCTTTCTGTTAGCAGGCCTTCAAATTTTGTTCTTACCTCATCACATTTGCTGTACATTCAAAGACCAAAGTCACATGCCAGGCGTTGTCTTCCAAGGGTGCTTGTTTATATTTCTTTCTCCGACTTCAAAGTGAGAGAATATATGTGACAATGTTGTTGGATAATTGGGGTAGGAGAGTTTTTTTTTCTTTTTCTGGCACATGACAACATATAAATGAACTGTGTAAGTATGTCAGAATATATCAGATTTATGAATGTACAAATGAAGCACACCTTTTGTTTTTTTTCTGAAGCGTGTTAGAAGCAAATGCAAAACAAATTATTAAACTAGGTGATGCAATTTCTATACATTCTCATCTGTGCACTATATTCTTTTATTAGTAAAACTGTGTGTGTGCAATTGTACTGGTCATTTCAGTTGAAAATGTGTTATCTGTAATGCCAGTGTGCTACCACACCATGAATACTCCACTCCATGCCACTCCATACTACTGCACTTTACTCTGCACCACTACACTTTACACCACTCCATGCCATAGCACTCTACGCCACTTCACGCTATGCCTTACTACTCTAACCTGCACCACTGTACTCTGTGCCAGTGCACTCTTCGCCACTCTACTCCACACCACTGCACTCTACAGTACTCCAGTCTAAGAAACACCAATCTACTCTACACAACTTCTCTCTGTGCTACTGTAGACTACGCTACTCTTCAACACTCCACTGTAGACCACTGCACTCCATGCCAATGCACTTTAATCCGTAACACTTAACTCTTCCCCTGCACTCTTTGCCATTCCACTGTACCCCACTCTAGTCTACTCTGCACCACTGCATTCTTTGCACTGCACTCTATAGCACTATACTGTACTCTGCACCACTCTATGCTACTATACTCTGCACCAGTCTACGCCACTGCACTCTGCCACTCAACTCTAGTCTGCCTCTGCACTCTATGCCACTCACCTCTTCCTTGCGCCATGGCCCTCTGCATCACTTAACTTTATGCCACTCCACTCTGTACCACTCTACTGTTACTCTACGCCACTCTAATCTTCACCACTGCACCCTGTTCACCACTCTAATCAACGCAATTTTTCTCTACTCGCCACCAAATTCAATGCCACTGCACTCTACGCCGCTATACTCTGCAACACTCTAAGCCAATGCACTCTACACCAGTCCGCTCTACTCTGCTCTTTGCCAGTCCACTCTACGACACTCCACACTAGTCTCCTCTAATCCACTAACATTTAACCATGTTGACCAGCAGTCACACTGGTGTACAACATGGTTAAAACACATTGGCAAAGCCAATAGCTCTTGCATAGGCAAGACCTATTGGCTTTGCCAATGCTTGTTTTTGGTTATACGTGTTCAGATTTTCTTTACTGGGGGCACTTGGGAATATAGAGTTGAGACTGAAGAGGAGTCGACGGTGGGAAAGGGGAAACTGTGGGAGGTGCCCAAAAAAACTGATTGTATTGTTTTTTTGCTATTAGTGATGTGACCTCAGCAGTCAGCATGGTGAGCATGGAGCACCGGTGTCTGAGTTCTGACAGTAAAGCAGTACTTTTTTTGGTTGAGCATGCAAGCGCTCTCACCTGTTGTAATGAATCTGTGGGCTTTTAACCACACCCACCACACACCCATCACTATCACTCGTTCATGGGCTTGCCTTTCAAAAATCCTTTGTTATCATTGGTAAATGCTTTACGTTTGTCCCTCCTTGGGGGAGTTTTGTTGCCGCCTTGACCATCGACCCCGTTGCATGGATAATTGCACTTTTGCCAATATGTTTGACTTTGAGCGAACTTCTTTTTCCTTTTGTGTCTCTCCTTCGTGCTGATCCTCATGGCGGCCGTGGCGCTTTGAATTGGGTCGTTTATGTCAACTGTTTTACTTTTCATTTTCAATTTATGTGGCAAGAAAAGTCCAGTTAGGAATTTACAACGCTAATAGCTCTAACTCGAGCAAACACATGACCCATAGCATTGCAAATGCTTGTTTTACTGGATCTTAGGCATAACAACACAGTAATGAAGCACTGGTAATATTGCTCACCCAATGTAATAATAATGGAATAATAACTTGTATTTTTATAAACTTTCTTATTACACTCTTGTCACTTATTCGTGCTATAAATAGCAGTTGTTCCTATCTATTACCCATTATAATTCTGTTCCATTTACCAATATTGAAAGTATGAATGACTGATTGTGGTAATTTGAACCTGTACGTCACAGCAAGTGTTCAAACTCACCGAGTCATCCTGCTGACTTTATTTGATGGGTTTGGCTGGAAAAAGACTGAACTTACCCATAATACATCTCTGTGGCAGGTACATTAACCAGCTAGGCTTTCTGCAAAGTAATCTATCTGAATCTATTGGTATTGTCTCCTGCTCAGTTATGCTGGTAATATAATGTTCTGGATACCTATGAACAGTTTCAACACGAATGTAAGAGTGAATGCATAGTACTTGAGCTACATTTTTTTAGATCGCATTTTAGTTCAAGATTATTTATGTCTAGACTGAAGTCTTTAAAATAATCAATACATACATAGACATAAAACAGTACACCCCCATCCCTTTCCACCCCACCCCTCCAAACCCCCACTACCTAAAAAACACTACAGCCTCTGCCCTGGCCAAACAGCAAATTCTCCAAGTACAGGGGTGTGGAATTTAATGAAGTATCTACTTGTCTATGGGAGAGGTTGCTTCTTAAAACTACTTGTCCTGTAAAAAATGTTCTTGTCCCTTTGGTGCCATGTAGTGCTGTGACAAATTATGGCAGCAATCACATTATGTAAGAGCTCTGATAACAGCCTCTCTGATTATGCCAGGGCTAATGCTATAGTAGGGCTTGAATTCTAGCAATTTCAAGCCCTCCTATAGCAATTTCCTTATTTTGCCAACTTTCCGCAGATCTGCGTACTGGGGCTAGAGGAAGCAGTAAGCTTGGAGGGAAAGTGAACTTGTAAACGCTCAATAGATTTTCGCATCAGCAAATCTACACATGCATATTTGCTCATGCTAAAATACAGTTCACAAGTATATCTTAGAAGTACATTTTCTTGGGCTACTTCTGTAAATTCTTGTGAATTTATGGAAGCCCCTAATTCAAAGACATATAACATGGGTGCACTTTTGTGACTTTATTTAATAATTGTGTCCCTAATTAGGTCTGGTGTTAACCGTGACATTTTGTTATTATAAAAATTCTATTTCTCTCTATTGACTGGCTTTCTGTGATAGCATTCTGCTCTTCCACAAGGAGCATATTGACACACAAAGTAGTTATGTTCAGTGCCAGGGACTACTATGGCAATGTGTACTTTTTGAGACCAAAAAACTTGTTTTGCTTTTTTCCAATGTTTGTTATAAAGATGAGGGCCTGGCAGCTCCCACAACAATAAAGTGTTCCAAATGCCATGTCAAAACAAAACACACATTGACAAAACCAAAAGACTGACAACCAGTGTCAGATTTGTTGGCTTTTCCAGTGCTTGTTTATTATCATGTTTTCCATAATCCTGTTGAAAATGGTTACACTGTTTTTCCATTATGAATATTTTTTGGAAATAATAGAATGCATCAACACATTTTACTTAATGATGCTTCAAAGAAATAGTACCTAAAATTTCACAGTAAGATAGCAAAACCTTTTTTTTTACTTGCATTTTTTTCTGAACATTTTATTTTGAAAACAAATAATCATCAGTTTTGCTTAAATTTTGCTTACAAGCTTCTGCAAACACTTGCATCTTATCAGAGAGCATTCTGGGAACATTATGCGTGGCCTCAAATTGTTAGACGTTTCAAACGTGTGTACACTTTTTTTTTTTTTACTGGAGCAAATGTCAGTAGTGTAGTGTGACCTCACAATGTTTATTTAGAGCACTTAGCCTAGTAATAAAGGCTTCGCATCAATGAACAGCATTAACATATGATCATAGATATTACCTCAACTGGAGACAGTTTCCAAAGACATTCTGCTGCAGGAGGTTGGGCCTACTTGTCCCAAGGACAAAATGAACATGAAAACTTGTTGTCCTTGACCCCAAACAATATGTCCTGGGCGTTGGGCTATAGGAATTCCAGACCCCTGTAAATGATACTTCGAACAGCCAATACATTGCTTCACAGTATTGTATTCACAGTATTTCTAGTCCAGACATGCTTTAAAAAAGTTTGCGAGGGCACATGCAACATTCAAAAATTCAATGTTGCAAGTGCTTCGGTCCGATATTATATTTTATAAACAGCAGTTTAAAAATCTGATAGAACTGCAAACAATCTGATAAAAGATGGACATTACATTTTTGAAATCCTAGTCCACACGTACAGTTATTCTCAGCATTCAAAAGAGCATTAAACTTCTCCGGTCTTAAATTTTGCACATTCAGAGCTACCCCGAAGTTTGAGTAATAAGCGTAGCTGAACATTAGGCAAGGCAGCTTTATACGGAAACACCCTCTGATTATCCCATTATTCCATCATATAACTTGCTGAGGGTTTACTGTTTACATACCCTAGGTCAGACATGTTTGACATTTTTTTTTTGCTAGCCCTTTCCAGTTCACCTTTTGAGAGGTGGGCAGCCTCTGACAATTTAATATTGTAAAGTCGAAGTAATTTTTCCTCATCTAATCCTGGCCTGCACCACCCATATAAACTCGCTCTTCACATTTTCCTTTGCACACAGAAGCTATTCCTTTTGGGCCTCCAGGTCCACAATTCTTACTCAGAACCTCAGTGTTGATTTATAGGCTAGGAAGTTCCATGCCTGCATATTCCCTTCCAATCTTATCAACAGGCCCATCGCACTTTTAGGCAGACCAAACACTTTATTCAAATATTTGCAGTTTACCTTCTCCCAGCTTGTCTCAGAACCTAAAGCCTAAGGCCACTAGCTCGGCACCATAAAGGGATTGGGAGGGCACCATTGCATTATAGGCAGTTAAAAGCGGAGACCATGAGGGATCACCGAAAGAGTTCTTAAAGCACACCAGTCCTCCTATAGTCGAGGCTGCACAAATATCCACTGTTTCTTTATGTAGGGCCCAGTTCTGCTTTTTAGTAAATATCATTCCTAAATATTTGTAAGAGGTGACTACGTACACCTTCCTATTGCCCAACTACCAGTTGGACATTTTAATGTTTTTCCCAAAAGCAATAATTTTTGTGTTTTTCCAAATTAACCTTCAGGTTGTTTGTCTCACAATTGATAATAAATCTATGCAATTTCCTCTGAAGTTCCAATTGCGTCAATCCCAAAACAGCCAGGTCATCTGCATAAAGCAGGCATGAAATTTGTCCACCCCTCATTTTCGGCGAGAAGGAGTTGGTGTTAGTGAGGATTTTAGGGAGATCTGCTAGACAAAGAGAAGACAGCATGGGGCCAGGACACATCCCTGCCTCAGCCCATTTCCTAAGGGGATTCTTTTCGAAAGGGCCTCATTTATATCAAGCTCTACTTGGGCCCAGTTCTGGTAATGAAGTTCTGAAGTATTGCTAACAAGCAAGAGGGGAGAGAAAGTTGTTGCAGCTTCCTCCACAGTATACTCAGATCTACTAATTCAAACGAAGAGCTAAAATCAACAAAACAGCAATACAAATTCCCTTTTAATTCAATCGCTTTATTCCCCAGTGACCACAAGCTAAAACGGTGATCAGGCTTTGAATGCCCTTGCCTCCCTGTTCTATTGGGACAGTATCGTTTACCCCTCAATCAAGTTCTTTAGAGAGCTAAGTATTGCTTTTGAGTATAATTGGGTGCTTATGACAAAGAAGCTTATAGAGCGGAAATAACCAGGGTTGTTTGTCTCCCTTTTTTATGCGTAGGTTTAACAATTGCGCCTTTCCAGCAAGAAGGACGTCCACCAAACTTTATTACAATGGCCAAAGATTATCAGAACCGGCTGCCTTCCTTAATTTTAGGGAGATTAGTGGTTTTATCAACGATTGTACTGAGAAGGTCTCCAAGGACTTCTCCCCTACTGTGGGCCAGGTTCCTTTTAAGGTTACCTCCCCATCTTTATAGATATTGCTTAGGTAAGTGACCCAAGTATTTTCTGGAACTGTGCACCTCACTAGGGGAACAGACCTTGAACACACACTCTCAACTACCTTCCAAAATGTTTTCATGTCTTTATCCCGGAGAGTACAGATCATTTCATCCCAATTTGACTGATAAAAAGCCTACCTCTTGGCCCTAATCAGCTTGACATACTCCTTTCTTATACAGTTATGGCCTTCTTTCCTAGTATTTCGACCATATAAGCCCTTTGTCCTTACTGCTTTCCTCAACTTTTCCCTGGCTGTTAGACACTCATAATCGAACCACTAGATTTTGCCTTTTCCACCCCATAATTACATAAACTAACTAGGGCTGTCAGATGTTTGACTACCTCTGAGATGGTTGTAGAATACCAGATTGGTGTATTCGGGGTAATTCCCCAACAGGCCCCATATCATAGGTAACTTGGTATTGCAATAGGAGGGACATATAATTTTCATCAGTTCTTGTTGGCACGCGGTTAGGGAAGGATACTTCCATTGGATTCACCGCTCTCTTAGATCTGGGACTACATGAGATGTCATTTGTAAGGCCCAATGATCACTGCCCCTTATTCTTTTCACCTCAAAGCTTGTACAGATGTTAAACAAGCATTGACAATGCAATAGGTCTCGAATTTCCTTGAGTTAGAGCTATTGGCGTTGTAAATTCATAACTGGACTTTTCTTGCCTCATAAATTGGTCAATCTTGCCTCATAATTTGGTCATTTGCCTGCCACATAATTCCAGTGGCCGGGCATATAACTAAAGCACTTCCATTTACCTTCTTCCTCTATCTGCAGCCAAAAATGAAAATGTTGCCATTTAGCATCCTAATTTAAATCTGCCATGCTAATTCCAAAAGAATACCACTTTCACCACCCCACCATCTCAGTTGCTGGCTGGCTGACACAGTTCCCAAAAAACAAGACAGCCACTGAGGAGTAACGAGAGAAATAAACTAGAAGAGTCACCCAAACATATCAAGAGTGTTCTAACAGTCATAGTGTAATAAGGATGTTAGGTTGGTCTGAATCATGGTCATAATTGCAATAAGGAGAGATTAATAAAACATATACAATTATCATGTAAAGCCAATAAAAAACTTTATCGGAAGTAAACGTTTGGCATTAGGCTGTGATGCTCAGAACAGCCCCTAGAGGACACCACAATAAAAATAGCACTTGTAAGAAACATGATCATGTAGCCGTATAATAAGTCCGTAGAGGGCACAGCCACATGAGAAGAGAATGGCAGAAAGTAATGCACCGTAACCATATATTTAGCCCCTAAAGGGCATAGCGCATTACACATTTTTAGGGCTAGCAGGCCTACTACAATGAAATTACAAGCAAAGCCTTTAAAGCACAAACTACTTCCAGCCGTAAAACAAAAGTTACAGCCATGTGAGCGCTTAAAAAGGCATGATGGTGGAGGGGTTATTATTTTGGGGTCCCCACTAACTTTTCTGGGGACCCAGAGATAAAGTAGACATTGTGAATGTTATGCTGGTAGTCCCATTGTCCTAGGATCACCACAGGCTGAGTTATGAGCAAAAATGTTTTCTAAAAGAAATGGCCTGCAAAGCATTATGAGGTGAGTCTTCCAAGTGCAGTGAATATATTAGTATTCCCCCCTCTCCTCTCGCAATCCCCCCCGTGTCGAGAGAGCCGCTTTGAGGATTTCTGTGATTTGATTTTTTAATTTTTTTAACGTAAAGCATTTATCAATTACACCTGTTCTTGTGACAGCTAGGGAGTGCAAAGGGAAGAGCTAAAAGGAAAGGCTGATTAAGTAACAGTGTGAACATTGTGACCAGCGCTCAATACCGCTGATGGAGTTTGTGCTGTTCTGCGCTGTGAGCGCCATGGAGCATGAAGCGGAGAGACAAAAGAAAAAAAATATTTCGCCTAAACTGAAGTATATTGGCAATTGTGCAATAATCCATGCAACAGGGTAACAAAACCGCCCAAGGCAGGACAAGCGTAAAGCATTTATCATGGACATCAAGGGATTTCTGAAAGGCAAGCCTACGAATGAGTGAAAGTGATGGGCGTGAGACGGGCCTTGTTAAAAGGCCACCAAATACTTACAACAAGTCCAAAAGCGTTTGCACGCTTCACCTAAAAACCATGCCTGGACTGGGTCTACCTCTAAGGCACTGTAGGCCTAATCTAGCCTCCTAAGACTTCCATAGCCTGGGCACCAATGACCAGGCCATGCCGCATGCAGAAAAAGTGGCAAGGACGGCAAAATCAGCCCCCAGTGGTGCACAGATCCAGGGGCCTGTTCCGTGACACACCGGGCCCCGAGGCACCGACCGGTAAAACCACGAGGTGCAGAGGTTAATCCTAAGTCACGATCAAGCACAATCGGGTTCAAAGCAGCCCCTGGTCTGAAGCAGAAGTACAGCAGAATGTAGAACTTGGAATGCTTGCAGCGCGAGCAGGACACGGCCTGCGGCGGCAATAAACACAGACACACAAGTGCACTGAGTAACAATGTTTGTGTGGAGGATGTCTGCAGTCCCGATAGATCCTGTATGCCACTGCATTTTAATTTCATGAAAGCATATATTAAATGATGTGTCACCATTCAGTCTGTGCTCCTTTACAGAACATAGAGGTGTGCATGTGACATGAGTTATGTGCACTTTCTTGAAGAGTCCCAGCCATGGAGTAGGTGCATGGTCATTGAGTTGTGTTGTGTATCTTCATATAGGCCTTCGTGCCTTTAAGCCATGGTCTATTGTTTCCCAGTTGGACCTTGGAGTGGTGGTGTCTTGTGTCGAGAACTACCTAGGAGGCACTTCTGCACCCCCCTCCTAAAAAACAAGACTGCTGAGACTGGTGCGGACGTCTTGGGGTATTTTAAAAGCCTCCAAAAACAAGCTAGAAACCCATTATTTGAGGTGATTTCCAGCTCATTTTTCCTGCCACAGTGGGGTATTGGTTCCTCACTGGGTGATTGTGTGAAGGGAGACAATATTGTATGACACAGTGTCTCACTGTGTGAGTTGGCAGGTCTGCAACTCATAATGTACATATAGAATGTTCAGATTTGATTTAGCTCATTTACTGCAGACCGGTTTTGAATGAGGTGCAATAAACATCCTGCTCACAATTTACCTGTGTGCTGTCATCTTTGGAGGGATTCATTGAACATTACCAGGGTGGTGACAGAGAGGGAGACTACAGGAGAGTTTCATTGCAGACATGTCTTGGTGAGGTGCCAAACTACAAAATCCCATTGGAAGAAAACCTCTGTGGAAATTGTGCCACAATATCAGGATAAAGAAGACAACTTCGACTGGGCCACATCTGGAGTGATTATCTCAGCCTGGTTGAGCACTGATTCACCAGCGCAAAACTAAGGATGAAAATCAAGCCTACAAACAAAGAAATGACGCATCCTCAATAGTCATCAGAAGGTCAGGCAAGCTCAGTCAAACTCAGCCTACGAAGATGTAGCTTGTGTGGTGGTCACGTGTCCACACGGCGTGATACGTACACATGCTGTGTCAGTTTGTGACGTGATGACGTGCCATTTCAAAACAAAAGTATATGGAAATGAGGGGTGGCATGCTTGAATTAATCTCAGCCATGGTTAGTTATATCTGCCCATCATTTTTTTGCTCACAGTGCTACCTCAGTTTAAAACCATCCATGCTGAAAGCAGTCTTGATTCTGCTCTAGTAGGAACAGTCTAGCCCGAATTGCCAAACCATTTCCTCTCTAAATTGGAAAATAAAGAACCCAAGACCATTTTTGCCCAAGTTGGGGCTCGTCCTGATGGTGTAGCTTGGTTTCAGTGGTTATTTGAGCATGGGACCAACTTCTTGGCATACTCGTTCCATTTAGGCCATTGCACACAAAGTACGTAAAAAAGTGATGGGTAGGATGCTTGTACTAGGACGAAACCAGTAGTGGGTATTAGAGGACCTGTCCTGGCAATTATGGCTAAACTGTTTCCCGTAGTGTAGGGTCAAGACTGATTTACATATAGCCGGGTACAGTCTGGGGTGGCACAAAATGCAGAATAACAATGGACTTTGATGGCTGAGATTATTTCAAGCATTCCATCCACCACTTTTTTCTATACTTCACTGTGATACCTTAGGTAGTATGGGTCTGCCTACTCGTGGGTCCTGTGCACACTGCAACCAAGCTATACCCGATTGATGAGCCCTAATGAGCCCAAAACTGGTCTATGTTTGTGTGTGTTGCAGTTCAGGGAGGACCCGGCCTGGCAGTTCAGACTGAACTGTTCCCACTGGAGCAGGGTCAAGACTGATTTGCATATGGCTGGGTCCAAACTGAGGTGGCATGTTATGCAAAATAGTGATCGACTTGGACGCGGCCCTGAGTGATTACCAGTAGCTGAGATTAATTCAAACATTCCATTTACCACTTTTTTGTATACACCATTTTGAAACATGTACCATTGCATTATTACAGCATCAAGTGCTGTTTGAGTAGGCCCTGATAAGTGACGTGTAGTTGTATCCATGCCACTCTTGTGATCAAATGAAAAAACAGTTATAGAAGATTTTTTTTGTGGAACTACTTGGAGGCATTGCATGTAGTTTTTTCATATAGCACTTGGAAGAGCATAGCAGTAGATCTTAAGTACGCGATGGGAGAAAATCAGTGGTGACAGAAACCCTACTTAAGTCTGTCAAATTAATATGTAATGAGTCAAGCAGTTATTTTTGGATTGGTTTAATACAGACTTGTTTGAGTAGAAATTAACCACGGATATTAGCAGAGGTTTTGTATTTATTTTTCTCACTGTAAGTTAAAAAAAAAAAATAATAAAGGGAACAAATATAGATACATTGAAGAACAAGGCAGTGTGTTACACCACCATCTTCTATTCTCAGAAGCTCATAAACATCAGATGACACAAATGGTAAATTATGCAAGAGTATGTGGCACAATGTAAGTGCAGGACGGAAGTACTCGCGTTTATCACAATGTTAGGGGCTGAAGGAGAAAAGGTACTAGAAGGTCTACCATATAAGTCAAGAGGATGCAAGAAATTTAACTGAATATAAAACGTGCATAAGACAGCTCGACTTGCATTACCTACTAAGAGCAAACACTACCCTTAAACATTATCATTTTGGTTTCAGAATGCAAGGTAAAAATGCAACGGTAGAATATTATAGAACTAGCTTAAGAAGATTGGCAACTATTTGCAAGTTTGGAGGAACAACGGAAGAAAGAATGATACCGATTTGTTCTGCTTGTAATAGTGGCAAAATGCATAAAGCAATACGGCCTGCACTTGGAAGAAGTGAAAGGCATTGCAAAGCGTGTATGTAGAACACATGATTGTTTGAGTGAAATCCGATCAATCTAGGTTTCAGCTCATATCACTTCCTTCAGCTTTTGCTAAGATGTTGGAGAAAGTTTTCTCTTAAATATAAAACCTTTTCAGACTCACCCAGCTGCTCAGAAGAGTTTCAAGAGGAGATTAATTTTAAGCATGGCAGTGAGGCTGTTCTGATGACATTCATGTGAGATTCGAGGTTTGGAGTTAATGTCGGCGACCTGTTGGTCCCTTTGCCTTTGTTTGCATCCGAATTTTGCACAATGACTTGTGATGACCTCCAGGCCTCTCTGCCGGCCCTGGGCCTTTACATGTGCACTGCTGACTCCCACGTCTTTTTGAAAGATTGGGTCATCTGCTCACACTCTCCATTAGATTTCAGCGATGCATGAGAGACATCAAGAACTGGATGGCAAGACAGCAAATTAAGTTAAACTCTGAAAAATTGGACTTAATGGTCATCTTCGACAGCACTGAAT
This sequence comes from Pleurodeles waltl, assembly GCF_031143425.1. Classification (NCBI taxonomy): domain Eukaryota; kingdom Metazoa; phylum Chordata; class Amphibia; order Caudata; family Salamandridae; genus Pleurodeles; species Pleurodeles waltl. The sequence goes on from NC_090440.1 coordinate 149,433,391, forward strand.
GCTATGGATCTGCTTTCTGGGCAAATAATATAAAAGAATTTCCTGGTGCGGGTGAATGAAGCCAGAAATATGAGGTCAGAGCTTGGCAGTTGCCTCTCTCTGAATTCCCAAATGAAAGCATTCATCAGTGTGATAAATGAGTTCAGCCACATTTAATACCCTAGATTTGCCGCTGTTTTGACTTCTTGCTTTCTGCACTTCTGCCTTGAGTCTGTCTCAGTACCTTGGTCTTACTTACTATAAAAAGTGTTGAAATGAATTGATAGTGTTAACAGCTAGTGTCTGTGTTGTAAGATAAGTTTCACTTCACAGATGGGTAAAATGCTCTGGGCTAGTTGCATGTGAACACCTGCCCACAGGTATGTGCACATGCAGGCTGAGCACGTGAGACTAGCATGTAACTCTTTCTGGTATGTGTGCACAGGTAGCTTTTGTAGAGGTGACCCATCGAAGATTGGGTGTAGCCAGGGCAGGCCTTATAATATGAGTAGGCATTGATAGTGTGAGTATGTACATCTATTGTGATTTACTGAAAAGTGAGTGTGCTACACTGTATTGTACATAATGGTCAAAACCGGCACCAAACTGCAGTTTTGCCATATTTGGGCCTAGAAACTATGTGGATGCACCAGTATTATGGTAAATAAGGATCCCAAATTGACACTGACATTAATTTCTCCATATCTGCACTCCTTGGGGCATTTGAAGATTTGTCATTTTTCTCTGACTAGATTCTGGCCATCCAATGACCCTCTTCGGCCAAGTTAATTATGCTTCTAGCAGCTGGAGGATCAATGCATCGTAACACAGTACGGCCGCAAGTAATTATGCCTGATACTGGGAAAGGGAAAGATGAGGGCAGAATCTGCATGTCCTAATTACTTTTCATATTTCACATTGCACCTACCCCCTCAAATGAAGGAGAGTAGCCAGACCACTGGAGCCGGTCACAGAAGGAGTTTACCTTTGTAGTGTTGGAGGGAAGGGACCAGACAGCTATGGCAGTTAGAGAAAGGTCTTTCTGCAGATCACTTGAAAGCGCCACCTTGGAAATCCCCAAAATGTTGTCCATGAGGGTTTGGGCAGGGATGGGTTGATGAGTCTCCTTGGTTTTGGCACAGTTGCTTAACTTCTGGAACTTTCCGTCCACCCCTCCCCACCCCCCTTAAAAACCACTGCTCAAACGAAAGACTTTTGAGAAGTCTGGACCTGGGGGAAATGTTGCCGGAGGAATGCCCAGCTGAAAGGAAGAAAACCTCTGACTCCTGTAGAGTTGGACTACAGGACAGTTGCACTTTGCTGACACCCAGAGACTAGGATTTGGTTCTCCAGGGCCAGTGGCACTGACCCCACTACACCTATGAGACAGTAGAGAGATAACCTGCTGTGGGCCCTAAAAGGTTCCCTTGGATCTTCCGTGGACTGGTCCTACACGAGTGTGACCTCCGTAGGGATGGGTTAGTGACTTCCCTGACACAGGTGCCCTGTAAGTGGTCAAGGAAGGAGGTAGTACTGATAGGATGTGGGCAGGGAGGGCAAATCTGCCTTGGGGTCCTGGTGGTGGTAATGAGAAAGGGTCAGGGCACAGGAGAATGGCCAGGCACTCAGACAGGAGACAGGTCTCACGTGAGGAGGAAGAGCAGTAAAAATTAAACTCGTTAAGAACAGCAACATTTTCAGGCCAGGAAGTCTTTACAAACGACTTCTAGTGGCTGGAAAACACCACTAGGAGCAAAACTCAGCTCTCTCCATGCAGCAAATCATTACGTGTATTAATGAATTTCATCGAAAGATGGTACAATCCTTAGTGGTTTTTCTGATGATGTATTGGTTATCATGACACGTTGTTGCTTTTATTATTCCGGTGAAGCCAGTAATTCTGTCGTTTGATAACTACATCCCCTTATATTGTGTTTAGCATATGTGGGGGAATTATGGTTTTAGGGTTTAGAGCTCGTTAGGGTAGTGAACTGTGGTACTAGCTCTCGCCAGCTCTCCTGAGTAGGCCTTGAACTGCTCTGCCTCTCTACCCGGAGAGAGTAAGTGCTACAAAGGGATGCCTGCTTCACAGTAAAGGGAGATTACGACGTATTACTTGTGATGACCCCACATCCTTGGCAACTTACAACCCACTTTCTTACAACCAGCATCTGCTTTTTCACCTTTGCATATTATGGAAAAATGAATGGCACCTTTTGCATTCCCCTTGCTTGCATTTATACAGAAACTGGGCCACTACGACAATTGTAGGCAACTGCCTGAACTAGGGAAACTCTTTGCTTTTAAGATTTAAGCATTATCTAATCATAAAGCTTCATCTTTTTAGGGATACAGCAGCGTGTCTTCTTTGGGAGGCTTGGCACGTTGGACATAACTTATCTCTTTAGTGCCACCTTTGGCAGCCTGAAACAAAACTCATTGCTTGGAAGGTCACTTGTGTTGCTCACCATACGTTTTTTGGTAACTCCCCATTGTGTCTCAAAAACAAAAGAATGGTCTTCTCCCCCTCTGCTTCTGATGTTCTAACTCCAGAGAGAGAGAGACAAAAGGGCCCATTGCTTGTAAGCTGTTGCTCACGCTTGCTAGAAACATCTGCCACTGGGACTCCATCACTTCACTGCAACTTCTGAAAAACTTAAGATAGCTCCTGTCGACCACCAGCACCTTTCATGTTCTTGCTTTTTCTCACCACTTGGGGCCTCATTAGGAATTGCCAGAAGCATTATCCAGGGATGGGAGGGTGAGGTTGTCACAACCGTTGCTCCTGACCTACAGCATTCCCTCTGCTGGAAGCAGGTGGTACATAGCAGCAGACAATAGACTATAATTTGGCCTGTAAGGGGGGGGGGCATGCAGAACCGGGCATGTTATTCTGCGCTCTATGATGATTCCTGTTCTATGGTAGGGCAACACCGGCCGGAAGCGGGGATTCTGCCCCTCCCCCTTCCGCAATATCCCAAAATCTAATAATGGGAAAGTGCTGATGAGTTCATTAGGCCCTCGTTCCGAGAAGGCATCTAGCTTCGGCACACATGGGAGTTAGTTAGCAGCATAATCCGGATCACATGATGTGCACGAATACTACACTTTTCCCTGCCCACGTTTTGACAGAATTCTTGCAGGGAAAGTACTGCACATTGTGAGTTTTTCAGATGAGGCTGTTGAAGATATATGACGTTTGCATGTGATCCCTGCATCAAGGCGGGGAACTAGGAGTGGGGACCTGGCGTTATCGGTATTTACTAGGGATAGTATTACCTCCGAGAACAACCAACTACTCCAAATGATGACCACAGCTTGCGAAAACAACTGGTGGTTTTGCGCTCAATAACTAGTCAATCATCCTTTGGTGTATCCTGACATACATCCTAATTTCAGTCCCTGCAGTGTTGTCGCGTTGTTACCCCTCTTTGATGTTCTCATTGCTCTTCTGAGATTTTCGAGATCTTCGGGTCACAAGCTGGAGGGCCGCCTTAACCTTTCATCATTCCGAGGTCGGAAAAATGAGTACAATTAAACTGAGTAATCGCTACATCTGTTAATCGCAGACCTCGGAAGCTTGGTATACATAAAACCAGTTATTACTCTTCCCCAGTGGGTCTTTCTTCCATGATCCCGGACAAAACCTCGGCTTTAACCCCCGTTCATTGTACCTTGAAGCTTGCTCGTTTCTGCTGCAGACCACCTGCTTTCTCCGGCTCTGTCATCTTGTGTTCTTTCTGTTCCCCGGCGCACATTTGTTAGTTTATAATTAAGACCTGACACAACTTTAAGCTAACGCGAATTTAGCACATCACACATGTACTAATTTGGAGATTAGGGTCCTGTTGGTTGTGAGTTTCCCTCCAGGCATGTACTTGCACGCGCCTCTTGTCGCAGCCCGCTCCGTGCCCCTGCCCGGGCTGCAGTGGAGTTTCCCACGCTGCCCCTGAGGGGTCGTGATCTAAGGCAGGTGGTGAGGTGGGGGACGTGTGAAACGTTTGTCGCCTCTCTGCAAACCCTGGCATACTTCTGTAAGGGATGCAAAACTAGCAAATCGTGGACCATTCCTTACTGCCGCGGCCAATCCAGTGCTTGGGCACAAAATGCAAAGGCGCTTCTCAGTTCAAGGTCCCTGACTAGGGGAAGTGCGCCCCCCAAACACCCACACTAGCCAGGCTCCTCGTCTTTAGATGAATAAACACAACCCGACCCACTTTTTGGGAAATTTCCATGCAACCTCTTCGGAATCCAAACATGGTTTGAGACAATTTAGTTCTCAAAGCTTGCCTATGAAAGCACAATCATTCGTTTCACAGTTGTTTTTTCCTGTGCCATATTTGGTAGCAAGGGAGTGGGCAGAAAAATAAGATACCCTCCCTTTAAAATATAATGGCTGCCACTGACTGAGTGAGTGAAGCATCCAGTTCTTTCAAGGAAGGCTCCAAGGAATTGTTTTCACTACGGGCAGTTCCATTCTGTCTTCCGTTTTCTCCTTCCATTTTTCTTTTCTTCTTTAAAATTTGATTTTATTCTTTCCATGTTTTTTAATGCCTGCCAGTGTTCTTTTCACCTCTTCCATCCCTCTCATCTTTCTTTCCCTCTTTGCATTCTTCTTCCCTTGCTTTTTATCTCACTTAATTTGCTTCTCACATATTCTTGTTTTCATCGACTCCCCTTTTTCTCTGTAACACTTGTTAGCTATATTATGGTGTGTTCTTTCTGTTATGTATTAGTGTATACTTCTGCCTTGTGACCTGGGGGTCACAGTTCAAAGTAAAAAAAAAAAAACATACATATAATTGAATCTGTCCACGGGTATCCCCGTCTGCTTCACTGTGGCCTTGGTTGGTAGTTCACAAAGTGAACATAGAAAGTGCCCGTTGTTAGTGTTAGGAAATTAACAATGCTTCTTTGTGGTCATGCCCAACATACCTGAGTTTGCACAGTTATCGATCAAAGCCGCGTGTAAACCTCAGCACTAAATGCACACGTGAGGACAAGAACATAGCAGTGTCTTTCCAAACCTAGTGCTTGCACTTGGAGCTACAGCAGGGTCTTGTGTGGCCATCCTAAAGTGATGACTTGGCCGTGCCCTGTGGTCATCTCACTGCTGGCTGCTCTGTCGTTCTTGTCCACTCAATCCACATCAACCATGAAAATTCAACTACTCTTTGACAGAGCTATGTAAGGCCTTGTTGAAGATTCATTCTCTGGCCCCGTGTGACATGCGAGACAGAAAGTCTCCTTCTGAAGTGGGGTGACACAAGGGCTTTTGCACTGGAACCCAGTTCAGTCTTAGACTTGTGCTTCTGTAGGCTGTCGGAGAACAGACTGAGTCAGGAGGTGTAGTGCAAGGACTTTTGCACTCCTAGTTGCAGTCAGTGCTTGGCCTTCAGTCTCCACTGGCCTCCACTTGTTTCCTTCACAAGTGATCGTTTTGGTACAGTTTCACAAAACTAACTTTAAACCGTTCTAAATTCCTACAGGAATGATCTCGACACCACTTACTTGACAAGAATAGGCCGATCTGCAGGTTTCGATGTGCCCTTCGAATCCTTGTAAATTGTGAATCGTTTAGAAGAAACATTTTGGGGAATTTGTTGTCATGCATCAGCCTGATCTAGAGAGAGATTGACCTGCCTTTTCTCCCAGATGCTGATAGCTCTCGTGAGGGCCCTTCAGTTCGTGCCCTTCAGTTCGTGCCCTAGTTAAACCTGTTGAAGCCTGGGGCTAGAGGGGGCCTTAGCAGTTTGCAAAACCTCCATCTACTGAAGCAATCCCCATTGTGAGGTGAAGAGAAAACGCCCCGGGTTTCACAGTACAGGGTTCCACCTTCAACAAGTAATCATTTGAACTCTTTTCTTTCCAGAGTCGTGTCATGAGGACGAGTCAATACACTTATGAAGCGGAAGAGAACACGATCAAGTCTAACTTTTTCAAATACTGAGGTTATTGCTATATTTCTAAATTAGTATGAGCTAATGTCTGGTCCTATTGTGATTAACGTACCTCGTTTATTCCATGTTTTCACTTCCCATTTTTATTTTATTTTTGAGGACCAAGGACGCCCGTTTTTTGGGTAACGTGTGCAACACAAAAATTAACTTTCATTGCTGTTCTTTTCCCCACATTTAAACAAAAAATCCTTCTTATTTTCTTTTTGAGGCCCCCCTCAGTCTCCTGTTGATTTGCATTGATTTTTTTTTTTTTTGTATTCCTCCCACTTGCACTGATACTCCTTTTTCTGTTTCTTCTTCATTGCCTTTTTTTGTTTTTTGTTTTCTGTGATCATTTTGGTTTTCCTCAACCCTTGTGACCCTATTTTTCTTGCTTTTCATTTTTAAAAAAAAAAATTTAAAAACTATTTCTAGTTAATTTTAAAGAAATAAATACTTTAGAACGAATAAATTGATAAGTTTTGAGGCTTTATGGTTTTGACTTGGATTCTACCTGCTTTTGTAGGGAGCACATACCATCCAGTTATTGTGCTTCTAATTTCTGGGCCAGCTGTTGACTGGGTTCAGTCTCATATGCTAATTTCAGGGCAATACACACACAATGGGCCTTCAAACAGGTCCCTACGTGACCTTCAATTTCTGTCCACACCGTAGGAATAACAAGCATTTGCAATAGGTCTTGCGTTTGCTCGAGTTAGAGCAATTAGCGTTGTAAATTGCTAACTGGACTTTTCTTGCCACAAAAATTGAAAATGAAAAGTAAAACAGTTGACATAAGCGAGCCAACTCGAAGCGCCATGAGCATGAGCTCGAAGGAAAGACACAAAAGGAAAAACAAGTTCACTCAAACGTATTGGCAAAGGTGCAATTATCCATGTAACAGGGTCGATGGTTAAGGCGGTAACAAAACTGCCCCAAAGAGGGACAAACGTAAAGCATTTACCAATGATAACAAAGGATTTTTGAAAGGCAAGCCCATGAATAAGTGATGGTGATGGGCGTGTGGTCGGCGTGGTTAAAAGCCCACAGATAGATTACAACAGGCCAGAGCGCTTGCACGCTCGATGTAAAAAATTAATACATGCAAAAAGAGGCAATGGTTTTTGCAAGTGAAGAAAAGGATGCGTATCTTAGTTTGTGTACAGGAGGAGAGGGTGAGAAGTTTTCTCCATAATTAATCCTCTGCCAATCAATTAATAGATTTTCTAAGTTTTATTATGGGTAGTTAAGTATTCTACCGTTAATACAAAGTGATCATTAAGTGTACTGTAGAAGGGCATAGATCCTGGCACAGACATCCTCACACAGACCCTCTGTCTTAAAAGCGTAATCTTGGTGGAGCCCCTGATCAGGATGCTCAGCTTCAGGCGAGAAAAATATAACACGTCTCTGAATGCACAATATGTGTAATGCATTGTGGTTTTAAGTGAATCATTTTACTAATAATGAGCTTGCACTTAGGACCGAACAGAAACTTAACTGTTTCTTGTTGCTTGATACCAGGTGTTAATGCTAATTTTATCATCCCCACAAGAAAAACTTAGCTTACCTCTGTAGTGTCTCACATTTGTGCTGTTGGCACTGTATATAGGCCTTTGTATGATGCGTACAAGGGACTGAGCTATTTTCAGCTTTGGAACTTGTGACCTGCACGTTACACTGCTATCATTGCATCAGCCCACTGAGCAACCTTCTAGGACTCTAACCTGTAACCAGTAGATTACACATGGTGCACCCAATAGATGCATTAACCCCTTGTGATATGTTATTATTATTAGAAACTGGCACTTGAGAAACATACGTCGGTTGCTGTGCTTGGACAGCAGATAGCCATTCGGACAGCTCTGTGTATGTGCGCCCATACTGCGGAAATCTGTTGCAAATTCAAATCTCGTTGAGGCCAGCCCAGACTTCGATCTTTCTCAAGTTGATAAAACGCTTACTTTTGAGGTGGGTAGTAAAGACACTGTTCACCGTGCTAATTCAAAGCAAGATTGTAGTATCAAGCTCCATGATAAAAACAAGCTTTTGCAATGCAACGGGTCTCGCATTTGCTCGAGTTAGAGCTATTAGCTTTGTAAACTCCTAACTAGACTTTTCATGCCACACAAATTAAAAAAAAAAAAAATGAGCGCGATCGCGCTATGTAAAACGTAGCACAATTGCGCCGAAATTTAAAACAAAAAAACCGAGCGCAATCGCGCTGCGTGGAAAATAAAAAGGTAAAGTAGTGCAGAAACCAGGCTGAAAAATCGAGCCGCGTACATTTTCAGTGTTTGGCCAGTGTGCTCAAGTATGACTAAACACCTGAATAAGGCATTATGTATGCATGCTTTTCACTAATGCAAGTATGTGGATTTTAAAAGGCAAGCCCACGAACCAATGAAAGTGACAGGCGTAACATGGACGTGGTTACAAGCCCAAAGAGAGATTACAACAGGGACTGATCGCTTGTGCACTCGACCCTAAAAATGGTCAAATATGTTGTTGCCGCTTTGAGTGTTGTGTGTGTAAAACAGCACGCCACGGTTTCACACGTGTTGGTTGATCTCTGATTTCAAATTGGTAACAGAATGTCCATAATTTGCTTGCAGAGCGCAACTTAGGTTTTATTGGTAGTGTCAAATGCTTGATTTCAAAGGGCATAGGATAAGTGCATCATATAAATTGGTAACTATTGTGGTGCTTCCTGGTTCTCGATGATCACCTTATAGAAGAAGGCCTGACTTATGAATGCCTGAGGTCTAGCTTTGAGATCTGTGTATAGGTTATGCCACGCCGGTAGTTGCATATGCCATGTCTGTCATAAAGATGTCTCAACTCTTCGTCCACGCCCACCTCAAATATCCTTCCATACCCACCCTTTCTATCACACATGAAGCACTCAGTAGTTTTCTGTGGGGTCTGCCTTTTCATCACCTGGATGCCATGTCAGTAAATGTATTCTGATGTTTGTTCTTGTCATGGAGTGGATCTCGTTTCCGTATCAATGTATTCTAATATATGGCACTGCTGTGACCTAGACACGGTCCCTAAGATCTTCCATGGACTGCTAGCCAACTCTCGGCAGATCCCTGCCAAGAGTGGAGCTACTGTCTCTTAAGATCTTCCATGGACCGCTAGCCACGTCTCGGCCTGTCCTTGCCAAGAATGGATATTATCTCTGTGCTGTCCTGTTCTAGTATCTGGCACTGCTGTGACCTAGACACAGTCTCTAAGACCTTCCATAGACTGATAACCATCTCTTGGGGGACCCCTGCCAAGAGTGGATCTATCGCATCTAAGATCTTTCATGAACCTAGCCTTCTCTCAGCGGGTCCCTTCTAAGAATGGATCTTGTGTCTATGCTGTACTTTTCTAATAGATGGCACTGATGTGTCCTAGATACAGTCTCTAAAATCTTCCATGGACTAGTAGCCATTTCTCAGCCTGTCCCTGCAAAGAGTGGATATTACCTCTGTGCTGTCCTGTACTAGTATCTGGCACTGCTGTGACCTAGACACCATCTCTAAGATCTTCCATGGACCGCTAGCCATCTCTCGGTGGGTCGCCGCCAAGAGTGGATGTTTTGTCTATGGTGTACTTTTCTAATATATGGCACTGCTGTGGCCTTGATACCGTCTCTGAGATCTTCCATGGACTATTTATTACCCATCACTCGGTCCATCCATAATGTCCTGTTCTGCTGTCTGGCACTGCTGTGACCTAGGTCTCCCTCTCGCGGTGTGTACTTGCTAAGATTGGATATTATCTGTGTTCTGTGCTTTTTTTGTACTGGCACTTTTGTTCCCCGGATGGCTGTAGGTCATTTTTTATAGCTTTCATTTTTTAGAATACAGATTCCGTGGGTAAGGTACTGCGATGTTGTGAAGCATCCTTGTTTATACATCTTCTGCTGTGGTTTGGCGCCCTCCCTCGCGCTGTATTATGTAATTCTGTGGTTATAACTTGGAAATTATTTCCCCTGCCATCTGCGCAGAGCAAACACGGACTCCGATGTGTTAGTTTATCCCAGTTCTGGAAAGAGTGAGCAGAAATATTTCTTTTTCTGATGAATGATTGGATTCTGGTCGCAGCTCCGGGAAGAGGATGTTCAAAGTTGGCAGCGGGGCCACGCTCAGCTACTAAGGTTATTGAAGATGCTCTGTAGGAGCCCGGAGCTACATCTCGGGCTCTCCTCCTATCCTGGCACGCCCTTCACCAGAGAGCCTGTATGAATCGGTCCCTCCACAGATCTGGGGATCTTTCTGTCCAGCTCTGCCCACGAACATCATTTCATAGTTAAATGGAATTACCAGCAGCATTGGAATCAGAAGTGGCATCGAGCAATTGTTTTCTAACTTAATAAAGCTCCAATAACGAATAGTTTCAAATGTAGCGCCTCCTGTGACAGTCTTGTGGCAGTATAGACCTGTAACTTACCAGTGCTACCGTAATTCTTTTAAGTGATAGCAAAACTTTATTAATCTAGAATGAAAGGCTGAATCGATCCCCCCAATAACTGACTAATGAGACTTGTATTGTGCACCCTACTCCCAGAGGCACTGGCATAACAAAAGGGGACCCCACCCCTCACAAAGTATATGGGGGGGTTCCACATTCACTCAGGAGCTCTCAGGCCAGGGTACTGTGCTGAAGGGGCCGCCTGGAGGTCGCCCCCCACCCCCCTCCCAACAGGGGGCTGCGGGGACCTTTGTTACGCCAGTGCCTCGAGGGCCTCTTTGTGCCGGGTTTGAACCTGTTGTCTGCGGTTCATACGCGCTCCCCTGCAGTAGATCACGGTGTCCCACCAAGTGATGAGTCTGAAGACCCCGATTAAGACCCGGATGTGGTGGTTGCCTTTGAGGAGATTTCCAAGTGTCACGTTTACACACGAGTACGCCTGCCCACACGGCCCAGTGCACGATCCCTAATAGAAACCCTCCGGTACCTTGCTATACTTGCGACGGTCCTAAATAAAGCCAGGGGTGAATATATTTTAATTTACGGTTGATCCTATAAGATTGCTCTGTACTTAACCTCGGTGTGTTATTTCACTGCTGGGCAGAGGCTGCTAATGTATTGATAACCTCTTCGATCATTATTCACCCTCACACTCTAAGTACATCTTCTGGTGAAGAGTTTGTGTCACTGTCACACCTAGTGAACGGTGATGGATCTCCTGAGTGCCAGCAGTGTGATCACTGAGGGCGTGGACACCCTGGGACCGTCTGGAGACCCCAGACTCTCTGTGTTGGGAAGGTCCATCACCATTGCTTCCTGTCTTCAACTGCATGGTTGTATGATGCAACCAGGCAAGCCAGAACAACGCATGCCTGAACAACGTGGCCGGAACCACGACCGCGTTGTTTCCACGCATGACTTTACCACACGTGCCTTCACAACAAATTTTGTTGTAAAAGCATGCCTAGTAAAGGCATGTGTGGAAACGGCATGTGTGGTTCGTTCATGCAACCCATCCTACCTGCCCTGAGGCCCAAAACTACCCCAGCCCCTAATACATAAACTACCCGACCCCCCCTACCTGCAACCCTAAAAAAAAAACCTCCCCCACCCAATAAAACTAAACTACCCAACACCCCATCCCCTTCCTAAGTCCCCCCCAAAAAACTACCCCAACTCCCCCACCCAGAGCCCTAAAAATATATATATATATACCAACCCCCCATCCCCACCCTCCCTGAGCCGTAAAATCTCCCCCCAAATAGTTAAACTACCCTGACCCCCCACCCTGAGCCCTAAAAAAATATCCCTACCCCACCCCCCCACCCACCCAGAGCCCTAAAAACACTAGCCCAACCCCACCCCTTCCCCTAAAAACTAAAGTACCCCAACACCCCCTACCCACCCTATGCCCTAAATCCACCCCACCGCTAAATACTACCCACCAACCCTGCCCCAACCCCACTTTCCTCACCATGTCCTCCTCATCCTCTCCCAAACAACGCATGTTTTTTTATTTGCCTTATCCACGCATTTGCGTAGTTTAGCACATGGATGGTTAAGGCACAGAAAAAGCCATGCGTCATTTGGACAAGCATGGTTACGCTTACATGGGAAACATCCACGTTGTTTACAATGCGTGGTTAAGAACATTTCCCCTCACAATATGCCAAAGTCAGTGTATTCCTCTCTCAGTCCACCTATATGCCTTGTCCAACTTTCCCAACCCCTTTAAGTCCTCTGTGTTGGTTCATTAACAGGATTTGGAAATTAAGAGGTGAGATCAAATACGCATTGCTTAGGAAGAAAAAGTGTTGCACGTTTAATGAACTCAGATTTGAGCAGAGCTGGGCGAGCCAGTGAAAGCTCGAGCCAGAAGCCTAGTTCTGGCTCCGTTCAAGGTCCTCTTGGAACCTTGAGCCCAAAACGAGCCGAGCTTTCATGGGAGGCCATGTGGCGTATTGGCTACAACTACCGACCATTCAACATTGGAAACAGGTTCAAACCTGGCTTAGCAGCCTATGAATCTTGGCATATCTCCCATGCCAAAAAAAAGGTGGAAAGTAGTCTGTGTGTGTTGTGAAGCACTCATGTCCTGGGCAAGGTTCGTACTATGTAAAACTGCCAAAAATATACTGTGGGTTCTGGCTGTCATCCAGGATCCAATCTCTGCTTCCAAGAATTGAGGACATCACATTAACCTTTGATATCTGAAGGTGATACCAATTTAGTAGCTGAATTGCACAGTGTGAAACTGGAAATACAAGATCAATCACTGCTTGACCAAACTTCGTGATCCTATGCAAAAACTATATTTCCCCTAGCCTCCTTTTTGTTCATTCATTATCACACGTGAGATCACCTACCAATACAGGTACAAAGCCCTCTCTTTTGTTTGGTGTAACAGCCTATACTGTTGCTCCGTGTATCTAAAATAAGGTTATAATCCACATATAGGGTACACGTGACAAATGACCTGCCTTAGTTCACTAATACTGCTGCCATCAGTGCGGACAGCAGGGTTTCTCAGTGCCTGTTTAAAAACTCTCACTTTTAATAAATACTTCTCAATGCAGAGATACGCGGTACTAAGGCGAAGAAATATGCTTTTTTATTTTATTTTGAAGATAGCGTTTTACATTCTAACATGATGTATATTGCATGATTTACATGCCAAATATATTTTTTTTGTTGAAAAACGTTTTTATTGGTCTCAACAACATATCCCAGAAATAGGACACACTCGGCGGCACAAGAGACGTCATCACTTAAGGCATGACATCAAAACCAAGATACAGTAAAGTAGGAAAGCATGGAAACCACAGCGCTGGGCTACAAGCAGGCTGTATGCATGCCAAATATTTTCAAGCCTCGGTTCGTGCAGGGGCTGTTGGAGCCAGAGCCGACCCTCTGCTCATTCTGTAAATTTGCTTGCTCACTCACCTCTAGATTTCCCTTGGCTTGCAGGTAATACAATGCTAGTGGGTGATGATCAGTTGACCTAAAAGAAAAGAGAAACTTGTATAGCGCTGTAAACCCACAGGTTTCAAGACACTGGGGGTTATTACAACTTTGGAGGAGGTGTTAATCCGTCCCAAAAGTGACGGTAAAGTGACGGATATACCACCAGCCATATTACAAGTCCATTATATCCTATGGAACTCGTAATACGGCCGGTGGTATATCCGTCACTTTACCGTCACTTTTGGGACGGATTAACACCTCCTCCAAAGTTGTAATAACCCCCACTGTGTCTGAACACCTTGCCTCCGGGTATCTTCTGGTTTTGTTTCAGATTTTAGCCACTTCGGCACCTTTATTCCAGGCAAAATATCCCCGTCCTAGACTGAGCATTACTGGTCAGGCCCCTCAGTTTCTCAAGGTCTTTCAAATGGTGAAGGTTTGCCTCCATGTCGAGGTCCCACCGAAAGGACCCCTTATCTGACCTTTGCCGCAGCCCCGCATTGTTAGTTGGTGGGGCTTGTTGATTTCTTCTTTCATTAGGATCACCCTGTAACTCCTCCAAGACTCTCAGGTGGCTTATCACTCCTCGGGAGAGTTCCCCAAACCTGCATCCTTTTTGTTTCATCTTCCCTTTGCAGCCTACCCTACCTACGGTACCCCAACTGATGCCAGCCCCTACAATCCCACTTGCACCGTTGCCAGTACCAAGTGTACTCCCCTTGGTGCAGTGGTCAGTACTCAAAATTTCGGAGCTTGGTGCTTTTGAGACTGGGATTTTGCTCAGCAACACCAGTCACACGGCTCATTGAGACTAGTCCTCCAGAAACAAACTATTGCCCACATGAGAGGATCGTTGTAAACGGGGTAGGTCACTTAGAAACCATTGGGCCTGAGAACGTGTTGAGGTGACGTGCGATTGACAGCAGCGTAGAACAGCTCTAAGGGACTCATCTGAAAGGCAGGTAATGCTACCTCTCGGGTTCCTACTCAAACTCCAGGCTCGACCTTTTATAAAATGAACAGAGTCGCCCTCCTCCCCGACCCGTGTTCACAATGTGTGCGTTGATGCGGGTGTTGAATGCCTCAAGGATGTTGGAGGTTGACGCCTGTGCCACCCTCACTTTTGACACCCACAGAGGGGTGGCTTCACCAGCCCAGTTGGTGAAATAAATCACTACAAGTGCCACGCTGTGCCACGTATTCTCGGGGGCTCCGGGAAAGCCTGGCTGGAGGCCAACCCATTTTGAGCTATTGCTGAGCCCCAGTGAAAGCTGTTTGGTTTCCAAGTGCCACGCATTTTCCTGCCACTCGGTATTCATCACTTTAAGACCATCTAGTGCCAGCGTCTGGTTACGCCAGATTGGTATAAGACAGTCACCAGCTGCCTCTCTGCAGTGATCTATAACTTGCCCTTGACGCAGAGATGCCAGTCTCCCGAGCTGTGCGCTGCCACCCGGGTGGCGCACTATCGACTGAACATCCGGCTTCTAATGCCAGGTGTGCCTTCTCTAGAGAGTCGAAGTGCTTAGACCACTGACTGCACGTTCATTCCGTCTCATCGTCTCACCTCACACCCTGCTCGGATCAGCGCTACGAATGACTCATCGCTCCAGGGGAGGACACGGCGCTACTTTTAGCTGTAAATCAACCCAACCCCTTGATTGGCTGAAGGCAGCTGTCAGGCCTGCGTAGAAGGGACTCCTCGACCCTGTGAATTACGAGAGTACTAGCCGTGTCCCCGTGGCCACTTACACCGAGAAAGGAAGGACCTTTGAGCTATGACTGCATGAGGAATCTTCAGTCTGTCCGACTACTATGTACAATGTATTATTGAGCATGTTAAATCAATGTAAATGTCACACATTCAATTATTTCACACACATATGCTGCCTACAATC
The DNA here is from genome assembly GCF_031143425.1 of Pleurodeles waltl. Lineage (NCBI taxonomy): Eukaryota > Metazoa > Chordata > Amphibia > Caudata > Salamandridae > Pleurodeles > Pleurodeles waltl. The sequence continues at coordinate 149,448,635 of NC_090440.1, forward strand.
TTAAAAGTATAAGCTGTCAGGAAGTATCTTAAACAATGCATTTACAAGCACAGTCAGTCGGTGGGCAAGTCCCCATACTAACGTCTAAGACCATTCTGCCCAGTGTAAGTCGAGCCATGGCACGTGTTAAGTTTTTTTCCTTTAGATTCGTTGTGCGCACATTTATGTTACGTGACTGTCCTAGGATTCCGGCATGCATTTGGTCCATCTTGGCCTAAAGAGGACACCGGTGACCTAAGAGATAACCTCGCCGCTTCAGCGAGCTCGTAGGCAAAATAATACAGAGGAAGGTTTTCTGTCAGAACCGGATAACGGCAAAACCTGACTTTTCTCAGAGGTGTATAGTTTACACGTTGCCAAAATTAAACTTCTTATAAACTTTTTTGTTTGCTAGATTTAAAATAGAGTTTTGTTCTGACGGATATTTGGAAAATCCTTCCCAGAGTGTTCAGATGAGGGAAGCACATCTGTTCGGAAGAGTGTAATGTAAAATGCAGCGTTACTTTTAGTCAAACCTGTCGTGAAAATGTAAACTATTATTTCTTAAGTAATGCACAGATGCACTAATCTGTGCGCGCGCCAGGGGCCTGGCTGTCCAGTGTAAATTCCTTGTTTATATCTAGAACTTTACAGTGACTCGCTTCCATACAGAGACCAAGAATAGCCTAAATTTCTCGAGGTCAGCCAGGGTAGAGTAAGGGGGCGGGGCAGCAGAGGCTAAAACAGGGGGTCCCTGAAGGCTGAAATAATTTACCCACTAATCTTTCCACTTCGACTACTGAAGAATACAAATCAACAACTAAAATAAAAAGTAAGAAAAGGGGAATTCCGTCGCCCCACAAATACCCTAGATGCATGGACGTCATTTAGGGGTCGCCAGGGGTCGCAGCTGCGACCCCTGGCTTGCCGCTTGCAACCCCTGGCCCTGCCTTTGCGACCTCTGGCCCCCAAAGTGGCAAATTCAGTTCAAAGAACACAGTGGCAGCTCGTCCTTTTGGGCTTTAGTTGGGTCCCCACTCTCCTTGTCACTTATCACACTAATACTGAATAATATATTATTCACTATTAGTGTAATACAGTGGAGTACAAATAGCTGGAATGTGCCCTTCTGTGGCAGCTGAGGTAAGTTAAAAAACAAAACATGGTATTAAATGTATGTTGTGTGCGTGCTTGAGCGTGCGTTTATGTAAGGGAATGTATGTAAGTGCGAATTTGTGTATATGTGTGAACGGGGAGGTCAAAGGGCGTGTGATGTCACTTCCGCTACCCCTGGCATGCCTACGAATTGACGGCCATGCCTAGAAGCGTGACCCCTGGTTTTTAGACATGTCCAAAATATGCGTGTATCCTTTCCAAAGTGTATGGTAAGGAGCCGGGGCCACCATGTTGACTCATTCTTTCCCCCTGGACACACATTCGGTCACGTGCTCGAGCCTTTTACAGCCCTGAGGGGGCGGTCGAGCTTGTGCTTTTCTAGCACTGGTCGCCACGTCAAATGATTTATTTTAAAAGCGGTGCATGCCTCAGAGCCTCGTGCTAATATATTTCCCCTGCTTTGGAATTTGGTGTGGGGAAGGGGCTCCGGTTTCTTTTCATGCCCCATGTCGATGAACATCTCTTTGTGTGATCGTGTGCTTTAATATGGTGAACGCTCACAGTTCTTGCCGTTTAGAGTTGATATGAGTGCATTCGTTTGTCCAAAAAAGGAGACTGCCCCTATGGGGAACCAGGCATCACAGCCGTCTGTCTCAGCCCCCGCCTGTGTTCCACCCCTAAGGTACCTGTGTTTTCTGAGCCCGAGTACGCTCGGCTCTATTGGTTGAGTGTGCATTTCGTGCTCCCGTAGTTTGAGGCTTCCTGGGTGGTCTTGTATCTGGTTCTTCATGTTCCCCCCTCTCTCACTTGGAGTTGTGTGGGTTGTCTCAGAGGTCTCTGGGGCAGGAGCCAGTCTTCCAGCCGTGCGAGTGTGGGAGGTGAGGGGTGTGCTCGACACTCTCCTTCGGGTGTGGCGTGCACTCTTGGTTTGTTGATGTCACTGAGTAATTAAACTATTTTATGAGGCTTTCAATTTCTCTACTGAAAGAGCTGATGCCCTTGTGTTGTCACTGGTACTGAGTCGGGGAAGGTGTTGTACATCATGTGGTTAACTTACTGTACTCCTATGTCCTTTTCTCAGATAATCTTTGTTCCACTGCTGGTTTGTTACATTTCCTCTGTCCAGGCCGCATCTGCCCCTTCCCAGTCCTCTTATGTGCAGATCCCTGAGTTTGGTGATACAGTGGAGTTGTGGTGGGGGAGAAGCGTTGGATGGAAAAAGAGAGAGAACAAGGAGGATGAGCAAGCGATGGAAGGATGGGGAGCGATGGGGACTGCCACTTGCAAACCCATCGTTTTCTATGAGATCGTGGGCTTGTGTCAGAACAAGCACAGGAAAGGCTTGTTCAGGAACCTGCTTGCTCTTGACCACACCCCAGGCTGCACCTGCCGCTCACCTGCGGTGAGCATCATGAGAAATGGTCCACACATATGGTATGGTGGCGGCTGACAGGCTTCATGATCCTTTAAATCTTGTTGAAGAACAGAACAGATGGCCATAGTACCACACATCCTAACCTAGGGTAGTGCCACCTCATGGGGGGATCCCCCTGGCACACACCGCTCAGGAGTAGTCCTGTAGTAAGCTTTTGCGTGCATCCATATGCTCTGGATTTCCTGTACAATAACAAGGTTCCTGGCATCGAATGCGAAAGACTTCCTGGTGTTCTACCTGAAGTTATCCGAATAGAATGCCGTGAAGCGTGCATTAGAACTGTATATGACTAGTTGACAGAAGCGCGTGTTTAGATGTTTTAATTGAATAGACCGTTTTAGTGCTTGGTGTATTTTTTCAGGTTTCACGTGGGTAGTTTTTGGTTTCTACCCTGATGATACCCTGATGATTGCAGCTCTAGATGCTTGATGGAAGTTGCGAAATAAAGATCGCAGTGTCTTCTCCATTATAGTTAGCCAAAGGCATGAGTCTTGGAACTTCTGAAATAATATGATGATGTCTCCCACTTCTAGTCTGAGGTTGTGTGTGATGATACTCCTAAAACTGAGTCTGTCTAGCAATGGACAATTATCCAAAGATCTTCAGTCTTCGATGCTCTGCTGTGGCAGACAAAGTGCTGCACAAAGGAGGCTGTTGTATGCAGCTGCTTTGATGTCACTAACATCACATCCAGCTGCACACACCATAAACTATTGAATGTTACAAAGATTGTATGAAAAAGGAGGAGTTCAAGAATGAAGCTTTGAAAATCCAAATCTTTACTGTTGTGGAACTCCTTCTTGTATGACAACATTGGTGACCAGCTGTGGACCATTTGTAAAAGTGATTCCGATTACCAAGACTCCTCCTGCCTCCCACACATAGCCCACATCTCTACACCACTTTTATCTTTGACAAGAAGCTTATTTGGAAAATAATTTAACAGACACTGACTCCTGCTGGCCTGATTTCAAGAGCAATACTACATTTTACCAGGTAAACACCACACTTCCACCCAACCATTAGCCAAAGGGCGCAAAATGACGCTTAGGATGCATGGGCCATTATACTTAAACATTGCTGTTTGTTTCCCAGCAACTCTAGGAGGAGTAAATATGCTCTGCCCTCCTATTACACATTAACCCTTGCATGACCTAGAAACTTTACGCTTGAAGTTATCACTGTGAAACCATAACATAAGCCTAAGGAGACTGCAGTGACTACCTTTCATATTTTAAGCATAAGGAGACATTAACAGTGTAGTTATGTGTTTATTCCACACAGGGTAAACTACATTATTTAGTTTGGTTGTTTAATTTCTATGTTTAAAAAAGTATGATGATCAATTCTGTAACTTGCATCCTGTATCTGTTACCACACTGAAGTGCAGTAGGTCGTAAATTACACCCCACCGAGTTTTCTTCCATTTCCTGGTGAACCAGAGACTCCCTTAGAAAGTTGGGTTGATGGATCTAAAGTAGTTATGTTAGCATCTGGTGGTGTACGATTATCAGATGATGGAAAGCAGGCTACCTTATTGCATTATCTAGAGAATTGCATGAGTACATCATACATCAACAGAGGTAGAAACAATTTAACCTTTTATATTACAACCTTGAAACATTTAAAGGTGCATTTTGGACCTAGAAGCAAGATAACTTTGGAATGTTGTAAATTCTCTTTCAAGAGTCCATGGGAAACATTAATCTATTGACGATTCTTTAGCTTTCGGAGAGAGTTGTTATTAAATTATTCATTTAAAGGGAAAGGTTGTGTGTATACATGAGATCAGATGATGTGTATCTTAAATATGACCACTCAAAATTAATTATATGAAGCACACATCATGCAACGTTATTAGAAGCTTTAGACATAGCTTGAGATGAGGAGATGACTGCAAAGTATGTTCAATATGTACATGAAAAGAAATAGGAACGTATAACAGTGTGTAGCAATATGAAAACAATTGTGTAAGAAAATGAACTTGGCAATGGAGTCAAATCCAAAAATAATACTCCAAATAAATGTGAAAAAGGTTATGGCAATATGGAAATGCAAAAAAATATTTGTTTCCCTGTAGCATGTCAGCCCCTGGACGGACTGGTTGTACAGCCATAGACTTAACTTGCATTACTTGTTAGAAAGGTAGCACAATAGGCTACTGTGTGCAGAAGTAAAAGAGAAAAACAAAATAGTGTAAATTCTATTAAAAAAAAAAGACGAAAATTATGACAATGAACATTATTGCTTGAAGGTTAATTAGAAAGGTGTACATCATGCTGAAACTGACGATATAAAAGAACGTATAAAAGATCCAAAATTGATTATAAGAATTGATAATATTGAGTCTGAATTGCTAAAAAATTGTTAAATTCAGCTATAAGAAAAATGTTCCCAACTTAACATCACATTGAATTACTGTGGAGGTGGAAGGCTAGAAATGACTGGTTATTTCAATGGCTCAGGTTGACTTTAAAGTTAAATGATAAATGGGAGGTATAATTTCTTGCTAGAAAGACCCCATCATAGCTGATTTTTTTTTTTTTTCGGAATCCGGTTAAAAAAAGTCGTTTAGCAAATAGAACAAAGAAGACGAAGAAGATGAACTCGTTTTGGTAGCAATTATTAGGGGTTTGGATGAAAAGGCAGTTTCAGTAATGGAATGAATGAAGGAGGCAGCGAGGAGTGACTGGAAATTACAGTAACTGGATAAAAGATGGCTGGCCAAGAAGTATGAAGACTTTCAGAGACATAAATATGCCAGTGAAGAACTAAACGAGGATTCCATTGAAGAACTGAATGAGGGTTCCTGTGGTGTAATGAGGAATTAATTAAATTCCACCGAAAACGTCAACAATTAAATTAATTGAAGTAGCTCTCCAAGGGCATTGGAGTCACAGCACAACAAAAGACTTCAGGAGATATTTGGGTTTCCCAAAATGCACCAGGAAGTTGAAAGAGTGCAACAGATTGCATAGTGTACGGAAAGAGTGTTTAAATACTCAAACCCAGTGTGCAGTCTTTCATGACAGAGATTTCCAGGACACCTTGGACAAAAAAATCAGTTGATATCATGAGGCAGTTGGATACATGAAGTAGTCTGAAGTTGAATTTGTAATTTAAGTTTCTAGTTACAGAGATTTTTTGAGTGATTATTCTTGGGTGAAGGGTATCCTGAACAACTGGTGTCCGAAAATGGTGTTCAGTTTTGGTTGGCAGAAGTGGCTACCTATCAGGAGGAAATAAACATTCTTAAGCAAATAGAATTGTACAATCCTAGAACACAGGGCAAACAAATATAGCATTCAAGCAGGTTAATGCAAGTTTGTCTTTGAAGGATATGCTAAAGGATAAGGCACGTCAGATGCTGTGGTCGTACAGAACAAATAAACAAAATTTAATGGAAAAACTCAAGAACAAAGAAGATGGGTACATGTCATGGTTTGATGAGAAGTGGGGTGTTCAAAGATTGAACGTAGAAGATGCTCAGTGGTCAAGCTCCACAGACCCAAAATTGTAAGCAAGTACATTTCTTGGTATTCGGAGCCTGTGGGGCCATCAAGGTAGGAAGAAACTCTTACTTCTGTGGATGACTGTGCATGGAATAACAGTATTTTAGTTTTCTGCAAAGGTCCGGTATATAAAAGACTAAATAATAGAATTTCTTATATGTGACTACAGGGGTAAGAAGTGGCTCAGGCAGAAGTAAAATCAGATTGGATTTTGGGCAAAATATTACCTCATTTGAAGCCAATGGAAGGAAGTGCACAATGAGCACGTCACATGTAAAAGTGCATTTGCAGTTTATGTTGGAGTGTCCATGCAAGAAAAAATCTATTAGGAGTACAGCTTGCAAAATTCAGAAGCAGGTCCCGGAACATCTACATGCCGTAGTGAAAAAAGATGCTTCTTATCCAATGGCACGTTACTACCATAAAGAAGATGAAGGGAACCCAGAATCTGTGGTTTATTGGGGGGATTGATGTGGTGGAAAAATCGGTATGTGGTAGTGACAGAACAAGGGTGTTGAGGCAATCAGAATGAAAGTACATAGCAGACTGAAAATTAAGGATCCACTTGGACACAACCAAGATAAGGGATTACATGTACATTTGTGAGACTCAGTTGGATAAGGTTGCTATTCACATGTAATGTATTAAGAGAAAGGGCTTGTTTATTTTTAGTGATCTATTTGACCTAGATCTAATTTTCTAGTTTTTCATTATTTACTGTATTGTCGTTATTTGGTAAACATTGCCCATTAGTAGACCATGAAATACTCCTGAAAACCCTCCTCTTGAGACTGAGGTTGGAATGGAATAGTGTGCATCACTTCTCAAGTTGAACAGAACAAAGGAGCATAATTGAGTGGAACAAATCAACAACCATTACAGCCCAATAGCCTGCTCGAGGGCATGCGACCAAGGCTTCTGTCGAAATGCTTTGTGGTGTGAACACCCTTTGTGTGGTGGAATGAATCAATACAACTGTGGATGATCTTGAATGCTCCCCATTTGTGGAATATATATATCAAAACTCCACTGTTTCAAAAAGAAACTTCCAAGCACTCACAGGATTCACAATTTACGATTTATTTAGGCTTAGGCAGACGCATTACGGCAAACATTGCCTTTTTCAATGCCAATTAGTAATCAAGAGATTTCACATTTGATTTCCTTTTAAGTGTGTCATCCTGCTCTCATTGGTGCACCTATCATTGTCAGTAAAACCAGACTAATAGTTCACTTTCAGTTCTTTCATCACTTAGCCACCACCTGCACATAGTTCAAAAGCCATAGATTATTATTTGCTTTTCACCTGTGGACTTTTAAACATTCTCAGTAGATCGCATTGTTGAGTTTTTACCCAAGCCACAGTGTCCATTTTCCATCGCATGCGGTTAGTGAAACAGTTGTTTAAACATCACGAGAGCAGGTAAAATAAACTGTCCTTTGCAACCCTCATTCAGACCGTTTGTGCCATATCTGGATTAATTGCAGCTGCAAGCATACGTTTAGTAACAATGGCTTTACATTTTATATATATATATATATATATATATATATATATATATATATATATATATATATATATATATATATATAAAATAAAATAATGTCCTGCAGCAGCTGACTTCTACCACCAAGGGGGCCGGTCCACGGCTCCGGATGCAGGCTCCGTAAATATCCAAAGATTTCCTTTCAGAATCATGAAAAGGACGCCGGCACTCTAGAATTACTGCACAATAATCAATTTATTTCGTGCCAGTAATACGAACTGAAACAACACCCTAAGGCTCTGGGCAACGCGTTTCAACCAAAACGGTCTTCTTCATAGGCCACCTTATTTCAAATGAAGAAATACAAGCTGCACCCCCCCCTCCATATTATATCCTGTTTACCATTAGACATAGAAGAAATCCTACATTTCAACAATTCTAAACATCAAAAATAAATATTAAAGTATCTTCTCTCCTCCATTCTTAATTCATTTTCTCAATTTTTCAAACATAACTAATTTCTCTATAAAGCCACTTTTTCATCATTTTACTAAATAAATACACAAATGTCATTTTCCGTCCAATCATATTAATATCCCAAATACTAAATTCATTTCCTAATTTTCTACACCCTCATAATATTTACAAAACTTATTACTCACTGTAATGCCTAAATCACCTGATACCAAGGGTCCAAGAAAAATAACAAAAATCATTACAATACATTTCTCAATCGAAGGTGATGGTGCCAGCTAATCGATTCATCCAGCGCCTGGTCCTCATAGATATCCCATTAACCCACATGTACATACAATTCTTCATCCTGGTTCAGCCCCCACGGGGCTCTGCTGTTAAGTCTGATAATATATTCCGATTCCATTTTCCTCAAAATCCGTTCCCTGTCTCCTCCTCGTGGGGATAGCAGGGCCCGGTCAATTCCAAATAATAACATGTCATCAACTCTCCCCTCATGAATTTGTCTGCAGTGTCGTGCTATAGGATAATTGGCATCATTGTTCTTAATCGCCTGCCAGTGTTCCAATATCCGTTTTTTATTTACAGGAAAAATTGTGCTGCCCTCATAACAAAGATTACACGGACATTTTATGATATACACAGTATAATCCGAATTACAATTTATGAACTTGTCAATCTTCTTCTCCTCCCCCGTGGGCAACATGTACGTTTTACAATTTTTACTGTATTTACATGCCTTGCATCTCATGCATTTATAAAAGCCTGTCTGTTTCATAAATCCCAAATTCTCATTTTTTGTTTTTATTCACATAACTATGTACCAGAATATCCCGCAGAGATCTACTCTTCCTGTACGTAATCCTTGGATAAGGGCCCACTATCGAACCTATAACTTTGTCCGTTTTAATTAGATGCCAATATTGCTTTAAAATGTTCACCACTGCTTTAGAGCTGGCATTGAAAGTAGTAATACATCTTATCACCTTCTCATCATTATCTCGCTTTCTTGGAAACAGGATGCTTTCCCGATTGATGTTTGCTACCTTCCTACAAGCATCCTTGATAACCCCACCGGGATAGTCTCTAGCTCTAAACCTACCAATCATGTCACTTTGTTCTTTCTCAAATCTATTATTCGTACTACAATTCCTTCTTGCTCTTAACAATTCCCCATAGGGTATGCTCCATTTAATTCTAGCAGGATGGGCACTCATAGCATGCAAAATGCTATTACCTGCTGTGCTCTTTATATATAAACTTGTCTGTACTTTATCTCCCTCTATTACAACTAGAACATCCAAAACCTCCATCATTTGTCTGTCCATTTTGTACGTAAACTTCAAATTAAACTCATTCCTTTGTAACCCCTCCACAAAATCCAGTAAAACGTCCTCCGGCCATCCCATATAATAAAAATGTCATCAATAAATCTTGTCCAAAAAATCAAATATTCCATCCACCTATCATTCTCTTCTGTCATCACATGTTGGGTTTCCCACCAGTCCATAAATAGGCATGCAAAACTTGGAGCAAAACAGCTCCCCATCGCAGTCCCAGTAATCTGTCTGAACCAATTGTCATCGTACCAAAAAAAGTTATTTTCCTAACAAAATTTCAATATTTCTGATAACATTTTTGTATTTTCTCATACATCTTTAAAGGCTTATCCCTGAAAAAATACTCACATGCCTTGATCCCTAAATCATGATTGATACTGGTATAAAGGGATACCACATCTACAGTTACCATAATGTAACTTTGCTTCCAAGGGATGTCCTGAATTTTGGTAATAAAATCCATGCTATCTCTACAATATGAGGTCAGGCTCAAAACATATGGGCATAAAAAATGATCCAAATAAATAGATGTATTTTCTAGAAGACTACCTCTTGCTGACACTATTGGTCTTCCTGGCAGATTATTTTTATCTTTATGAATCTTGGGCAGCATCTAAAAACATGGTGCTATTGGTTTTTTCACCATCAAAAATTCAAATTCATCCCTGCTCAATAAACCTCGATCACACCCAAAAGCATGGAATGATAGGTCTTAATAGAGGCCTTATATGCCATTACCGTTGATGCCTCATAACATCGTGAAAATTCCAGCTGTTTCCTTGCCTCCTGTTTATACTTACTCACATCCCACAGCACCACATTTCCCCCTTTGTCAGCGGGCTTAATGACAAAAGATGTCGCATTCCTCAATGTCTCAAGTGCTCGTCTTTGCTCCATCGTCAAGTTACTAGCCCAACATTTCGCACTATTCTTCCATAATTGTAATAGATCAAATCCTACTGCCTCATGAAAGGCATCAATGTTATCATGCGGAGTAACCGGATTACATCTTGACTTAGGTTTAAAACCACTTCCACTAGAACTTTTGCAATCCAGTCCTAGTTCATTTAACAGACCTCTCTGTCTCCCACATTCTTTCTCCTACTTCCAATTCTCTTAAGGCAGCTAAACCCTCAAGGTCTCCTATACATGATTCCTCTGATGCTGAAACTTCCTCCCCATCATCTTTCCAGGATACCTGCCCTCTCACCTTCTTTTTATTGTGTGAATATCTTTAACAATTTCAACTTCCTCACAAACTGAAAAATATCTATTTGTGTTTTAACATAGTCAAATTCCCCCACAGGACAAAATGAAAGACCCAATTCCAATACAGAACGCTCATCCTCAGTTAAAACATTGGAAGAAATGTTCACCACTGTAAGTTCATTCTCACTTACTACTTCTTCTTTCGAGTCTGTCGCAGAAATCTCCCCTGTTGTCCAAAATCTTCTTCCAAATGACCTCCCTCTCCTCCTCCTTTTCCGTTGTTGCTTCCTCTTCCTCTTGGAGGCTTTCTCTGGGGTCGTTGGTTCCATTGTAAAAAACGATATTCCTCAGCTGTTGTTAATGGTACACCTAAATTTCCACTTGGGCCTGATTGCTCATCCACATCTGAGATGTTATCCGAGCTCGATCCCATCGAGACTAACTCCTGTTTGTTGCAATGACTCATTGTGTCGAAATTCCTGTCTTGCCAAATCAAATCTCCTACCAAATGTAAGAACCCTTCCCATAGCATAATCCATCTTGTCACTCAGAAATTTCCGCTTTTTCCTTAATTTGATTTCATCCTCATATTTGATCAATCTTGCTTCCATTTCTTTCATGAAACCATTCACTTTCTCCTTCTCTGGGCTATTCTCCAAAATCACTCTCTATTTTATTATTTACTCACTTGTTTCCTTCAATTCCATTGCTGCTTACTTCCCCTAAAATTTTCAGTAGGAAAATGAGACACAGCTGCAACTAAAATGGCAGAATGGAATTACACCAAATGGGGCAGAAAGCAAGATCTTGGTCCAGAAGGTGTGCTCTCTGTGATTGGTGTAATTCCACTCGATACTTTAAGAGAAATTAAAATATATATAGATATTGCACACCGTGGAGCCGCTTGGAAGTGGCTGCGGAGGCCCTGGTTTTCCCTTCCAAAGCCCCAACATAAAAAATGTTATAGTTAGGTGAAATTTAAACAAGCAAAACTGTTTGAGTCCTAAAGTAACTATAACTTGTGCCCTCGCCAAGCACTGCTAATTATGTCACATATCACATCGCTCGTGACATGTTCGATAACATCATTGGTAACAACGCTGCATGGCAAGGGTGACAGAGTTACTTTAGGGCCTGAGTTACAGTTACTTGAGATAACTATAGATGACCAGCAAGCGCTCCCAGCTACGTAGCACATTGGCAATTTCAATACATGCACTGTCCTGGTGCTACCTACCAGTAAGCCCATAGACCCATCACTAGTGGAGTGAGTGTGGTTCTTATGGTTCTACAGAAGATGAAGATTTCATTCCTGGCCAACAGTGTATTGTAGGGGTCCGAGGGCTGAATATTCAGACAGGGTGCTGCCAGGCACTGGCAAATGAAACTGACAACCCTGGTAAGAAAATATACAGTTCTAAAGCCTTAATTGGATTAACATTTTGGAGAATAGCTTTGAGTTAGATAAATATATAATCTGACCGTAATTACTGTCCTGGTGGATTGAAATAGAACTCACTCTTGGCACACATTGAGTGGTGATGAGTAACACCAGAAAGGTGGCTGGGTGAGTTAACCCTTACTGCTGACATCTACGGGGACCTGAAGGTCACAAGTTTGAATCATGGGAAGATAATCTTCATCCTTCCAAGATCGGTAAATTGAATGCTCTTAAAGTGAGTAATAACTCGTGTTATTTAGAGCAGTTAGAAACAACAGATGGTAATGTGAAACGCGTTATCATTATCATTATTAATTTAACAGGAACCTAGAACCTGGGTAGAACTTACTTTTCTGAGTCCAGAAAAAGATGGAGCTCTCTGCAGCCTTAGTGTGTTCACATAACTGAACTCAGCCGAGCACACATGTCGCTGTGCTGCTAAAAACATGAAATTGTAGAGCGCTGAGATGTTTTCTTTTCCTGGGTCTATGAGGGAAAAGGTTTCCAATTTCTTTTCTGGTATTGCTATTTCTGTTGCTGTACAAACTCTCAAGGGATCTCTGCAGGCTTGAAGCCTCTACCTTTTTGTTTGAGTAAGACTTTCATAGTTTCCTAATGGTAGGTTTTTATTACAATAGTGTGTGCAGATCAGAATGTTGGAAGCCAGCATCACAAAGATATTTTAATGCGAGAGGTCTATTTTGCAGTGTGAGGCGAGAAGTTCACATTTTCATTGCCACTGTGAGTTTTCGATCCTCTCACTTTTGAGTGGTCACGAGGTCCTCTGTGCACCAGCACTCGTTTTGTCAATCAATGTTTAAGAAATAACGATAAGATGAAGGCCACTTTACGAAGTATCTTGTGTGTCGATACTGTTTTACTGTTGACATCCAGCTAAGGCTGCTGCAACTATAACCAGAGCTCAACATATGTTAGCATATTCAATGGCTGCAGGTTAGACATAGCTGATGACTTTGAGTCCATTTAATGCATTCTACTTTTGTTATGTGTGTGTGTATCTCTGAGAGAGAAAAGATACATGCCGGATAAATGTATTAAGAACAAGTAATGTAGGAGTTCAGGTGACATCATAAACCATAAACTAAAAGGCTAAGGGATTTGTAAAAGGCTGCAAATTCCCGAGCTGGTTTTCCTTTGACAGTATTTTTTTTCACAAAGAGAAAACATCTTTACATAAACAGCATTTTAGTTACTTTTCTAGAGTTTGGTTTTCTGTTCTGAAATAATAGTAACATGTCCTATCATTGTTCAGTAGGTGTTGTTCAGCAAATGTATTTTTGCTACTAAGAATACTCTCTTTATGTAAAAGTGATGTTTTGATGTTGCCTGCCAAATGCAATTGGAATGTTAAATGTTTAAGACATTCATTAGCTAAATGCGGTTTCCTCCTTAAAGAGTGATTCAATGGTGGAAAGGAAATTAGACTGAAACATAGTGGATGAAGTTCATAATTCTGAAAAATTATGCCATTTTTCTTGAATCACAGAAAACAATTCACATGTATGACATCACTGTTTATTGTGCAGTGACAGAAAATAAATATGTATTAAGTAGAAAGTACTTAAGTGGTTACTGCATATTATGATAGCTTAATCAATCATTTTTTGTAAAGCTCGGCTACTCACCTGTGTGGGTCTCAAGGCACTGGGGGAGGGGCCTCATCCGAAGACCACGTCTTGAGGTTCTTCCTGAAGATGGTGACCGACGGACTTTGTTTGAGGTGCAGAGGAAGGTTGTTCCAGCTCTTTGCTGCAATGTAGGTGATCCTCCAGCTGTGATTTTGCGGATGCGAGGGATGGTGGCCAGGGCCATGGAGCAGAGGGATCTGGTGGGGGTGTGGAAGGAGATGCAGTGGTTCAGGTAGGCTTGTCCTGCATTGTGTATGGCCTTGTATGTGTGGGTGAGTAGCTTGAAGGTGATTTGCTTATCGACTGGTAGCCAGTGGAGGGTCCTCAGGTGTTGGTAGATGTGTACTCGGCAAGGGAGGTCCAGACTGCAGCTGGCATGATGTTCATATCGTGGCTTCTGACGATGGCAGCGACAGGGGCCATGTATACATTGAACAGTGTGGGACTCAGTGAGGATCCTTGGGGGACTCCGCTGTTGACTCCTGTGCGTCTGGAAGTGTACGGTGGGAGGGAGTCTGACCCTCTGCATCCTCCCAGAGAGGAAAGAGTGAATCCATTCCAGGGCTCGTCTGCGGATTCCTGTGTCGTGGAGTCTGGTGCGCAGAGTGCTCTGCGAGACGGGGCAAGAGTACACCATTCCTGCTAGAAAACAAGCTTCTGTTTAAGAAACACCAGAGTGTCTGCCACAATGCCAAAAAGAGAGCACAAGGGGCTTATTTTGCTCATTTGTGAGGCCTCCAATTAAAGGAGAAAGTTCATCAACATATTTTATGAACTATTTAACCCAAAAGGCTTCAAAACACTGTCTGTTGACAACATTGCAGCCATCTTCTAGGTTTCAGCGTCCAAAGTTGACCGACCCTCAAAAGTTTGGAGGCCCTGAAATAACTGCAAAGAGACACGTATGTGCTCTATGGATTCTCAAATTAATAAATAAATTACAGGTTTATTTTGAGGCAGTTTGCATGGAAATTAAACTTTTATCTAACAGAAAACGTTTTTTTCAAAAATACTTACTTAAATAATGCTTAGTTTAGTTAGGCCTTCTGCTGTAAAATTAAAGAAAATGTTTAATTCTATTCTTTAAAGGGTAAATATGTAATGGGGTATATGTTTTAATGTACTTTTAAGCACATTCTGTGTTGATACCTGAGAGCATTCCGAACCTGCTGTCTGCAAGGTACAGTTCGCAATGGTCTCTAATAGTACTTCAAATTCTCATGTTTAGTGTTATTTTAGTGGAGAGGAATCTGATTCAACAGAAGGCAATGCTAAGTTTAGTGTGGGTTGGGCCCGTACTAACTGCACTCATTGTTAGAGATAAATTAGTTGAAGTAAAGTTATTTAGACTGCCACTAGGCCTCCTAGTAGAAGTAATTCACAACTGACAAGAATTATGTCATAGCTCAAATTATGGAAATAATCCTTGGGAATTACATCACTATTGTGAAGTATGGATTTTGAAATCACTATTTCCCATTATGAATTTCTTAAAGCACACCATGGTATTCAGATAATCCCATGGTTTGAAGGATTCTGGGTCAAAGTTTGTTTTTTTGTTATTGGCATCTTTATGCTTTGCTGTTGCTGAGTGTCACGTGGCACCCAGAATGAGGGACATAAACTGCCCAAATATTAAAATCTCCCAATGAGGCAATGGGCAGATAAGCAATAACCATGAAGCATAGTATTAAAATAGCGTATAGCAAAGCCAGACCTTTATATCAGCCGATAACTTTCAGAGAACATGCAAGTATGAAAGCACCACATCAGCACTTATTCTCATCTAAAGACGATTGGAGACTGGGAGAGCACCATTCTGTAGTATTGGTTTAAATGATAATCCTGTCCTAATAATTTATTAGTTACTTAGATTCGTGGACTACTCTAGAAGCATCACATCATCGAGGATGCCATGTGATTTGGGTTAAAGTCACAATTACAAAAGCCAAGCTACATTATGGTATTTTGCTATTGATACACCTCTGACCTTGTGTTTAACAGAGCCACTGAATACTTGTCACCTATAAGGGGAGGCTAAACAGATCTCAAGAACATATTTGTAAGAAGGCGATTCATTGGGTGCCGTAGGCTTGAAAACCTTTTCTTTTTAAAGTGAGGACAGGTGTCGGTGCAGTACTTCTCATGTATGGATGCAAGATCAGAAGCCCAATCTCTTGAAAGCATTTTTTTGAATATATTTTTATTAGCAGGTGCATAATACACAGTATGACATCATAGCGTAGCTCATATGGTCGTATCTCAGTCCAGTCCAGCACAGCCTTCCCTCAACAGAAAACACAGGAAAACAATGGCCCACCGATTGGAGCCGTGGGCCTGCTACAGTGGTCGATTCCAGTTAGAAATGAAGCTACATGTATCGGACATATAATATGCATCTCTGCATCTGCATTGCAAGTTAAAATTATAGTACCTAAGCAACCAAAACAGTCTAGCTAACAAACGTGTGAAATCCAAAGAAATCAACTAGTAGTCAACAGCAGTGGCATCAGGTACCCATTGTGTGCTCTCCCCTCACGGGACCCCCGGAGCACCCCCGTGTGCAGTGAGGGCGCGAGCGAGCCAAAACATCCGGGAGCCTGGCAGCCCATCCTAGACAGCCTCCGTGAGTGACACTGCGGCGAGTGGGCAGTAGGTGAGGCTGCCGTGTCCCTTGTTTTAGGGACGGTAACACACCCAGAAAGTTATGTTTGATCGACATCTCTATCTGGACATGGGTGATCACCAGCACCTCATGTATTATCCCATCCCAGGAGGTCTGCAGTTTGGCGCAAACCCAAGTTATATGGATGAACATCTCCGGCTCAATCCCACCGTGGGGGGGGGGGGGGGGGACAGGAGATCGTGAGGCGTTAAATCTCTGCAGCTGTTGAGGAGTTGGGTAGGTACGTTGAAAATAGAAAAACTAGGTGAGCTTGAAACAGGAGTTTCTGGCAACCTCCAGGACCTGTGCGAAAACCAGTCTCCACTCAACCTCTGTGAGGGGCTGCGGTAGGTTGGTCGGCCGTCTGTTGTGAACCCCCCCTCACGTCCACCCTGCGATCGGCTTTCAGGGCGTTGTGTAAGTGTGAGATTAGGCCTCTGGGGGAGCCTGGGACCACCAGTAGCCGGAGCGTATGCGGCGACTCCGTTTCCGCTGGAAAATCAGCATAGACCTCGTTGGCTGTGCGCAGAATCTTGGTATATTGTTAGAATTGGTGGGATCATAATTAAAATAAATCAAGTGCCTCTTCCAAGTGAGGAAGGTACAGTTGAGGTAAAGTCTCCAGCTGTGACTCGGCCCCCATCATACCACTGTATTAGATCCATTACGGATTGCACCTGCTGGAAACAGGGTACACATTGCAGGAGTAGCGACCCGGCGCACGGGGCCCTGCCAAGCACCAGTGTGACTGCTTGTTCCCAAACTTCTGCAACCCGAGGGACAATAAACGGGCACTCGACCACACCTCAATTCTCTCATCAGATATGAAGGAAGGTCCCCCTTCCTGCCCCACTTCGCCTGCAGTGCCTTCTCCCCATTCAGGTCAGCGGCACCACTGCGCTCTGCCGCAGTCTCGCAGAATAATACATCCGCAGGTCCGGAGGGCCCAGGCCTGCACGCTCCACGTCTGGTTTTAGCACCTCCGACCTCACCCTGCTCCAACCTATCAGCCCGTAGCAAGGATACTAGAGGGCTGTTCAGTTTGGTAAAGGCACATTTGTGGCATTGGGAATTCTGCAGGACATAGAGAGAGCGCAGAGTAAAACCATCTTGCTTAGAGCCACTCTACCCATGATGGAGAGGGGCAAGCGATTCCAAAAACGGATCGAGTACACAACCCATGTTCAGACTGTGATTAGCCCTTGCAGAGTGAGCTATTTGTATGCCTGGGTTCCGGAAGTGATCGCACTTCCGGGGGAGCTCTGTCGCAGGGAGAGTAGGAGGGTCCACCCTAACCAAGCCAGCCAGGGAGGAGAGAACCGGCATCTGGAGAGTGACATGCAAACCAGAGATCTATCCAAATGCAGTCATTATCCTCAACAACTCAGTCACTGAGCACGCTGGGTGACTGACGTATATTAACGCGTCGTCTGTGTATATGAATTCAACATGAGTTTGCTTCTCCCCCACCCCCCACTCTACAGCACCCCATCGATCCATGCCACTGGCGTAGCCTCTTTTGAAAGCATTTAGTACATACTTACCAAGAAGGTGAGGGATGAAAAGTGGTGCTATGTGTATACTAGCCCAAACTGAAAAATGAAGGAGCCACCCAGCAAGCAACCAGCCTCTGCTTCAATTCAATATAGCAGCCCCTACAATTGATCACCCACTGCATAGACATGGATGTGTTTTCCAGCTGTCGCCCTCATGTGCTTCCCTCTCCCACACTCCATGTTAGCCTCTCTTTCCCTGCTTCTCCTCCCTGCGTTTCATGTTGCTTGTTCCTTCATCCATGGGTTCTCTCGTTGTGCGTCTTCTCCTGCCCTCCTGGTTGCTCCATCCCTCTTCTTCTCCCATTCCCTTCCTCCGCAGCCCTGACTCGATCCTCCTTTCTCTCTGCTCCTTCCTCAGCGACCCCCCCCCCCCCCCATTTTAATTTTAGCTTTTTTACTTTTTTGAAGGGCCGAACAGCAATTTACTGCCAGCCCTTCTGTTTTACAAATAGTGTATATCTACTTCCAAATAAAAGTACTCAATCGATATTTCTTTTACATTTTTCCTTCATTTATTGATCCATCTCAGATTTGGAAATTTAAAAAAAAACTGGCGTCCAGTTATATTCATGCTTCAAATGCAAGATGATGTAGCCGTCCAGTTGCACCCTCCCCCTGTATTCATGCTGCGCAGCACTGGCAGTTTTCCATGAAGAAAAGCCTACTTTTTCACAGTGATATTTTCACTTCATAGGCGTACTGAAGTTTTCCTGCTCAGTCGTCTACCTTTAAAAGTCATTTTTTATGAAGTCCGTATGGGAAAATCTACAGACTTCATTTGAACGTTTCTTGTAAATTATTCTAAAACGAATTCATTGATGAAGGTAAATTTTTGCTTTTTTATAATGTAAAGATGACTATATTAAAAAATAAAAACTATTTTGTTTTGCTCTTGCACTACAGCAATAATCAGTTCAGTTTGGTTAGAGGTACACTGAGCTGCAGACTACTGGCCTGGACAGAGACAGGCAATAGACCTGGCTCTGCTAGCAGTGATGAGGGGGATGGGTTAAGGGCTGACTACTTATTCTGACAATAATACTAATGTCATCACAAAGGGCCAGGAAGGGTTCTGGACCTTTTTACATGTTTACACTAGCCAGGGCCTAGTGTGAGGAATGCTTTAAATTGGCATCACATTCAACAGTCCGGTCTCTACTCAAAGTTATGGGTGATTTGTTTCCAGAGCCAAGCAGGGAAGGTTTGGGATGAGTGAATCTTCATTTTAAAATGGCAGCCCCTAGATGGAATTTAAGAGCACTGAGTCCTTGTACAGTGGTCCCACCTTCCTGGAACCCCTCAGAACAGGGCACTTTTGGATACTTTGCAGATAACCAGCAGAGGAAAACGTAAGCAGTCTTGACAGGAGATTCTGTTCAGATTGAATCAGGTGTTCTACCAATGTTGTAGCATGCATATTAGAAATGACTTTCCACCACAAGCTCACCAGATAAATGGATTTGGAAGAGACAAGACATTCCAGGAGAGGGTGCGGGGCTTGGGTTTGCTTTTTCTTGTTCCAAGGCTCTGTATAAATTTTCAGGGGCCAGCAGAGTTGGCTTCCTATAGCCCCTTGGACTGAAAACACTGGAAACACTAAAGATGGGCTAACCCGACTCCCCATCCTCCAAATTGGGAGTGGAGCCCTGGCTAAGGTTACTGCATGATCTTGCTTCACTCTACTGAACTGTAGCCTGAATAGTAGGAGTCTCTCCCAGTGTGAGAGCTTTGAAAGTGACCAGCAGGAAGTTTTCCAGCAACTCCAAAAAGTTGTCATTACAACATATTTTGCCTTCTTAGGACCTTGATATGGTCTCAGTGGCCAAGATTTGCCTGTTCATGCCACTGGAGCTTTTTACGTGTAGTTTGAGGCAACCATGGAACCACAACAAAAAAAGTATCGAACCTTGGAGATCCCTTACAAGGTCCAACATCCTGTCTTGACCTTCTAGAGTATTCCCAGGACTAAAAGTGTTTCTATGTGCAAAAATAAAAATCTTGCCACCGATGAATCATTAAGGTTTCCCCAGGACCTGCTCCATCGTAGTCAGTCTATAATTGCACGGAAGTCCTGGTCCATTTTATGCGTTCACACTGTTTCTTGGTGCTTTTTAACATAGCACATAAACTTTAATATCTCTGGGTCCGCTTATCTAATTTCTGAAATGGACGAGCAGTCAGAAGCTTTTCAGGGAGGAAGTGTTGGGACGTAGAGACTCAGAAGTCATATATTCAGACAATAAACACAGTAATTCACTGTCCATTGAATGCTTGCCTTTGGTAAAAGAAGTTACCTTAATATCATAGCAGAACAAAATACTACACAAGTGCACCTAAAGGGTCTATGATCTCACCTATCGGTGTTCTTTGTCAAGCATCATGCCCTTTGCCATTCTAGAGTGCCATCTAAAAGTCTTCCGAACTCTGGCCATGTGTTACAGGTTCAGCACATATGCTGCTTTTGCAGCACTGGGTGGTGTAGTCAGCAGAATCTCAGTTCTCGAAGGTTGAGGGACTGCAACTGACAGCCTCACTCCTCTTTCAGGCCTCTAAGGTGATCACCATGGCAGGCCTGATTTGTGAGTGGTTATCTCTGGCAGTGGTACCCTCTGTGTGGCGGGTCCACTGCTTCCACAATGACAACAGCTCTTGGCACAAATGCTGCATGCCAGACAGAACAACGTTGTTCTGTCTTTACTTGCTTCACTCAGTTCACCATTATTGCCTACGTTCTGGGTGACCAGATGACCCTTCTGACTTGAGTGGGGATTGGTTTAGCTGTCGATGGCAGTCAGCTTTTTCTGGGCACTCCGCAGGCCAAGAACATGGCTGGGCTTCTCCTCCTGGACAGTCTCTTGACCTGCAGGGACAGATACTCTTCTGCCCTCGTTGAGCATGCAGACAGGCTTCTAGCCACTAGGCGAACCCAAAGCGTCTCCATCAAGTTATGCACACTTCAGATCATGTCCCCTCGGTTCTTGGAGACTTTGTCATGCAGACATGTAGACTTTCTCATGCCTTGGTCTCGCAGTAGTTCTTCAAGTACTATGTGGTGCACTCCCTTCTTTGGTCAGCAAGAAGTGGGAACTGTAACAAAGTGTGGTGGTTTGTGTCCCATATTTATAGTCCTGGCAGCAGTTTGAGGTGGTTCTGTTACCGTTTGTGCAAGGTGATGACTCACAGCAGATAGTGATATGCTGGCCTCATGCTGGAGTATCTATAAACATGGACATGATGAAGTGTGGAGCCGCTGTAGCAGGCTCTCCACAGTCTTGCTGAACTAGCAGAAAGGGACCTGCTTAGAAACGTCCTCCTCACCATTTATAACAGAACATGTTGACTTCAACCCTCCTCTCTCCCCTCCCATCCAACAATCTAAATAGCAATCCCTTGCTAAAAGGTTCTCATAGAATTTCTGAAGGTACATGGCTTCCCTCACCTAAGTATTTGTATCTCCATCCTCCAGCTAAAGTAATGACTTCAATTGTCTATGGAAGCTTGATCCACCATCCATCTTATGCCATGCTAAAAAAAAGGGCAATACAAAGTAGAATCCACTGGTCCCAACAGCCATAGTGACAACTGTACCGAGCTACCATATCTGTTCCACACATCTACCATGCATGTACACATGCAACACGCACACGGAATGTCAGCGAGAGGGTCTGGTAGCTGAATGGAAGGAGAACTTTACACAAGTGAGTGCCAGAATGCTTTACGTTTCTCTGATGCAGACAAATCTATTCAGGACCAGTTGTTTTGCAAGAATTGGTACACTGCCACACCGCTTTCTGTCAGCAACCCAGGAAATGGACAGTATTCCCATGTTGATAAAATAGGGCGTGCCTGGTGTACCCCTCCAGGTCACCGAGCAGGTTCTGTGCATTGGTATTATCATGGACAGACTGAGGCCTTAGACACACTCTAGATAAATGTATTAGCTGGGCCAGTAAAAAGTCAGGATATCATTATCACGTTTTAGTTTGGTAACCTAGGCCACTGGCGCAATCCCATGTACTATGTACCAAGCAGGGAACATTCCTGTCACAGCAGGTTTGTTTGCAAAAAGCTGTGAAACCCTAAATCTTTGCTATCCACTTGGCAAAACTGTGTGGTTGGCTGTCATTATGTCAGCACGGATTAACCACTGCGGAACAGAGAACAAGCAGCTGGAGTATATTGTGATGAGTGTGGCATCCAGAACTGTTTCAAAATTTGGACTCAGCTGGCGGTTTGTATGTGATGGAAGGTGAAGTGTATGGTTTATTATGGAGAGAGTTTGTGGTGGATATTTCATGACAAGACCTGGTGGCGGGCTTTGCATATGATGCAGATTCACAGAAGACAGGACTCATTGACAGGTCTTCTTCTTTTGCAGTGACGGTAGGTTGGAAAGGAGCAAAGACAGTGGCCTAGCATGGACTTGTGGTTTCAGGCTGACTTGATTTTCCAGAAAGTAGTGCAGAGTTAAAGTGGCAGCCCATCTTTGTTACTAACAAACTGGAAGAATAAGTTATTTCTACTTGTGCTAAAGCCAGTGACAGGGTCTTTGGGTGTTTAATGGCTACTTTGCCCACTGTAGAACCAAGAGTTTAACCCAGATTTTCAATTTCACCAATTATGTGTTCTTGGTAACATGTCTGTGTGTCTGATTCACAGTGACCATTATTAGCTAAAATCGCCAGTGCCTAAAAACAAAGGCATTGACGCCGTGAGCTGCATAATACAACACTCACTAAAGGGAGGCATGAGAACTTGGCAAGAGTTCACCACAAATGTACTCCTAATCGTAACACTGAAACTTCTAATCCAAACCTTACAAGCAGACAATCCCCTCCCCAACCCTAGGCTACTGGTTCTTGCCTCCACAGTCTCAGAATCACTGTGCTCTTTTGTGAGCTCATCTTCAACCTTCTGCTAAGAATTTGAAAGGTATTTTCATTTTGGTCTTTGCACTGGTTATCCACATACCTTCTGTTTTTAAGTTACCATAGATGATGGGTACTCACAAACCTTGTCCCAGGGGCTGAAACGTTTGGTCAGCGATGTGACGGAGGGCTGCCCTGATGTCAACAGGTGGGTGGGTGAAAGTGGTGTAGGAAAAGCTAAGCACATACATCTATTGGCTGAACTGAAGTGCACAATGTAGAACCAGAAAACCAGGTATTAATCCAGGCGTTCACGCTTGACCAATTTGTGTGATCTTAGGCAGTTGTTCTCTTTGACTTTCCCTCCTTTTTCTTCAATAGCATAAATATAAGAGGACCTTGCAATACATGACTTCAGGATGTACAAAAAAATTCTCCTGTTTGAATTCATAATCTAGATATTAGAGTATAATAGCTACCCCAGCCAAGCAAAAGATGCAACTAACAACTGACTTGCCTTCTAGTTCACTATTAGCATTATTGTCAGGGTGGAGGGGGACACATGGGTGTTTCTAAATTCAAGTTGGAAAACTATCACTTGAAAAAGTACTTTTCAGTGCACTGACCTAATCGGATTTACAAAGGTGAAACTCATCTGAATGGAATATGCTTTTTGAATTTTGAAGAGACTATCATATTTTTACATTTTTGTTGCAAGATTTATTTGTAAATAGGGATGTTCCTAAAGTTAAGTTGTGGTGCAGGACTCCCTAATTACTGCATTTCTTTAACTGCAGTTAACATTTAAATAAATGTTTGCCCGTTTTTTTTTTAACATATTCTTAATGTTAGTGCTGATTCGAGTAAATGGCAGCCAAGTTCTGGTGTTGACCACGGGCCACATGTGAATGTCTGGAAGTCTGCATGTGGCCCCATGGACTACTTTGAGTATCAGTGGCATAGATGAAAAGAAGAATAAGTGTTCAAATATCAATGTACCTTAAGCATTTGATTGTTATTATTTGATCAATTTCCAGTACCTTTCAAAGCCAATAAAAAAGGCACTCAGAGTTGCACAGTCCTTCAACATTGGGAAGGGGAGCTTCCAGTGAGAGTGCTTCTCTCCAACATTACTCGTTCAATTGTCATCACAGATTATAGTGACTTTTTAGTATATCTGGTTCTTCAAAGGTTCTAGAAGAAGATTCTTGAAAGGGGTCTCTTCCTTTTGGGTTGCAGTCATCTTTTTTTTCGAGCACCAATGATAAAATGTTCACTTGTATCATTGTAAAGCATCCTTGAACCTGTGAGTGATGGCACACTAAACAGTGACAGCATTGAGGTCTCTGTTAAATTGACATGACACACAAGCTCTTCTCTGTAAACTAACCACCTCTGTCGACAGTGCACCGGGATACATTTGTTTTGTTTGAATTGTTTGGCTCTCTGGTTAGTAGTGGTGCAATTCCATCTATGGCATCTGGAAACAAGTGATAATTGATGACAGCATGGACATTCGGGTTCTGACATGCCAGCCATCACTTGTTGAGAGTTAAAGGATAATATTCAAGGTTGCTTTTTCCATGATGTCCCACAGGTGTTTTCCATCGTCTACTTCTAGTATATGTTAAGAGCAGTCAAGGGAAATAACTCTTCCTTACTTTGCCCACGAGAACGGGTGACATATTAAAGTTGTTGGATTGCAGTTTGATTGTCAGATACGGTTTTCTTTGTGGTTGTCCGCTCACCGTGCAATACAAATTTTAAAATAAAGGTGTTTATGTGAACTGGCATGACACTGGTCCTTTCACGTGTACTCCAGGTGGTGCTTGTTGGGAGCAGTGCTGAGCCTGGGTTAGTGAGGCAGCAGGACGGGGCAGCAAAACTGCTAAGCACAGACAGTGCGGGACTCTGTTTTGGAGACTGCCTCTTGATAATTCTGCCTGTTGTTGATAGATTTCTTTTATTGTCCATATAAGACCGACTAATAAATAGCACATTTACATCGCAAGGCAACACAAGTCCATGGATCAGGTGAAATACAAATCCAGTTAAACTTTTACAATCCCTTAAGTTCAGTTGCTTGTGACTTATGTCTGTAAATGTTTATTATTTTTATTGATTGATTTGGTAGGGGACACTCTGGATAACTTTCTCTCTGACACTTTAAATAACACAAAACAGCATCATCCCACACTCAAGAGTCATCCCATAAGCCCAGACCATATCTTCCTCAAATGCCAAAATTGGGCGCGCTTGGAAATGGGTCAATATTGGCATTAAACGTTATCTCCTAGGCATCACCCAGTTTTAGCAGTGAGGATTTAACACACCAGACTTGATCTACTTAAAAAATGCATTTAATGCTGAAAATATTGCCCACAAGTCAAGCCATGCTTAATTGAAGTGAGTGCAGGGTTCAAACCTTATCCTAGGAGCACTGGTACTGCTCAATGCCAGGGTTGTGTAATACCAAGGAAGTCTAGTCCTGATTTCACCTCAGGCCTATTTCTTCCACCACTATACACGTCTTGGCTCCTCGCTTGTGAAAGTTCTTGTTCATCTCCGTTTTCTCCCTTTATTTCCTTACTTTCCCCTTCCTTCTTCATTCACTTTCTTTCTCTTGCTCTGTCAAGTTTGATGGTGAAAAATAAGGCCTGGTGCACCCCACTGACACCCACTAGCAAAAATTAAAATCTGACAGTAGAGGCCCTCTCGGTGGAACTGTTGCAAGAGGTAGTGAAAGAGAAACTTGAGTTGTAACCTCTGCTAAAATTAGTTCTCCTTTTATAAACTCTTGATTTTGCTCACAAATCAAATTCTGTCGCTGAAGTAAAATTGCAGATGAAGACTGTTAAACTGGCATGTGGATAGTCACATAGAATGAATTCTATGTTTTTCAGCTGTTCATCTGTAGTATATGTATGCTGTTGCATTCCTACCCGGTATGCCTTGGTGTAACTATATCCGAAGGTATTGTTACACTGTAGGCCTCCTTGTTAGCTTTATGCTCTTGTATTCCTACCAGGTATGTCTTGGTGTAACTATATCCGAAGGTATTGTTACTCTGTAGGCCTCCTTGTTAGCTTTATGCTGTTGTATTCCTACCCGGTATGCCTTGGTTTAACTATAGGTTAACTATACAACGGGATCTAGTAACACCAAGGCATCCTGTTTTATTGTTACCTTTTAGGCTCTCTTGTATCTTTATGCTGTTGTTGTACCTATTCTATATGCCTTGGTATTACTATACCTTGCTGTATCATTACTCTGTAGGCCTTGTTGTATCTTTAGCCCGTTGTGTCCCTACTCTCTATGCCTTGGTGTAAATATATTCTGTTGTGTTTTTACCCTGTAGGGCTTGCTGTTTCTTAGTTGTTGTATCCTTACCATATAGGCCTTGGTGTAACTATAGACTGTTGATTTGCAACCCCTGTAGGCATTGCTGTATCTTAGTTACCGTAGCCCTACCCTATATGCCCTGGTTCTTCTATATCCTTTAGTATTGTTATTGTGTAGTCTTGTACCTTTGTGCTGCCACCCCGTATACCTTTTTGTAACTATAAACCCCAGCACTTCTGTCTTGAGGCCTGTTTTTATTTCTTGCTGAACGTTACAGTGAAACCCTGGTGGGTGAAGTCCGCCCTATACAAAACAAGATATGAATTAATAAATAAGATAAAAATAAATGTTAATATATTTTTGGGATGCCAGACAGTATTGATATGTGATTCTTTTCTTGAAGGAAACTAGAACTTAACTATCTGGGCTTTGATTAAGAAGAGATGAGCAGCCAATGGCGCGCGATACACAGATTTTGATAAATTTAGTTTTTGTTTGGTTTGACAGAATTCCTGTTAAAATAGCTTGTCCGTTTCAGTTTTAGTAGACGCTGGAGCAGGGCTTGCATTACTCTTTCGCTGCCTCTCTGCCAAGAATCACAAGGGTTCGGCTAATGCGAACTGGAGCCCCGGAGAGCCTGTGTGCATGGAAGTTTGCGAGATGGGTGGGAGGGCGGGAGGGGAGGCATTTAAGTGGGAAACGAGGAATGTGTCGAGATGTTAGCTAACATTTCTACTGCTGATTAAACACTTGGTTAGTTCAAACAGATGAGGCGCATCTGGACTTTCTCTCCTCCGGGAATTGTAAGCAGTTTGGAAATCCCAGTTGGCTTGGCAATCGATAGGCCTCTTTCTTAAATGCTCGGGTTTAGTGAAAACACTAATGTGCAAATTGTGTGTGATCCCTGACCTCCAGCTCCGTTATTAGGAAATGCATCTCAGTGACAAATGTTTGGAAAATACCCATACTGCCAGCACTTAACTAATGAGGAGGTCGTGTGCAGTTTTGCTATAGCAAATCTTTTTTTTAGCCGCAAACTCTAAAGTTCCTTTGGCTACGTTTTTTTTAGTTATTATTTTTTTGGTTTATTTGATCTAGATTTTCAGTACTCTAAATGCCCTTCACCATCATTGTCCTAGGGCCCACAGTGCATGGTCTTCATATGTACAAGGTGGCCTTAGATGAAGGTGAGGGGCCACACACCTTCTGTACATATAAAGGCTGCAGGCGATTTTCGGTGAATGTATCCTGTGGCCACGCCCTGCATCTGTTCACTTTTGCTGCAAATCACGCAGAGCACAACATTCAGTCATTTGATTTACCTTCGACCATGGTTGGTTGGCCATGCCATGGGTACCCTTTATGTATCACCAGTGTCCGCAGCAATTGGCCTGGTAAATGTGTGTGTATATGTGTTAGCGTGAGTGAAATTGAAGTTCAAAGGGCATGTGATGTCACCTCGGCTACCCCTGGCATTTTGGTGAATTGACGTTCATGCCCTTGACTGCACTACCATTTGTGCATAACCTTCGCTCAGGCTTTCAGCCTTGGAATCATCTACCAAGCTCATTGTACCACTTTGCCAGTGGTACTTGAAAAAAGCTAAGAGCAAAAAAGTGATGGGCAGTGGGAGCTATTGTGTGTATTGCATACAAAAACGTGTGCATTTTAGAGCTTTTTGGTTTTATGTTAACTGAACCATACCTAACTCCTTTAACTGTGTTTTTGTTCTGTGAATTTGTGTGTATGTGTATTTACACACTACATCTAACTGGAAGCATGGGCTTGATGGGAATAAGCATCGATCTTCAGGCAAAAATGAGCACATGCTTGCATGCAGTTATCTGTATCTGTGCACACTTATTTGCACAGAGGCATTTAAATATCTGTATTTGTGTGTGCATGTAAACAGATACACATTTGTGCATGCATGGATAAACACAAATCTAGTGGTCTGTCCCAGGCATACGAATGATCTCTGTTTATGTTGTTTGTATTGCGCTCAGTACAAAACTAAATTGCTTTTAGGCGCTAGAGACAGTCGTCTGTCATTAATATTAAACTTCTAATGCATGTGATATTTTATGAAGCGTTTCACTTTGTGAGAACATAAGTATGCCATAATTCCCAGCCTCTCCTGGTCATATTCTGCACCACGGGCCCCGAATCCTCCTCCCCCGATGCCTGTGGCGATCCCTCCCAGATGTGGGAATGTTGGCCTTTCTGCTGGAGTTTACATTTAGCGGTTAAGTACACGACCACAGAACACTCGCACAGTCGTCACACAAGTGGGGCCTCCGCTGAAGAGGCAATGACTCAAATGTTGACGGTGCCCCAAAAGTTTGCGAAAGAAAAGCCTACTCAAAAAAAGAAGCCCCCCACCTCAAACATGCCAGGGCTTTCCTTTCTGCGTGAAACCACACGATTTATTTTATGAACAAAGAACAGTAAGAATAAACACAGTTAAGTATTTTAATACCTTGTAGCACTTTTTAAGCTGTCGCCCCATGCGGCTTTAGTGAGCTTTTTATTGCATTTTCCACCACCTGCTGACAGAACAATTTGCAAAGTAAGCATAGCTTGAGCAGCAGCAAGAAACAAAAAAAATAATAGAATTTATGGTGAACACACAAACACATTTCCTGCTTTAATTCCACGGGGCCTATTAATAGAATTCTAACATAAAATGATAATATTCAAGCCTCTGGGGAGAAGTGAGTAAAATGAAGGGATTTTCCATCTGCCTTTCGTTTACTGCAAATCTCATATGGTGCAGGCATGATCGTCGAGAATGCAGTCGGGGCCATCCTTCCATAACCTGGAAAGTCTTTCTAGAGAGGAGCTTAAATAACGACTTCACGGAGTGTGCTCTTGATTACTAATTTATGGTAAAGTCAAAGAATGAACAGAGGCCACAAATGTATTTCGAGTATATGTTTTGTTTATTGTTATGTGTCGAAGCTGTTACGTTTTGAGTGAGACTGCTTAGTGACTCATTTAATTTGCGTTGCCTTTTGTTTCCATTGGAAGGGTGGCAGGTGGAATGAGAAATTTCCTAGCTATCATGTAGGAAAGTTTCAATTCTATTAAGGACATGGAGGCGAGGATTATGCACAATCTTTCTTCACTTTTTATTAACAGCAGGTTCAAAGTTCAACAAAAGAAAACTATGATGCCCATGAGACCCAACCCCATGGCAACCAATGTCCAATCACACTGCCATCCGACTGTCTGTATAAATATCCCATGGCGATGGCGTTCTTCCTCTTTCTTCACTGCTCTCTGATTCAGATAAGTCCCCTTCTCTGTCTCTGAGTTCTAGAGGTGAAAAAGGCTTTGTCATTTGACTTATTTACTGTTGGATTTTGTACTATCCTTGTGTTGATTGCACGCGCTCGTGTTGCTGTCTTGGTTGCATAGCAACTTGACGCGCTGTAGGCTTTTCTCAGCCCGAGCGCGGTCGATATATAATCTAAGTCGGGTCCACCAGAGGGTGCTCTTTCGCGTGCTCTGTTATTCCTGAGTGTTTTTCCTCTGCGATTCGAGTCGCGTTTGCGCTCGAACGCCTTTGGAAGGTGCGTTTGGGCTCTAAAGTGAGTTCCCTGCTCACTTTTAGCCCTGCTAACCCCCGCAGACACCGCGTTGAGGTGGATTTCACCTGGTGCCGTTTGGTGACGCATGGTTCGTGCGTAGAGGCCTTTGCCTCGAGGGCTTTTGTTCTTTCTGACAGGAGCACGGGGGGGCTGCCCTGTGAGCTTGAAGGGCGTTTTATCCTGTCATTTTAACCCTCTGTGTCCTTATGCAGACTCCTCATGAGCATGACAATTTCCCCGCCCTGTCCCTGGGGGAGGGCTCATCTCAGAGGGCCCTGGCCCCTGAGGTGGACCTCCTGTTGACACAGGCCATCAGCAGGGCCTTTGGCCCCTTAAAAGATAGCGTGGCCAGGCTATCAGAACATGTGTTCAAGGGGACAGGCATGTCTGGGGTGACGAAGACTGACCTACAGGGAGAGGCAGTCCCCAAGAAATGTCGCAAGCGTGTCGCGGGGCACCTGGAGGTCTTTGGTATTCTGGCTGATGCCTTCCGTAAGAGTGCACGCATGCTAAAGCACCCACCCTTCCGGGAGGGTTCTGAACCCGGAGAGACCTGTGAAATGGTTCACACCAGATCAGACCCAGATCAGGGTTCCCCTAAGCGGGTCGTGAGGGACACAGACGGGGATTGTTCCTCTGAGGAGGATCAAGAGGCGGGGCGTCCTTGGCGCCCGTCTTCTAATCTGTCAGACCCGCCCGGAGCTGAAGACTCCGATTCAGAAATGTTCCAACCAGAGGACTTATATCACCCTCGCTCTTCGGAGTGGCACCCGGACAAAAAGGTGGCGGATTATGTGGCCAGAAAAATCAGCCAACCTCTTGAGAAAGAGGTTCGGGCCAGATTACGGGCGGAATGCCCGTGCCCGACACTACCTGATAGAGTAGCGGCAACCCCAGAGTTGGATCCAAAAATGTGTACTTTCTTTGGGAAGTACGTCAAAGATCTGAAGAAAGGTATTGATCGTTCCTGGAGTGGGTGCCAGGATAAATTATTGGATGTCCTGGATCCCATCACGCAGATCATCCAACTTGCCAAACAGGCTAAGTGGACCAACACTCCCATGCCCACAGATATTGTGGCTGGGTGGGCCCAGCGGGCGGTCTGCTTGTTAGGGAACGCTAACTGCGCGCTCTCGGCAGAGAGGAGACGATCCCTACTTATAAAAATCAACCCTAAGTTAGGAGAACTCTCCAACTCAGAGGCTGGGGCAGTGGCCCAGGGGAACTTGTTTGGTGATCCTTTTATAAAGGAATTGAGCAAGTTCGTTGCTACCTTTTCTGCGCTCGACAAGGCGCAAAGCTCCATCAAGAAAATTTTCCCGGGGAAGGTTTTCGGCGGGGCCGGACGAGGCAGGGGCCGCTCCTCCGGCCGTGCGTTCCAGCAAGGCCCCAGCCCCTACCCACCGCGTAACAACGGATGGAGAGATGACCGGCAGGGTGCCTTTTTCCCCCAACCGGGGTAGAGGGAAGGCCAGGAGGACCACCCGCTGTGGAGCTAATGCCCCCGGAGGCGCTAATGGTGAGTGTTACCCTTTCTTCCCCTCGCACTCTAGGAGGGAGGCTGCGGTTCTTTGCGCATAAGTGGGCCACCCTAACATCAGACGCTTGGGTGTTGAAGACTGTGTTGGGTTTCCGCATAGAATTTTGGGGGACTCCAGTGCAGGACTCCCCTCCACGGCCCTTAGTTTTCTCAGATGCATACTCGGCACCGATAGTCGCAGAAGTTCAGGGGCTTCTTCAGAAGGAAGCAATTTACCCGGCGACTATTCACCCCAGGGGTTTCGTGAGCAATCTTTTCCTTGTAGAAAAGAAAGACAAGGGTTTCTGACCTGTCATCAATCTCAAGTCCTTCAACGAGTGGGTGGCCTATCGCCACTTCAAAATGGAGGGCATCCACATGCTCAGGAACCTCCTGTTACACGGGGATTGGATGGTTCGTTTGGAGCTCAAGGACGCCTATCTTACGGTCCCCATCTTTCGCCCTCATCGCCGGTTTCTACAATTCATTTGGAGAGAACAAGCGTTTGAATTTTCGTCCCTGCCATTCGGCCTGTCGTCAACTCCGTGGTCCTTCACGAAGTTACTCAAACCAGTAGTGGAGTACCTGCGGTCTCGGGGGATTCATTTGATTATTTATCTCAACAACATCCTCCTGATGGACCAGTCACGCTCTCGGCTGATATCCAACGTGAACATAGCTATTCAGCTTCTTCAGGACCTGGGGTTCGTGATCAACTCACAGAAGTCGGAACTGCTCCCCTCGCAGTCCATGACCTTTCTGGGGTTCCTCATCGATTCCCAGGCAGCCTCCCTTAGTCTCCCGGGCACGAAGATTACAAAAATCAAAAAGGAGCTGTCCAAGGTCTTGAGACGGGACAGGATCTCCCTGAGGCAGTTGGCCAGAGTGGTGGGACTCCTCTCATCCTCGATTCAGGCCATCTTCCCGGGACCACTCCATTACAGGGCCCTTCAGCGCCTCAAGGCTCACCATCTGCGTCGGGGCCTTTCTTACTCGGAGCTGGTAGCTCTATGCCAGCAGGCGCGGATGGAGATCACATGGAGGCGTGGAACAGCAGGGCGATCTTCGGGGCCGCGCCGGATCTGGCCATAGAGTCGGACGCCATTCGGTTCAGCTGGGGAGCTTGTTGTGGGGATGTCTCTTTCTGGGGGCGCTGGACCCAACGGGAACTCAACCTTCACATCAACTGCCTGGAACTCCTAGCGGGTTCGTTCGCGATCAGATCGCTGACGCGGGACAAGGTATCTTGCTGCGTCCTTCTGGACAACGTTTCGGCGGTAAAATATATCAACCGCTTGGGGGGGACCCGCTCGAAGGCTCTAGCGGAGTTGGCAAAGGACTTCTGGGGCACTTCTGCCTTCAACGTCAAATCTCGGTTACAGCAGAATATCTTCCGGGATTCCAGAACGCTCTGGCGGAGTGGAACTCCAGATATCTGGAGGATCCCAACGATTGGAGCCTGGTCGGAGCGGTGTTCCTAGCTATTCTAGATCGGTGGGGTCCTTGTGCAGTGGACCTCTTTGCCTCCACCCTCCCTTTCTATTGCTTCAGTCCCCATCTGCCCACTCCGTATTGCATCACCTTCCATGCTACTTCGCCAACCCTCCCCACCACGTGCCCTCCCTCCATGTTGGTTTGCCTCACCTGTGTTGCTTCTTCTTTGTTCTTGCTTCACTCCACCCACCTTAGTTTTTTATTTTTGTTTACCAATACAACTCGGATCAGCAAACCAAAGTAAAAAAAAAAAAAAAGCATTAGCATCCTTTTGAAGGCACATGCATACTTTGTATGGGTGCCTACACCATGGATTCTGTGCAACATGGCTAGAAGCATTAGCAAAGACAATGAGTCACAAAGGCAATACTTTTAGGCAGTTGTATAGTTTTCTTGCCAATTTCCCTAGTTCATTAATTTATTATTGATGTTATCTATACAAAACTACAGGTATATTCCTTTGTATTTCCCTTAAATGCACCAAAGGAGGATCAAAAATATTTATGCCTGCTGGGGGGCGGTCGCGGCTCCTGGGTTTCTTGAGTGGCAGAGGGATCTGGATTGGTGCCAGGGTGCCGAGAAGGTGGTCTATCAGAGTCGGCGCTGTCCCAGGAAATACGAGAAAATATGGTCGCTATGGTTGTTGTTTAGAGAATCTGTGGAGTGAGAAGAGGTGAATAGCCCATTGGGGAGGGTATATACAGCGCACGTTGAGCTTTGTTTAATAAAGAGTTAAAAAAATAATAATAATAATTATGCCTACTTTCTCTCAGCTTTTTTGAAGACTAGAACAAGGCACCCATTACATATCCTTTTCTAGAGACACACCGTAGTTTACTCAGTGGTAGATCAGAATTGGAGATTTGCTGTAGGTAGACACAGCATTTCATACAGTTTGAGTATACTGCTATTGTATTTTGGGCTGTAAGGCTACCACAACTATGAAGCACTCTCATTTCCTATTGACTGCACCTTTCCTTCCACTGACCCTACCCCGTTCATTTGGGGGCATTTGTATAGTTTTCTTGTCAATTCTCCTAGTTCATTCGTTCATTATTGATGTTATCTTTACCAAACCCCCTTCACACGTAAATTCTAAATTCCTTAACCCTTCACCCTAAACCCTTCTTCCTTCACCACTTTAACGTTTACCCTTAAATTGTTTGCCTTTCACACGGAATCCTTTCCCTTCACCTCTAAATCCTTCCCCTTCACTGCTGAACTATTCAGCCTTTGTCCCTAAATTCACCACACTTAATACTGATCACTCTAAAACCTTCACCATTCAGCCCTCTCTTCTTTATCCTTAAACCCTTCTACCCTAAACCATTAACTCATCAAACTTTAAACCAATTACTTGTCACTCTTTACCACTAAATCTTTAACCATTCTCTTTAATCCTTCCCCATTCACCCCTAAATCATTCTCACCCATCCCTAATCCGTTCCCCATTCATCCCTAATCCGTTCCCCATTCATCCCTAATCCCTTCCCCATTCATCTCCAAATCTTTACCCATTCATTTCTAAACCCTTCACCTGGACCCCTTGCACTAACTCTATCCTAAAACATATGATATTATTATGTATATATGTTTTTGTTGTATTTCTTGATTGAAATCACAAATTATGAAATAGTGTATAGTTAAATTGTAGTCCACGATAAAATGTCTTGATAATGAAATGGTGGTGACTACAGGTATGTTACTGTGCATTTCACTTAAATGCATCAAACAGGGGTCAGAAATAATTATGCCTACTATTTCTCGGCTTCCACGAGGACTAGAACAAAGCACACATTACAGATCCGTTCCTAGAGCCACACCATAGTTTCCTCAGTGGTATCAGAATTGAAGATTTGCTGAGGATGGAGATAGCATTTCACACATTTTGAGTATACTGCTATTGTATTTAGGGCTGTAATGCTACTACAGCTTTGAAGGAGTTTCACTGCCCATCGGCTGCACGTTTCCCCTCCACTGACCTTACCCCGTTCAGCTTAATCCCATCTTCTTGATGGAAGATGAGGTCTTCAAGAACCCGCAACACATAGGCATGTTTTGTTTTAGTATTGCTGTATAATGGATGTCTTGTTTTGTTCTGCGGTGTACGATGTCATGAACCTGGGTTAATTTCTGGCACATGTTTATGCTTTATAAATGGAACAAACAAGCTAGTCAGTGTAGTCCCCTTACCCCACCCACATTTAGACGAGAAAAGTGGTGGTCCAAATATGAACTATGTTTGGCCTCAGAGCACCATAATACCAAACTGGTATTTAAGCCAGCACTGCGAGAAGCAGAGACTTGTTTCCATGTGGACACCCCATTGTCAATAAGCCCCTGCTTCTGCACATGCATTCCTGCTAGATAAAGCGGAGCTGCGATTTACATTCTTAACGCCAGTTGAGCTTCTGCCAAATTAGGTAATGGGACCTACTTTCAGCATATTTAGAATTTTGTTCAGGCTTCCAATTTATATTAATATCTGTAGTACTTGTGAATTAGTGCCTTCTTTTTTTTTAAACATGTTTTTATTGATTTTTCAAGACGAGAGCCATACATTTTCTGGCACACATAGTCATTGATAACAAATTATCATTGGTTACAGTCTATCGTCTGGCTCTCCCATATTAATGGTCAATGTATATATCAAACAGCTAAGAACTTGTGTGCACTTCCCGGTCCGCTGATTCTGCCCATCACTACCGAGGACGCCGCCACGTAGGGCAAAGCTTTCAGTTGCAATATGATTCTATTACCACTAGCGACAGGGGCCCATGTGACAACACGGGCTAGGTCGGGGAGCAGAGGAGACAGGGGGGGGGGGGTCAAGGCGGAGGGTTATGGCACTGTAGGTTTTAGCGCAGGTGTCTATTAATTGATTATGCAGGCCTTTTGATGCTGTGGCGTGCTTGCATGGGGGGATGGGCTACTAAGCTGTCAGTGTTGGCGAGGCATTGATGATGGGTGTGTGTGCGTCCCCAAGTGTAGTATTGCCTTTCTGCCGGGGGCAGGGCCCGCGGCCTTCC
The DNA here is from genome assembly GCF_031143425.1 of Pleurodeles waltl. Classification (NCBI taxonomy): domain Eukaryota; kingdom Metazoa; phylum Chordata; class Amphibia; order Caudata; family Salamandridae; genus Pleurodeles; species Pleurodeles waltl. Next base: position 149,484,343 of record NC_090440.1, read on the forward strand.
AGGTGGATACAGCTATCTGTAATTCAGGGGGGTCTTTCATCGTTTTTGGCTTCTAGCCTAGACACTAAGACGCCCCAGGTCTCGCAGCCCGCCTGCCGCAGTCCCCTACGGGTTAAGTTTGTTAATACCTGATGCTCAGCTCGAGCCCAACGTAACGTAAGAGCAAGCCAGACTTTTAAGTCAGGCGCGTTGCAAGCCTTCCAGTTCATTGCTATCAATCTTTTGTACATTACATACGCTAGATCTACAAGCCTGTGCAAGTGTTTATTTCTTTTCGTCCTTGTCCTTAATCCGAGTAGACAGGATTTGGGATTCGTGTCCAGATTGAGCCCCGTGATTTCCGCTAAGGCTGTGACCACCCCCTCCCACTCCCCCCTTAACCGCGGGCACTCCCAGACCATGTGATAGAACTGTGCTGCTGGTGTTTTACATCTGGGACAGGCTGGATCCGATCCGGGGAACATGCGTTTAATCCTGGCTGGCGCCAGGTATGTCTGATGTAGATAATTGAACTGTGTATATCGGAATCTGGGGTTTCTTGAGACCTCACGTGTGTGACACAGAGCTTTTGGCCAATCTGTCCCTGAGAGCGGATTAGGCAGTACGATGTTCCACCTCTCCCTAGCTTTCTGCAAGTTGTCTTCCGGGGGACGATTCAGAAGTTTATAAAGGTTTGAGACTGCTTTTCCTTGGGGGTCCCAGTTCAGCATGTTGTGCAAGGTAACTGAGATATCAGGCTCTGCGTCGCCAGATGCCCACGTTTTCCTGATTGCATGGCATATCGCGTGATATGCCAAGAATTGCCCCGGATTGATCTCTGTAAGGGCCTGTATAGCTTCGAAAGTCATTAATTTCCCTTCCTCGAAACAGTCTCCTACTACACCAATACCCGCGTCTGACCAGGTTGTAGGTGAGTATGAGCCAGCTTCCACCCACCCGGGGAGCCTATCCAGCGGGAGGAGTGGTGAATAGGGTAGTTTTTTAACTCCTTTTTGGATATACTTCTTCCAGTATGTGTGTGCCACTATCATCAGCGGGTTTGTGCATGTGCTTTTAGTCTGCTTATCCAGCAGCCAAGCTAGTATGGGAGCGCCTTGGAGTTGGGATTGTAACCATATAGTTTCTGCCGAGCTAGGTCTGTGGAGCCAATTTAAGATCCACTGCAGCTGTGCGGCCGCAGAATAGAGCTCAAAGTTTGGGGCGCCCAGTCCACCCATTGCTACCGGATGATGTAGCGTGGTAAGTGCAACTCGCCTTCTGCCCTCTCCCCAAACCAGTTGTAGCAGGATGGAATTCAAGCCGACGAAAAAGCTTTTGGGGATAATGATTGGTAGGGCCGCAAAATAGTACAGCAGTCTGGGTAATATCAGCATGTTTGCTATAGCTACTTTACCCAGTGGGGAGAGAGGTAATTTATTCCAGAAGCGTAGTGAGCTCTTAATAGAGGACACCGCTTTCCCCAGATTTCCATCCCTTAAATCTTCCGCCCTGTGGTATACGTTGATTCCTATTTAAATGTGTTGAAGCACCATTTAAGGTGGCCTGGTGGGGCACTTTCTTGCCTCGCAGGAGCCCAGCTGGTTAGTGGGAATATGCAGGATTTCCCCCAATTAACTATTAGACCAGATACCCTTCCGAACTCAGACAGCAGCGACATCACTGGGGGCAGCGACTCCTCCGCTCTGCGTATGTATATCAGGGCATCATCTGCGTATAGTGATATGGAGTGGAGAGTGCCGTTCCTTGACACCCCCCATTCTTCTTTTTTGGCCCGGACGCGTGCAGCTAGTGGTTCCATCGCTAAGGCAAATAGGAGGGGGGAGAGGGGGCAACCCTGTCTTGTTCCCCTGTTAATCGGAAAGCTTTCTGATATTTCTCCTCCCGTCTTCACCCTAGCCTGTGGGGCAGTGTACAGAATGCGTACCCAGTTTGTGAATTTTGGGCCGATACCCAGTAACTGCATAGTGGCAAACAGGAAGTCCCATTCTAATGTATCAAACGCTTTTTCTATGTCGAGCGATATTACCACCTCCTCGAGTGCGGTCAGGGGAGTGTCACCCATCACACTGAGCAGCCTCCGAATATTTAGGAAGGTGTTACGTTTCGGGATGAATCCATTCTGGTCATCGTGTACCAAGATATGCATGTAGGGAGCTAGTCTGTTAGCCAGGATTTTGCCTAGTATCTTGCAGTCTAGGTTCAACAATGAGAGAGGTCTGTAAGACCTGACGTCAGTGGGGTCACGCCCCTGCTTTGGAAGGACCACTATCATTGCCTCTCTCATTGATGGAGGCAGGATACCATTGGTGCCTGCTTCTTCAAACGTTTTTAGGAGATGTGTGTTAAGGTGCGCCGCGAAAGTGGAGTAGTATTCCGACGGCAGGCCATCTGTCCCTGGGGCTTTATTCCTGGGTAGTTGTTCAAGAGCCTTATTAAGTTCCCCTAATGTGATGGGGGCTTCCAGTGTCTCTCTGTCGACATGCATTAGTTGGGGTAGGGGAGAATCTGCTAAAAAGGACTCAAGTTGTTGGATGGTACATGATGTGCTTTTGGTGTATAATTGTGTATAATATTCCCTAAACGCATCATTTATTTTTACCTGTGTAGTAGCTATTGCACCTGCGCCTGTTCCTATCGCCCCGATCGGAGAGCACCGCCGGTCCTCCCGCAGCAGCCATGCGAGCAGCCTACCAGATCTGTCGCCCTCCGATTGTAGCCTAGCCACGTGGTGTTTGTGATCGTGAAGGCGTAATGTAGCATCAGCCTTTGCATGTTCCGCGCGCATTTCCTTCAGGGCCGTGTATGGCGTTGCATTGCGGGCAACTGCGTTTTCTAGTGCTCTTAGTTTCTTCTCCAGCTTGCTAACCTCTGCATGGAGTGTGCGCCTCACCCCCCATGTAGTGGAAATACAATGTCCACGGATCACCACTTTGTGTGCATCCCACTCCATTGCTCTTGATTTTGTGGTGCCAGTGTTTAATACCCAATACTGTTTCAGCGCTGTTCTCAGTGAGTCTGTGAACGCAGGGTCGTGTAAGGCTTCCGCTTGTAGCTTCCACGTTGGGATAGCCTGGCGCTTCCTGCCCCAGTCCAAAACTATTTTAAGCGGTGAATGATCTGACAATGTCTTGGCTAGGTATTCTATTCTACTGGTCCCTGTGCAGATCTCCTGGGTGCCCCACATCAAGTCTATCCTGGTGTGTACCTTATGTGGTGCTGAATAAAATGAATATTCCCTGTGTCGTGGGTGTTTCATGCGCCATATTTCATGAAGGCTCATGTTACTAGCCCATATCGATAATGGGCGGCTGGGGTGTCTGATGACTATTGAATCTGTGGGGGGATTTGACCTGTCCAATGCTGGATCTGGCGTGCAATTGAAGTCACCTCCCCATATGGCGGGTGTTTCAGGGTTCGTTAGTAACGCTGGAGTGAGTGTGCTCAGGAACTCAGGCAGTGCGCTATTGGGAGCGTATACCCCTATGATTGACAATTGTCTGCCGTCCAGCTTACCCTCCACTACCACATATCTGCCCTCGTGATCTATCTTGTGCGATGTTTGGATAAAAGGGACATTCCCTACTATCCATATAAGTACCCCCCTCGCGAAGGTTGAATAAGATGTGCCCACAATCTGACCTCCCCATTTACTGCGTAGATCCTGCAGGTCTGGGTCCCGCAGGTGAGTCTCTTGTAGTATTGCAATATGTGTGCCATGGCGTTTGAGTCGTGCATGCACCCTGGACCTTTTGCCCGGGGTCCTCAGTCCCCTGATGTTCCAAGTGACTATGTCATATTTGTATGCGCTATGGATTGTGGATTGGGCCATATTCAATTTGTGAGTGCATGTCTTGCGCCCCGGATCCCGGGAAGGCCCATTGGGTCCCCTCCGCCCCCGCCGCCCCCGCATGCGGGCCCCTTGCCTCCGGGCGTTTAACCAGTGTTGCGAGCAGACCGGTAGTGCACAAACTAATAGTTACCCTCTTTCCCTCCCCAACTGGATCCCAACCCCAACTATGAACTTGCAACAGGCTACACACCCATTTTAGGTGCGTGCCAAGGTGTATCCGTATGGATATCTGCGGGGGAGCAATAATACTATCCGGATGCGGCTCATTTTAGGGGCTCGCATCCTTCTGCAGACACGGTCCGCAATTGGCTTGGGGCACTCCCAGGGCACAGCCATCTGCCCCCCCACCCCACGCCGCCCGCCGCACACAATATGAATAAAGGAGTTATCTCCAGGAGCAAACGTGCAAGGATACATAAGTTCAGGTGATGTGACCAACCACATCAGGAGGAGGTCGCAAAGTTCAGTTCTGTATTCAGGCTGTGGCGGTTGGTCCCCCCCGGGGGGGATAGCTCAGTATTGTTTGTTCAGAGTGTGTCTGCGGACCTAGGGGTGAGCTCCGGGCCCCTCAATGCCTCCGTTAATGTAGAGTCCGAGCTGACCGAGTCAGAATCCGAGCCCTCCACTGGCTGGGTCCTGAGCGTCTCAAAGGAATTCTGAGTTAGTAGGGGGGTTTCTTTAAGGGCCCTGGCTCTCTCCTCTGCAGCCTGTTCTTCCGTGGGTTGACCCCTGGCTCGCCTTTTGGATCGTTTCCTAGGTTTCATCGTTGACCAGTTCTCGCCGGTGCCAGCTGCCATCGGGGTTGGGCGAAGCCTTTGGCATGCATCCACGTCCAGGCATCTTCCGGTGAGGTGAACATATGAATGCGCTCATCTGTTGTTACACGTAATTTAGCGGGGAACATTAATGCGTATTTTATGTCATACTCCCTGAGGCGTTGTTTAACTTGGGTGAAGGAGTTGCGTTGCCTTTGCACTTCCTGAGTGAAATCTGGATAAGCGTAAACAGTCGAGTCCTCATACCTGTATGGACCTTTGCTGCGGAACTGTTGAAGTATCGTATCCCGGTCCCTGAAGTTTAGGAACCTAGCTATCAGTGGTCTCGGAGGTTTGCCCGGTGCCGGGGGGCGTCCGGGGATTCTATATGCTCTTTCCACTGAGAAGAATTTGGATGGGTTCCCATTCAGGACCTCTTTAATTAGCCAGTGTTCCAGCAGGAGCTCTGAGCTTTGATCCAGTGGTTTTTCAGGAAAACCAAGAAAACGTATGTTGTTGCGACGGGATCTGCCCTCCGCCTCCTCTGCTCTTCTCATCAGTGACTTTACTTCTGCATCTAGACGGAGAACTTGTTTTTGGTTATCCGCTACCGAGGGGGCCAGGTCACTTAGCACCCCCTCCGCTGTCTTCACTTTATCAGATAGTTTGCCATGGTCTACTCTGAGGATGTTCAGGTCTTGCGATACCGTGTCTATCCTGGTCTCCAGTGAGGTTTTAGTGTCCATGATTGCTTGTAGTATTTTCTCGAATTGCGAGGAATGTGACATGAGCGTGGACTCCAACGACTGCAGAGAGGGCGTATGCTGCTGATCTCCGGGAGCCTGGCCTGGCGTGTTCCGGTCCTGGTTTTTAGCTGATTTGAGCCTACCGGCCATTTTGACTTATCTGTTGCGGCCTGATTCTTCCCAGGATCTCGCGCTCACCTACTTTCTCTGGGCCCTGTAAGCGAGGAGGGCATATATGTCCCCGCGGGGCCACGCCGGTGCAGATTTCAGTTTTTGAGGTTTCGGCCCTACTGTTGGTTCTCTTAATGAGATCTTATTCAGGTGGTCTAGTGCCTCCCGACGCTGGGTCCACGTGCGTGCCCCGAGCCCCCGGTCATCAGCCAGCTCCAGGCTCTAGGTCCACTTTCAGTGTGGAGTAGAGGAGTGGTATTCCCAGGTGTGTTTACTTAGTGTGATGCGGGCTCGCACAGTTCTTTAAGCACTGTTCCTCCCTGTGGTGCAGGTCGGCGCCATTAAACAGAGGATATGGCTTAGCTTGATCCTGGTCGACCCTGTGCAAACCACGTCTATGGTAGCTTCGATATCCAGCTGCAGGTCCAGAGACGATTCCCGGGACGGACGCTCCACGCCAGCCGCTATAGGATAGGGAGGCACCCCCAGTGGCCCTCAACAGGATTCGTCTCCCGTCCTTCTTCCCCCCTCGCGGGCAGGAAGGGGTAGGCGATGCAAGGCGAGGGCAGTGACCAGTTCCCCTCGCAGCGGTCCCCGCAGACGCCGTATGTCCGTCTCACCTTCAGGACCTCCAAGTCTGGCGCTGAACCCCACCCCAAGGGGAGACGGCGCCAGCGGCCTCCAGGAGAGGGCGTGTCTGCTGTGGCCGAGCGCACAGCCGCCCGACAGGGCCCGCGGCCACGCATAGCAACTGGGGAGTCCAAGGAGCGGATCCCAACCCGCTCATGTAACAGATACGCCCCTGGCCTGTTGTTGTGGTCCCACAGGGCGTTTTGCGGAGTGGGAGGCGCGTCTCTCCGCTCGCTTCCAGTCACGGCGGGGACGTCCACCCGGGGTCCCTGCAGTACCCGCCGCTGAATCGCCGCTGCTCCTTGAGGCTCCCCCGCGCCTGATTGGGGGGGGAGGGGAAACTCCGGCGGCCGAATGGCGTCGAGGAGGGGGGGGGGCACCCAGGGCGGAATTATAGCTTAATATGGGTTTATCACCCTCACGAGGTGGCCCGCTCCCCGCTTCCGCGCACCCACCTCTCCTTCAGTCCTTAAGGCCACATCCAGCCCGACGCGGCCAGCAAAGTGGCAGCAGCAGCTCCCGGCTCCGAGCCGCTCCGCGGCAGTCCCTCTGCCCGGCCGCTCGATCACGCCCGGAGCCGCCAACGAGAGGAGAGTGGTCCCAGCCGCGGATCCCGCCGCAGGGCTGTGACAGCGGCGCCCCAGAAGCGCCCCGCAATTATTTTCGAGGCGAGCCCGAGAGGAGCGCTTAATCAAGCGTCCTTCCCGGTCGCCATCTTGGCTCCTCCCATTAGTGCCTTCTAAGTACCCCTGTTCCACTTTGCGTTTGTGCAATCAGACACCAAGAAGGGCTAAGCCAATACCCGAACATAATGAATCAGTCTTCAATAGCAGCCTCAGTGGTACTCAGTTAATATTCAGACCGAAATATTGAATAAAACATTGATTAAATGAGGCAAAAATTTTATTTATGTGGCCTTAAGCAGGGTAATTTGGTAGACAAGTACAATATTGTGTTATTATTTCTAACTGCTTTAATAAAGAAGCATTGCCAAAGCCAGTAGTCCTGGCTTTATTTGACATAGAAGGTAAATATTGCAAATACAGGAAGAAGCAGTGTTTGCATACGTTTGCCACATTAATAGCAACTCATGCAGGCATATGTTTACCCCATTAATGCCAGACCTGTTGCTTTTGCCAAAGCTTGTGTGATTAACAGTGTTTCTTGCACACATGACCACATCACTCTTTCTTTTACATATGCATCTTTGTTCTTCCATTAAGAAACAAACAGTGCCCTTACACACGCACGCACACACATGTTGTGGTGGTGTTAGTTTTGGCATCAGTAGTCGGTGTAAGGTAGTGGAAAAAGAGGCATGAGATGAAATAAAACTGAGGCAGCCTCTGTAGTAGGCAGCTTGGGCGTTTGGCAGCTCTGACAGTACTTTAAAAAAATATAAACTAGAAACCTTTTGGCGGAAGGATACACCCTGTAGCTTAATGCTGAGAAGGCATACTGCTCTGGGCTGATCCAAGTTGTGAGTGATAATGTCTTTAACCAATGGAGGGACACACAAATAAGCCAGTGGCTAAAGTGAGCTGACCCAAAGGTCACTTTGTGTATTGGAGACAGCTATGCTATATGGAGAGAACTAAAAAGGGAGATTGTAAGATGACAAAACGAGATAAAAGAAGCCTGTATGTAGTTAGGCAATCGGTTAAATGGAATGGAGAGGTATAGGGGGTACTGAAAAGCACAGTGTAAAGAGGATAAAGATATGGTTAAGAATACAACACGCAGCTTAGAGATTTTTATGTGATCTGAATTTAAATGAAGAAATAGGGGCCACTTAGATTTCTTATGGGGTGCCTGCGGGATCGTGGAATATTTGATTGGGTTTTCGGATGGTTAAATCCACTCACCCTGCTCTGATGAGAAGTAATGGCGTTCCACTGAAGGAGATCTAAAGAACAATGGCAAAGCAGGCCAGTTGCATTTCCATTTTTATATTATGTTTAATTGTGCCCCTGTCTTTGTTTTTTTTAAATGTTATTATTGGTACATTCTAATGAAAATACGTTTATTGATGTGAAGTAAGATGTCTTATTTTATGAAGATCTTTCACATTTTATTGATAAAAAGTTAGAAAGAGAAAAAAAGACAAGGATATAACAAAGACATACAGTCAAACATTGACGTTTTGTGAAAGTTTTTTAAAATTTTGTTTTCACGTACAGGCCCTCGGGTACACAGTAGTTAAGGATGCCTAATGACTATTCTAAAATGGACAGTGGTAGAATACGTTTTTGTACTTTGTGGTTTTTACGTCTTCATGTGCTGTATTTTGTGGTTTTACACTGTGTTGTTCTCTTCTAGGGCTGGTGTCTGAGTAGGTTTGAGGGCTCTAAACTTTTCTTGTGTAGAGCTCCCAGAAGAAAACATTTCAAATCGGGCTCCTCGTCCAATACTTTTGGGATTATGCAGCATGAGTTGAAGGTTGGGGAAAGCATTGATAGGCAGGGCTTATTAAATTTCGCTGTCTGACCCTCTGCCTCTTAAAAGGAACAACTCACATTTTATAAAGCACTAAATAGTGCAGTTATGCCTTTTCTCAGAGCTTTAAGCAACAGATGATGTAATTTTTATAACAAAAAAAAAAAACACCAGCCTCTCTCTCTCCTTCTCTGGACCATCACTTCAAGGACCCCAGCAGGCTGTTCCTCTGCCCGTTTGCAGTAACCACTTATGTTTTATCTAGCCCTAAATACCACACTTCTCCAGTCCCTGTGAGCTGTAAGTAACTGGTACTAATAAAAAACGAAACAGCCCCTGCTCCTCGCCAACCTACCCCCACTGGGCCATTGCTCCAAGACCTCTTACAAGCTATCCTTCTTCTACTTAATACCTCATTTTATTTAGCGCCACATACTGAACTTCTGCCTTTTCTTAGTGTTGTAATAGATAGTATTTAAAAACGAGCATTGGCAAAGCCAATAGATCTTGCCTGTGAGCTGACTTCTTAACCACGTTTCTCCTTGGGGGTCGCTCTATCACTGTGGAACAATATGTCTTTCAATGATTTACATTTCCTGTATTTGTTACAAGCTTGAAGTGTTCTCCTGAGGAATGATTTTATCTGATGTTAGCAATTTCTAGTATTTTGCTAAAACCTTGGGTACTTCCGGTGATCTCCTATAGGTGGTAATAAACCTTAAGGTGTTGGAAAGATTTCTAGCTGCTCTTGAGGAGCAGAAAATTGTTTTCCTATCACTGGTACATGTTTTTTGTGCGCCTGCTCTCAATACATTGGAGGGATATCCAATTTTGTCGACATCTGGATATCATAGTTTGCTCCTCTTTGAGGTATAATTCAAGGGTAATACACTTTCACTTAGGTCTGTTAAATTCCCCATAGGAGATACTCCACTTCAGTTTCTTTGGATGGTGACTCCTAGCATGAAGCAAGCTATTGCCTACTGTTTGCGAAACAATTGTGTAGTAAGCTTTTACTTATGTGCCTCCGCATGTAGATCAAGGAAGTCAGTCTCTCTTTCTGATAATCCCAGTAAAGAAAAGGTTGAGATCATTACATTGATGTTTTCATGTTGATTCATTATATTGACAATCTGTTACTAGGTTGGGATATTATCGCACAACAGTTAATCGAGAAAGTTCAACATAAAGATACCTTTTTATTGTCTCCCTACCTTTCCCCCTTCTCTGGATGGATAATTTTCCAGTACTCTTTTCCATCCCTGTTCTCGTTCCTCTGCACTTCTTGACCTTCATAATCCACTTCTAAGGTTTCTTCTGCTTGGTCGAAGATTAATCGATCCAACTTTACTATAGCTCTCTCAGCAGCTTCTCCATCTCGCTCCACTGATATCTCTTTTGTGGCGGAGAAATGTTATGACTGGATTTCCTCTGCTCTTGATTCCCTTAATACTGCTGAAGCAATTGCACTCTAGTAAGTCTCCTTCAGCGCCATGGTTTACAGCATACATCTGTAGTGCAAAATGCCCCTGTAAAGCACTGGAGCGTAAGTGGAGGAAAAAAATACAGTATGGAGCAAAAATGATCTACATGCCAGCTATTAAAGATTATCAAAGCCACATTCATTTGACTCGCTTAATTACTATGACAAAAAATAGACTTAACGTGCTGTTCTTCTGGTAAAATATGTCTGGTAAAAATCTGCGAGAGCAGAGCCGCTTGCTTATAGCAATGGCATTATTCCATCACAAGATTTTTCTTATAACCTTTACCCATTCTTTCAAGGCAACTAAGATTCACATAGAATTTTCCAAACAACCTCCTCTGCAGTCATTATTCATTCTTGGACTTTTGTCAGTCACCAGTGCCAGTTTATCACACTCTAACGTCTCGGTTTTATCCAGCGAGGATATTATGATATCTCTCACTTGAACTTTGGGTTTCCTTTGGATCCCTACTCTCCCAGTTTCCTTTCCCTCAGAATTATACCATTGGACTGTCCTCATTGATGTGTGCATCTCATCTTTGAAAGTGGCCACAGTGCTGACACTATAGAAACATGCACTAGTGGTACCACTTCTTAAGAAACCAACGGCAGATGGCAATATCTTAAGTAACTACTGCCCTGTTTCTTCGTTACCTCTTCCCATGAAATTTCTGGAGAAAGAGATCAGCAAACAACCCTCTACTTATCTTGAGCCAGATACATTGTTAAGTTACCATCAATGAGGCCTATGCTGACAGAATGCACAGAAACTGCTCTAGTGGCTGTTAAATGTTTGTATGTGATATTTTTATAGGACAGACCTAGCCGAAGGCAGCAAAAGGAACTGTACAGGGTCAAAGACCAGCATAAAATCAGCAAGTAATTGGAGGTGTAGCGGGTTTGTGGACGTTGAAGGCATTGAGGTGTGGTGTCATAGTCAAAAGTGGATAACAAGTGCCAAAAGTAACAAAAAATAAAATAAAACTGTTAAAATAAACAGTTATGTGTCATTATAGTACAATCCCATAAAATAATCAAAAACTGAACAATGAATGTTAGGGTTAGGAATAAGAGGAAACATTCATGGCCTCACCGAAAATGCCTTTGAAATAGGAGCATTTTTAGTTCATTTTTAAAGGTGACAAGATGTGAAGGCCTGGTGGAACAGAGATACAAATCGTTGCAGAAATTCCTGAGAAGAATTGGTTCATTCAGCATTCTTACTTGAATTTGGAAGGGTCAATCATTAGGGATGCTGTCTTACTCGATGGCAGAAATTTTCTGTGCCAGAAATTTTCAGATTTTTAGCCAGGTTGGGGGTTGGGAAGAGAAGTAATGACAAGTTTAATTCCAGGGGAGTAAACAAGTTTATCCATTCTTGTATCTAAAGTCTTGATTTCTTTAGTGAGAATAATAGAAATTTGGTTTTAAATGGGTTCCCTTTTAGATGGCTAGGGTGTTAGAGAGTGGGAGGATATTGTTCGGGAGGAGACCTTCTGGTAGGTCTTCTATTGTACACATACTAATAATAAAAAAAAGAGTTACTGAGAATCTTTCCTAGTGGTTCTAGGCATAGGTTGAACAGAACTGGGGGGACTGGATTGTATCATGAAGAACCACTTGGTGTGGGCTGACTTTGCTTAATAGAAAGATCCCAAATTTTTCTACTTGAGATCAATTAGACAAATAGTAGTTGAGCCAGTTTAGGACTTCTTCCTCAATGCCCATCCGTTCTTTTAAGATGTTAATCAGAGAGAGGTGGTTGAATGTGTCAGAGACGGCAGAGAGGTTTAGAGGCACAAGTAGGCAGGAGTTGCCAAAGTCAACGATGCTGTGTAAGTCATCTATAATTTGCAGCAGTATAGTCTCTATGCTGCAGCCCTAACTAGTTCCTGACAAAATTGGGTGGTTACACACCTTTCTAGCACCTTGTCTAAAAAGGGAAGGTTAGTGGTACGATGAAAATTATTCAGGTCATTGGCATCAACTGACAGTTTTTTTTAAGAGGTGACACATTTGACAGGTTTTTAAACTCTGGGAGAAGACACCTTGCTGAAGTGAGGCATTGAAAAGGGAGGTCTAGTGGAGTAATAGTTGAGTGGCAATTTCTTTGCTGATGAAACAAGGTATTGCATCAGAGAGGTGGTTAGATGGTTTTACCCTGATTACGATATCTAGTAACTCTTCCTCCAAATGCAGCAAAGACCACTAAGGTGCATGGATTATCTTGAAATCACCTAGTTTACTAGATCTAGAGAGGGATAGGAGTGATATAGTAATGGATTTTACTATGTCAGTAAAGATATTTACAGAGTCACTTGACTTAGCTTCTGGTGCCTTGGTCGTGGTATTGGATGTCTGGTTGATTGACTGTTTCATCTCTTTGAAGATGAGCTTTGGCCAATTCTTGGAAGCATCCAAGACAGATTTCATGTGTGAGGACTTCTGAGTTACGAGATTTGTAGTTTCTTATGGCAGCTTTCAGTATTTTCAGATTCGACTGAGACAGGTTATTGTCTCCATTATTTCGCGAATTGTCTCAAGCATTTTATTTCAGTATAAAGATTTTCCAGAACCAGAGGAGTAAAGCTTTTGGCGTCTCCATGTTGCTCTTTAATGGATCAAATTGTCTGATCTGGAACTTCATGAACTTAATATAGTTCTCGATTGTGACAAAGTCTTGCAGAGAATCTGGGATGGGGACAGCAGTAATGCCAATGTTCTTTGAGTCACAAAACAGTATCTTTTACGTTTTTAGCTGGCCTGAGATTTCTCTGTGGACAAATATCAATGTGAACTGAATTTGAAGCTGGTTAGAAGAGTCAACTGGGATGCAGTGCTTGGTTGTCAAAAGTGTATCCTTAGAAATGATTAGATCCAAAATGGATCCTTTGTAGTGCATGGGCTTCTGGCAATGTTGGAAGAGATCAGTATTGTTTGGAAAAGAAGAGAACAGTGGCAGAATTTGCCATTGACTTTGCACAGTGCCAGTTGAAATCGCCAAGGAAGATGTTAGTCTAAGAGATTATTAGTTGAAATGTGATGACTTCCACAGTTCTTCAACAAATATTACATTGTGGCTGCAGAGGTAGGTGGTGGATGGCAGATAACATTGATTTGATATTGAAGGTATTGTGAGCAGAGATTACCATTGACAGACATCTAAACAAATAGCAGTGAGTATAGGGAAGCGTATGGCAGCTTGGCATGGTCTTATGAATATCTGCTACACCTCCAGAAGTCAATCTTTAACGTTGTACCAGAGAATGTAGCACCATGGTTTAACTGAGATGAATATGAGCTTCCTGGTGCTGCAGAGTTCAATTAGGGTGGAAATTAATTATAGCTTTTTGTTGCAGTTTAAGTGGTCAGAAGCTCCATGGGGCAGCTGAGGTAAGTCTGAACTCCCTGGAGCTACTGATATGAATGAGTGCCGAAATGAACTGTAGCTCACTGGTGCAGCTGAGGCAAATTATGCCTTCTTGGTGCAGGTGAGCAGAGTGGGATTTCCTTGAGGTAGCGATAAGAAGCTGGGCTTTCTGGTGCAGTTGAAGAAATCTGGCCTCGCTGGTGTACCTAATGTGAATTACAGCTCTCTGATGCAGCCAACGTGAATCAAGCCACAATTTAATTTAGCTCCTTTGTGCAGCTTAGGTGAATTTGAGTTTTCTGGTGCATCTACATTTAATACAGGGTCAGTGGTGCATATTACAGCAATCGGGTCTCCTTAAGGCATCTCTGGTCCTGTGCTAATTGTAGCGTTTTTGCACAGCCGACCCAGACGGTAACACTTTTGAGCATCTCTCATGAGCACCAGCACCCTGATGTAGCTAACAAGAATCCTGTTTTCCTTGGGCAGGTGATGTCACATAGCTGTTAAGTGGCACCATATTATGTGTGATGCCTAGAGCCTACCTTTGCTTTGTAGACAGCAGCACTTGCATGTTGTGATTTTTGAGCCCATGCTTACAATTGTGATAATAGAAACCGCAGGACCCGGAATGCAAGTGTTGTTTGGCAGAAGGCCAGGATTTGTGGATTTTGCCTCATGACATGTTTTAAGGCAGCTGTGTTCATGCAGCAAAAGTTGGTTATGGCTCCCAAGGATAGGTGTCATGACTGTGAGGCCCTGACTGTTATAACCCATTCATTTAACGCTGAGGAATCTTGATATTGCCAACTTTTCATCTGTATAATGAATACAATTAATTACTGATCGTTAGGACCTTGTCTAAGCTGAAAGTGGAAACTGTAGATCTGGAGCGAAAATATGCACTTCTTAGTAGTTCCTAATTGTGAAACTGTTGCAACAAATGTCGCCTCGCTAAAAATGTCTCCGAATTGTAGTACCATGAATAAAGTGTCAGGGTGAATCTGAGCATATTTTTCTCCCTCCCCACCACCTTCCATTTAACTTGTAAATTGTTTAATGAGCTTATATGGTATTTTTTGAGACTGCTCCTATGGGAGAGAAAACAGCTGTCTATCAAATGGGTAACATAACCGCCTTCACATTTCTGAGCTGAGGACTACTCTAACAACAAAGTTATTTACCTGTATTGTCAAACAAAAAAATCTAGATTCCGATTTTAGGTCTTGCCTGAGGCAGCCCATGTGCTGTCCCTTGAAATGATCTATTGTTTCTGGGAAAAAACCCTCTAAAAAGGGGCATTAAGTCTGCCCGTTACTTACCATTGGTTGGCTTCATTGTCTATCTTATTTTCTTCCTTTTCCATTCGTAAGCAAGTGTCGGCGCCTTCACATTGTCTCCTCCGTGTGTATTTGTTTTCTTCCCTGGAGCATGGACCAACTACTGATTGATTTCTTGATTAGTATTGTTCCGCACTGCTTGCACTCGAGTTGTGGTGCTTTTTTTGATTTAGCTCACAAGGCACTTGAGACCATCAGAGTTGAAGCTCCTGCTTCCCGGTATTTAAAAGTGCTGAGCTCAAACAACGAGCAATAGTAAAATTTTGTGATATGCTAACGGTTTCTGAAACATACATTTTGGCCTCCTCTCGTGTTTAATGATGATGAAGTTGTAAGCATACTCCTTTTGTTTAAATCTGTTGCCACAGTGTTTGGTTTTCTGAATTAATGTTTGCTGCTGTGTCACATTTATTAATTTCTTGGTTACCTCGTTTATAATTAGGAGAATATTTTATTCCTCATCAAATAGAGTGATTATAAAAGGCTTCTGTTTCACCTTATCTCTACTCCTCCCATAAATCACCCTTACCTCCAGTTACCTCTACCCACCATTGAACCCTAAAATCAGCCTTACCTCCATTTACTTCCACCTACTCCAAACCTTCCAGTCACTCCTACTTTCTTTTACCTCTACACACCTCCAGCCCTCAATTTACCCTGTCCTCCCTTTACCTCTACTCACCCTAGCCCTCAAGTCACCCTTATCTCCCTTTACCTCAACACACCTTCACGTCAGCCTCCCCTCCCTTTACCTCCATATACCTAAGCCCTCAAGTCATCCTCACCTCCCTTTACTACTACCCACCACAACGCCCTTAAGTCACATTCACCTCCTTTTACCTCTATCCACCCATGAGCACTCGTCACCCTCACGTACCTTTACCTCTACCCACCCTTAGGCCTCAAGTCACTCTCTCCTCCATTTGCCTCTACCCACCCACAAGCCCTGAAGCCACTCATGCCTCCCTTTACCTCTACCCACCACAAGCCCTCCAGTCACCCTCGGCTCCCTTTACCTCAATCCAGACCCCTCAAGTTACCTTTACCTCCCTTTACCTCTACCCATACCCGAGCCCTCAAGTCCTCCTCCCCTCTGTTTACCTCTTTCTACCCCTGAGACCTCCAGTCAGCCTCACTCCCTTTACCCACCTCTAAACCCTCAAGTTACCTCACCTCCTGTTACCTCTACCCACCCCTGAGCAATCAAGTTACCCTCACTTTGCTTTACTTCTACCCTGAGCTCTCAAATAACCCTCATCTCCCTCACCTCTACCCTTCCATAAACCCTAAAATCACTTTTTGTTTATAAAATATTATTAAAAGTATGTCATTAAAAAAAAATACTCGCCTACATGGTGAAATACTGTGTAATAAAGGTACAAATACTTACCTGTGTGGTAAAGATTTCATAATGTAGAGGCTGCGTGGTAAAGTTTGCTTCCACTCCTGTAAGACACATCGCCGCCTCTCCCTTAAGCACTCTCCTGCCTTCACCCCTAGAGCTCCTAAAGGTTTTTGGGGGCACTGTCAGTGGTTTTATGCCCTTCAGTATGTTTGGCAGGCATCTTCGTCTCTCCCTTCCCCTTACCCCAATACCCTATACTTTAGATCTTGCCTGTGACAGCACATGCACTGTTGCTTGTGAGACATTTTGTTTACTTGCAGGGGGGCCTAGAAGCCTGCCCATTGCTTACGATTGATTGGCTTAATCTTCACTCGTTTCCTTGCTTCTCTTTGGCCAGTGACTGCCGGCTTCATCTCTTCTTCGTGTGTTTGTTCCTACCTTGGGTCATGGCCCAAGTACTGCTTCCCGTGCCCTTTTACTTTCACCCTCTTCCTCCTATACCCCTCTTGCATTGTTCCTTGTTCCTCACCCACCCTCCTGTTTCATTTTGCTTGTCCAGTTCGTGCCAGTCTGACCCCGTTTTTGCTTGTCTATCCACCCCCTCATTCCCCCACCCTTCGTTGCAGGTCCCATTCTGTCCCATCATAAAAACATCATCCAAAAGTTGCTCCAATGGGTTTCAAGATTGAACAGTGATGCAGATGGGGCTAGCTCGTCTTGCCCTGGCCTCAAGGTGATGGGGTGGCAGAGGACAGAAAGCCCACTGGAGACCAGGGCCAGGTTTTTTTTTTTTTTTAAATGGATGGATGCTGGCCAGCCTGGCATCAGGCTGCATCCCTCCCCTCTCCCTCTTCCGACCCCCTGACATACACACACGCACAGACATACACACGCACATACACACGAATACACACACCCACATTCAACCACGCATGCATACATCCATGCACATGCACATCCACACACACTGACATACATACAAGCACACACGCATTCACACATCACAACCTACACTCACATCTATTCATGCACACATGCATTCCTCATGCCCCACACCTGGATGCACGCACACAGAAACATACACACACACACACACACACATCCCCAAACACACACACAAAACCCCCCACCCCCTACCCTGTAGGAGCACCCGACTTACCTGCTTGCAGGGGCCCTCTGGCAGGAGACGCGGTGCTGCTGCCAGCAGAACACCGCCAGGCTGTATCATGGATCATGATATGGTAGGTGGCGTCCTACTGGCGTGGCAACAGCACCACCTTACCGCTGTCCGCCACCATGACCGTAGCCGGAATTCCACCAGCCTTCTGGTGGATTTCCGGCTACGGTCATAATATGGCGATCGGCTGGTAGCCATGACGATGGTCTTTTTACCGCCTATGTCATAATGAGGGCCTTGGTTTCTTTCAGGTTTAATTTTGGCAGATGGACTGGCAGAGAGGGCTTGAACTCCCCCATTCTGCCTTCCCCAGGTGGCAGAAAGACGACCTGGCATCCACCTCTGTGTCAAAACAACTCCAAAAGAAATCTAAATTTCCTCGCACTTGCATTGTGAATGACTGCACTATTTGGGCTCTGAGTCAGCGGGCAACTATGTAACTCTAACAGCTCTGGGCATCTCTGAAACCTAGAGATCCAGTAGAATTTAGAATAGTGGGTGTTGTGTGGATCTTAGCCCATTTTCTTACTGAGAATGCCCTGTGAACATCAAAGTATGGGCCAAAAAGGAATTCTGTGGATCTCCACAGACTCCATCCTTTCTCTCACAGAAACTTTAAGAAAATCTGTGAATTCAACCAGAGTTTGATGTGTGCAGGGCCTTCCACGTTTGAAAACAGTAGAATCTACTTACGTCATACTATGCTGGATTGCACTGGGCGCAGAAGTGTCTGGATGTAATAGGTGTTCTTTGTTGGTGGCCAAGCCTGGGCAACAGCTACCCACATCACCAGAATAGGTCATTTTGCAAGATGCAATGTTGTTTGCTTGTTGCGTTTCAGGACTGTTCCTGTCGCTGGTAATATCCCCAGCTACACAAGTGGAATCGAAGCAAAGTTTGATTGGGAGAAGTGTGTGAACAGAGAATAGTAGTATATTTGCTATTAATTTAATTTCTCTTCATTGTAAGTCGAAGTGTAAGAAAGAACATATTTTCCAAAATGCCCTCTGATTCACTTGGTAGCATGGTGAAATCCAGATTCATAGTTGTATAAATAAGCACTATTCCTTAACTCATTATGGTGGGCATTTTTTTAAAATGCATAGATTTCCTCGTCCATTTTCACAGATTTTTCTTTCATTAGATATAGGTGAAAACGTTGTTACTTACTTCTATTTTTCCTACTAATTTCCATTATTTGTCTTATTTCAGCGATTAGTTTCTTTGGGAAAACCATGAGTGATCTGTACAAAAGACTGCTTTCTGAATTCCGCATTGTATCTTTTATTCCAAAATGTGTACATTTCTTAGTTCACCTCCAGATTTAACACTAATTTCCTCTGCAAACTGCTCTCGGGGGAACAGCAAGAAATAGGAAGAATTGACTACCACTTACAGAAATGCAAATGATGGTAAAAATGTTTTGTTGGAATTCTGGCTGTGTTCCTAAAAGCTGGAACGAGTGTGATCTTAGCACAGTAAATCTTTTGTTGATGCAATTTTTAGAAATACATTTTCTTGCACAGCAATTCCCCCCCTAGATATCCAATAAAAAAACACAGAATGTCGCTATATTTTGGCTATATTCAGACCTAGTTTCCTTC
Organism: Pleurodeles waltl; assembly: GCF_031143425.1. Classification (NCBI taxonomy): domain Eukaryota; kingdom Metazoa; phylum Chordata; class Amphibia; order Caudata; family Salamandridae; genus Pleurodeles; species Pleurodeles waltl. Next base: position 149,503,253 of record NC_090440.1, read on the forward strand.
AAAACCCCTTTCATGTGGGGGGTTAATGATACAGATTTGACTAGGATATCTTTTAAGGAAAATAAATATGAAGGCTTAACAACAAACTGCCCCAAACGTCAAAAAACTGGCTGCTTGAGATAATGAGGCATAGGTACTCACTGGTTTAAAGTCTGGTCTGATCTAGGAGCACAAACAGTTGTCCTTCAGTGAACAACACTTAATTCGCACTGGATTGGTTTCCAGACAGCAAATCTTGTTACGCTCTTTAAAGGACTCTTTTCGAACCCCGATCTGAAGTTCCAAAGAGGTTCCCAAGAACTCTGTTTATCTAAAACGAGCTCCCTATTGGCCCTAATGTTATTTTTCAGATACAGTAGTTGTTTGCAAGCATAATTTTGGAGAAGTCGATAGGGTTTAATAGGGTATACTTTCCCAAGACTTAGTACTAGGCGGTGGAGACAAAGAGGAATTACTGATGCAAAGGAGTCTGTCAACTTCCCAACGAAAGCTGTGGACAAGCTTCAGTGTGCATCATGTAGCCCAACTCAAGCTTGGACTGTAACAGTCAGCTCGCATTACCCCTTAGTGAAATGTTAAGATAAGGTGTAAGGGGTCATCGAGTTACCTAATTCGTAAATATTACAAAATATATATGCATCAAGAGTAAAGGTAATTATTATTGCCAACAGGGCTTAAATGGAATATTTTACATTCTTAGATTGAAGAACACAGTGCCTTATGGGCGTCTCCCTGTAAATATATTGAAATGGATTCAGTGGCTGCTGCTCAGATTTAATTTCAAAATACTATAACATGCACAGAAATGTTTATAGGGCATAGTCCCGACTGGCTAAATTGGTATTCCCAGCTGACTCCCCATAGGCTATTTCCAGAGCCAGTGCTGCAAGGTACACATGCATCTAGGGGTGGGGTGGCAGGCGATTCCTTCATTATCAAGGTTTAACCCTCTGAAACGCCCTCACATTGCTTAAAAACTGATCTACTTCATGTTGGAAATAACGCCCAGATTCGATCTGTGAATTCTTATAAACCTTTTTGAATTCAGAACACTAGATACGGGCATTCCTTCTCTGCTCCTTTTGTCTCTTTAGGGCCATGTCCCTCTTCAGACCCTTTCCTGTAAATCAAGGACGGATCTTGCCTGCAGGAGAAATAGTTTATGATGAGAAACTAGAGTGCTTCCAGTTTCTGACCTTTCTTTCAAAATTATAAACGATGGTTGGTCCTCCAAAATGGGTCCCTATAGACAAGAGTGTGTGTGTGCGCACGTGTGTGCATGCACTGCCTCCCCCTACAGCCACCCCACCACACACAAAAAAGTCTAGAGCTCATGTTTAAAGGACTTCAGATGAGTTGTTTTTAGTATTTTATGTAGGATGAATGGGTCAAAGCAAGCCAAAGAGAGGAAAGCTATGCACAGGCCACATGATTGACTACATTTTGTTTTATGATCTGTTTTATGGTCGGTTAGTTACAACCAGATGAAGGTTGCCAAACCATGCTATTCACAAAGTTGGGATGATAAAACAAAATGAGGCATACTTGTAATGTTTCCAGAAGGTAGGTGGACTAAGCCAAAAAGTTGAAGCTGTCATTCTTTGGAGCATATTGAAGGGCTTTGCTGTGCGATATTGGTAGTGGAAGGCGGCCAAAAGCAGTGTAAGATGCGCAGTGAGTCTGCCATACCGATATTTTTTGCAAACGGTTAAGAAAGTTTTTTTTCCAGAAACACTTTCATTAAATCTATTGTACAGTATTGGTGCCACAAAAGTTCTGCAGCATGCATGGTGAGAAATTGAACTGTATTGTATTGGGGTTTTTCTGTGGCCAGAAGCTGATGGAGCTGCTGGATCTAGATGAAGGGTAGATGGGAATGGAAAAGATGTGCTTATGGAGCAGTTATTGAGGAGGTGTAGTTAGAACCAATGGGTTTTCAGGTTTTTCCGGGATGCAGGTTGATAGAGGAATTGGATTACAATAGGATGTGAGTTGCAACGCTTTGGTTCAGTGATAGTGATCCTCCTCCCACTTGAGAAGATTAGCCCTGCTGGGCCAGATGTCCTTGATGGGGTAGGACTGTTAAAGCGAGAGCTGGTAAAATCTTTAAGAATTGTATGCGAGATGTAGCCTTGAACCTGGGGGTGGGGGTTTCAAGGCTGGCTATGATTAAACTTTATCAAATGTAAGGTTAGCATGGTTGCACTGTCATGAATAATCTGCAACACCTTGTTAGGCGATGATAGGAATGCAGCAAGTAGGTGCTTCCATGTGGTTCTTGAAAGTGTGTACAATCTCAAATTTGTAGCCCTCATGCTTAAGGTGTCTATTCTGCAAAGGTTGAAAACATCAGCACCTGAGAAATTCTTATGATCGGTCTACTTATTTTTGTAATTTTGCTGTCAGGGTGTGTTTCTAATTTTTTGCCATGATGTGGTTCAAATTTATATACTGTGTTCAGTCTTTATCGTGTTGAGAAGAAATCAATTTTTTTTCCCACATATTGCGCTCTTGGAAGATTAAAGTAGAAAAACCTGCCTGGAGCGTATTACTTCTTGAGTGAAAGACAATAAGCTCCGCAATTTAAGCAAAATTAGCAATGCTGCTCTAGTTCTTAAGTTGTTAAGGAATTCATAAATGAGTGGCCCTAATAGTTGATTGGCCCTAATGGATGATAAAGAGACGTGTTGACATGTGCATTTGTGATCTATTTTTGCAAAATATTGTGAAATATTCATATTTGCATTCATTTTTAATATCGATACACAAATAGTTCAGTACCGTTCCTCTTTTCAGCACCCATCACCACAACACTACTCCCGCTATGCAGTACTGTCACACAGACCATGACACCTTCAACATATCACACAATTACGAATCATTATAATGTGGTACATAACACCACACAATGACCGCACAAATTCCATCATAACATACAGCATCCAACTATACAAATCACAACACTTAACCTAATAGCATAAGGATGTTCCACTTTCAGCATAGTCTAGCTTGACATTTCATAAGGCAGTTCTTAAGCACCGTACTGTACCATACTCGCACTAACATAATTGATGGGAAGTCTCACTGAAGAGGGCAATTGGAGAATAGGTGAGAGGCCTAAACGGCACCCCTGCATACCCAGTGGCTGCTCCTTGGCCAGTGGAGGACCCTTGATTCCAAAACATAATGAATTGTATACTCACATGCAACACAATAAAGGTCATCATGATGTCGGCGGGCACCGCGCTGACGGTCGCTGGAAGACTGCCAGCGTGGCGAATCCCCTGCCGGCCCTATAACGATTTTCCCGCTGGGCCCACCGGGAAACAGGGCCTTTACATTGACGCTGGATCCAAATGGAGCTGGCGCCAATGTGACAGTGAGGCGGGTGCAGCAGCACATGTTACGCATTTCACTACCCGTAATTCGGGCAGTGAAATGCACAACAGGGCTGTGCGTGGGGGCCCGAGTTAACCATTCCGCTAGCCTTTCCCTGGTGGTTTAAAACACCGCCAGGCTGCCTGGTGGCAGCAGCGTTTCCGCCACGGTCATAATAGGGCGGACGGACCGCCCGACACCGTGAATCTGGCGGTCCATGGACCGCTAGATTCATAATGAGGGCCAATGTATCACTCAGAGTACTATGTAGGAACCTGGAAACTCTGAAATGCACACCACATCTGAAGCCTAGAGCTGTTTGTCTAACATAATTCTTTCATGTCGGTTAACATCCACAGATTACCAATAAGTCAGAAGACCAGCCCCATGGTGATATTTATGGTGGTGACCCATAGTGAGAAGTTATCAGTTGGGGGGTTGGAAGCTTATGGAACGGGGAGATATTCCACTACTAATGAGGCCAAACATATTCACCAGACCAATAGAGACCTTTGTTCTCCGGCTCAGACAAAATGTTACTAGGGCCACAAGCAGTGCCTGTTTTAGCCCACTGAAGCACCTCCTTGGGCCAACCTCCCGCTAGGCTGCAAATGTCAAACAGGCCCAAGGGGCCACTGCAAACTGTGAATAGTGTACTACACTAGAACTCTATAACGCAACTCGACACAAGGACTCTATCGCCACACCGCACTACCACACCATAACTGAGCTCCTTGAAGGAGCGTGCAGATACTATACAGGTAATAACACTTGTAGGAAGTTGGCTCTGTATGTACTATTTCAAAGTAAGAAATAGCATGCACAGAGTCCAAGGGTTCCCCTTAGAGGTAAGATAGTGGCAAAAAGAGATAATTCTAATGCTCTATTTTGTGGTAGTGTGGTCGAGCAGTAGGCTTATCAGAGGGTAGTGTTAAGCATTTGTTGTACATACACACAGGCAATAAAGGAGGAACACACACTCAAAGACAATTCCAGGCCAATAGGTTTTTATATAGAAAAATATATTTTCTTAGTTTATTTTAAGAACCACAGGTTCAAGATTTACACACAATACTTTAAATGAAAGGTATTTCACTCAGCTATCTTAGGAACTTTGAATCAACAAAATAGCATGTACAGTTTTGGCAAAAATGGCAATAAGCTATTTTAAAACTAGACACAGTGCAAAATTCAACAGTTCCTGTGGGAGGTAAGTATTTGTTAGTTTTTCAGGTAAGTAAAGCACTTACAGGGTTCAAGTTTGGGTCCAAGGAAGCCCACCGTTGGGGGTTCAGAGCAACCCCAAAGTTACCACACCAGCAGCTCAGGGCCGGTCAGGTGCAGAGTTCAAAGTGGTGCCCAAAACGCATAGGCTTCAATGGAGAAGGGGGTGCCCCGGTTCCAGTCTGCCAGCAGGTAAGTACCCGCGGCTTCGGAGGGCAGACCAGAGGGGTTTTGTAGGGCACCGGGGGGGACACAAGTTAACACAAAAGGTACACCCCCAGCGGCACAGGGGCGGCCAGGTGCAGGGTGCAAACAGGCGTCGGGTTTGCAATTGGTTTCAATGGGAGACCCAGGGGTCTCTTCAGCGAAGCAGGCAGGCAAGGGGGGCTCCTCGGGGTAGCCACCACCTGGGCAAAGGGAGAGGGCCACCTGGGGGTCGCTCCTGCACTGGAGGTCAGATCCTTCAGGTCCTGGGGTTCTGCGGGTGTAGTGTCTTTACCAGGCGTCGGGTTCTTTGAAGCAGGCAGTCGCGGTCAGGGGGAGCCTCTAAATTCCCTCTGCAGGCGTCGCTGTGGGGGCTCAGGGGGTCAACTCTGGCTACTCACGGGCTCGCAGTCGCCGGGGAGTCCTCCCTGTAGTGTTATTTCTCCGCAGGTCGAGCCGGGGGCGTCGGGTGCAGAGTGGAAAGTCTCACGCTTCCGGCGGGAAACGTGGAGTCCTTTAAAAGTTGTTTCTTTGTTGCAAGTTTTAGTTTCTTTGGAACCGGGCCGCTGTCCTCGGAGTTCTTGGTCCTTTTAGATGCAGGGTAGTCCTCTGAGGCTTCAGTGGTCGCTGGACCCTGGGGAACGCGTCGCTGTTGCAGTTTTTCTCGAAGTGGGGAGACAGGCCGGTAGGGCTGGGGCCAAAGCAGTTGGTGTCTCAGTCTTCTCTGCAGGGCTTCAGGTCAGCAGTCCTTCTTTGTCTTAGGTTGCAGGAATCTATCTTCCTCGGTTCTGGGAGCCCCCAAATACTCAATTTAGGGGTGTGTTTAGGTCTGGGGGGTTAGTAGCCAATGGCTACTAGCCCTGAGGGTGGCTACACCCTCTTTGTGCCTCCTCCCTAAGGGGAGGGGGGCACATCCCTCATCCTATTGGGGGAATTCTCCATCTGCAAGATGGAGGATTTCTAAAAGTAAGAGTCACCTCAGCTCAGGACACCTTGGGGGTTGTCCTGACTGGCCAGTGACTCCTCCTTGTTTTTCTCATTATCTCCTCCGGCCTTGCCACCAAAAGTGGGGCCGTGGCCGGAGGGGAGGGGCATCTCCACTAGCTGGGATGCCCTGTGGCGCTGTAACAAAGGGGGTGAGCCTTTGAGGCTCACCGCCAGGTGTTACAGTTCCTGCAGGGGGAGGTGAGAAGCACCTCCACCCAGTACAGGCTTTGTTCCTGGCCACAGAGTGACAAAGGCACTCTCCCCATGTGGTCAGCAACATGTCTGGTGTGTGGCAGGCTGGTAAAACTAGTCAGCCCACACTGGAAGTCGGGTATGTTTTCAGGGGGCATCGCTAAGATGCCCTCTGGGTGTATTTCACAATAAAATGTACACTGGCATTATTTGATACCAAACTTCCCAGTTTTCAATGTAGCCATTATGGTGCTGTGGAGTTCGTGTTTGACAGACTCCCAGACCATATACTCTTATGGCTACCCTTCACTTACAATGTCTAAGGGTTTGCTTAGACACTGTATGGGCATAGTGCTCATGCACCTATACCCTCACCTATGGTATAGTACACAAGTTGGAAAGCAGTGTGTCTGTGCTGAGTGAGGTGTCTCCAGGGTGGCATAAGACATGCAGCAGCCCTTAGAGACCTTCCCTGGCATCAGGGCCCTTGGTACCAGGGGTACCAGTTACAAGGGACTTACCTGGATGCCAGGGTGTGCCAATTGTGGAGACAAAGGTACAGGTTTGGGAAAGAACACTGGTGCTGGGGCCTGGTTAGCAGGCCTCAGCACACTTTCAAATCATAACTTGGCATCAGCAAAGGCAAAAAGTCAGGGGGTAACCATGCCAAGGAGGCATTTCCTTACACACACCCCCTCCCCCAAACGAAAGAGGATGCGACTAACCTTTCCCAAGAGAGTCTTCATTTTCTAAGTGGAAGAACCTGGAAAGGCCATCTGCATTGGCATGGGCAGTCCCAGGTCTGTGTTCCACTATAAAGTCAATTCCCTGTAGGGAGATGGACCACCTCAACAGTTTTGGATTTTCACCTTTCATTTGCATTAGCCATCTGAGAGGTCTGTGGTCAGTTTGAACTACAAAGTGAGTAGCAAAGAGATATGGTCTCAGCTTCTTCAGGGACCAAACCACAGCAAAGGCCTCCCTCTCAGTGGCACTCCAACGTTGCTCCCTGGGGAGTAACCTACTGCTAATGAAAGCAACAGGCTGGTCAAGGCCATCATCATTTGTTTGGGACAAAACTGCCCCTATCCCATGTTCAGAGGCATCAGTCTGCACAATGAACTGCTTGGAGTAATCTGGAGCTTTTAGAACTGGTGCTGTGCACATAGCTTGTTTCAGGGTGTCAAAGGCCTGTTGGCATTCTATAGTCCAGTTTACCTTCTTAGGCATTTTCTTGGAGGTAAGTTCTGTGAGGGGTGTCACTATTGATCCATGTCCCTTCACAAACCTCCTGTAGTAGCCAGTCAAGCCAAGGAAGGCCCTGACTTGAGTCTGGGTTTTTGGAGCTACCCAGTCCAGAATAGTCTGGATCTTGGGCTGGAGTGGCTGAACTTGGCCTCCACCTACAAGGTGTCCCAAGTGAACCACAGTTCCCTGCCCTATCTGACTTTTGAATGCCTTGATAGAGAGGCCTGCTGCTTGCAGGCCCTTCAAAACCTTCTTCACGTGGACCAGGTGATCCTGCCAGATGGAGCTAAAGACAGCAATATCTTCAAGATAAGCTGCACTAAAGAACTCCAAGCCAGCATGGACTTTATTCACCAACCTTTGGAAGGTGGCAGGGGCATTCTTTAAGCCAAAGGGCATTACAGTGAACTGATAATGCCCATCATGTGTGGGGAATGCTGTCTTTTCTTTTGCTCCTGGTGCCATTTTGATTGCCAGTACCCTGCTGTCAAGTCAAAGGTACTTAAGTATCTTGCAGCACCTAGTTTGTCAATCAATTCATCTGCCCTTGGAATGGGATGGGCATCTGTCTTGGTGACAGAATTAGGTCCTCTGTAGTCCACACAAAACCTCATCTCTCTCTTTCCATCCTTGGTGTGAGGTTTGGGGACTAAGACCACTGGGCTAGCCCAGGGGCTGTCAGAGTGCTCAATGACTCCCAATTCCAGCATCTTGTGGACTTCCACTTAGATGCTTTCCTTAACTTGGTCATACTGTCTGAAAATGTTGTTTTTGACAGGCATGCTGTCTCCTGTGTCCACATCATGGGTACACAGGTGTGTCTGACCAGGGGTTAGGGAAAAGAGCTCAGCAAACTGTTGTAAGACTTTCCTACAGTCAGATTGCTGTTGGCCAGAGAGGGTGTCTGAATAGATCACTCCATCTACTGAGCCATCTTTAGGGTCTGTGGAGAGGAGATCAGGGAGAGGTTCACTCTCAGCTTCCTGGTCCTCATCTGTTACCATCAACAGATTCACATCTGCCCTGTCATGAAAGAGCTTGGGGCGGTTCACATGGATCACCCTTTTGGGGGTCCTGCTAGTGCCTAGGTCTACCAGGTAGGTGACCTGACCCTTTCTCTCTAGCACTGGGTAAGGGCCACTCCATCTGTCCTGAAGTGCTCTGGGAGCCACAGGCTCCAGAACCCAGACTTTCTGCCCTGGCTGAAACTCAACCATAGCAGCCTTTTGGTCATACCACATCTTCTGAAGTTGTTGGCTGGCCTCAAGGTTTTTACTTGCCTTTTCCATGTACTCTGCCATCCTGGAACGTAGGCCTAGTACATAGTCCACTATATCTTGTTTAGGCTCATGAAGAGGTCTCTCCCAGCCTTCTTTTGCAAGAGCTAGTGGTCCCCTTACAGGATGGCCAAACAGAAGTTCAAAGGGGGAAAACCCTACTCCCTTCTGAGGCACCTCTCTGTATGCGAAAAGCAAACATGGCAAGCAGACATCCCATCTCCTTTTGAGCTTTTCAGGGAGCCCCATGATCATGCCTTTCAATGTCTTGTTACATCTTTCCACAAGACCATTGGTTTGTGGATGGTGTGGTGTAGTGAATTTGTAAGTCACCCCACACGTGCTTCAGGTATGCTGACGTGAAGTTGGTACCCCTGTCAGACACCACCTCCTTAGGAAATCCCACTCTGGTAAAGATACCAATGAGTGCTTTAGCTACTGCAGGGGCAGTAGTGGACCTAAGGGGAATTGCTTCAGGGTACCTAGTGGCATGATCCACTACCACTAGGATGTACTGGTTCCCTGAGGCTGTGGGAGGTTCAAGTGGACCCATTATGTCCACACCCACTCTTTCAAAGGGGACCCCCACCACTGGAAGTGGAATGAGGGGGGCCATTGGGTGTCCACCTGTCTTACCACTAGCTTGACAGGTGGCACAGGAGACACAAAACTCCTTTACCTTCTGGGACATGTTGGGCCAATAGAAATGGTTAACTAACCTTTCCCAAGTCTTGGTTTGTCCCAAATGCCCAGCAAGTGGAATATCATGAGCTAAGGTCAGAATGAACTTCCTAAACTCCTGAGGCACTACCACTCTCCTAGTGGCACCAGGTTTGGGATCTCTTGCCTCAGTGTAGAGGAGTCCATCTTCCCAATAGACGCTATGTGTTCCAGTGATTTTTCCTTTGGTCTCTTCAGCAGCTTGCTGCCTAAGGCCTTCAAGAGAGGGACATGTTTCCTGCCCCTTACACAACTGTTCCCTTGTGGGTCCCCCTGGGCCTAGGAGCTCAACCTGATAAGGTTCCAACTCCATGGGCTCAGTTCCCTCAGAGGGCAGAACGTCTTCCTGGGAAGAGAGGTTCCCTTTCTTTTGTTGTGTTGAAGCTGGTTCCCCAGTCTTCTTTCCTTTCCTCCTGGAGGGTTGGGCCATTTTTCCAGGCTCCAACACCACTTTTTCACCCTGAGCCTTGCACTGTGCCCTTGTCTTGACACACACCAGTTCAGGGATACCCAGCATGGCTGCATGGGTTTTGAGTTCTACCTCAGCCTATGCTGAGGACTCCAGGTCATTTCCAAGCAAACAGTCTACAGGGATATTTGAGGAGACCACTACCTGTTTCAGGCCATTGACCCCTCCCCACTCTAAAGTTACCATAGCCATGGGATGTACTTTAGTCTGATTGTCAGCGTTGGTGACTGGATAAGTTTGTCCAGCCAGGTATTGACCTTGGGAAACCCGTCTCTCTGTCACCATGGTGACACTGGCACCTGTATCCCTCAGGCCTTCTACACTAGTCCCATTAATTAAGAGTTGCTGCCTGTATTTTTGCATATTAGGGGGGCAGACAACCAGTGTGGCTAAGTCCACCCCACCCTCAGAACCTAATGTAGCTTCAGTGTGAATCCTGATTTGCTCTGGGCACACTGTTGATCCCACCTGGAGACTGGCTAGTCCAGTGCTAACTGGAGTAGAGTTTGAAGTGGAACCTTTCTTGGGACAGGCCTTGTCTCCAGTTTGGTGTCCCTGCTGATTACAGCTACGACACCAGGCCTTTTTGGGATCAAAGTTTTTACCCTTGTACCCAAAATTGGGTTGTGAAGAGGCTTTGGACCCTCCCTCCTGAGCAGGTTTTTGGGGCCCTGTAGAAGACTCTTTACTTTTACCCTTGGATGTCTCAACACTCTTCCCCTGGGGAGTCTTTGTGACCCCTTTCTTTTGGTCACCCCCCTGTGGAAGTCTTGGTCACCCTAGTCTTGACCCAATGGTCCCAATTCTTGGGGAGAAATTGGTCCTAGGTCTACCAGATGCTGATGCAGTTTATCATTGAAACAATTACTTAACATGTGTTCTTTCACAAATAAATTGTACAGCCCATCATAATCATTTAAACCACTGCCATGAATCCAACCATCCAGTGTTTTGACTGAGAAGTCAACAAAATCAACCCAGGTCTGGCTCGAGGATTTTTGAGCCCCCCTGAACCTAATCCTGCACTCCTCAGTTGAGAATCCAAAGCCCTCAATTAGGGAAGCCTTCATGAGGTCATAGGATTCTGCATCTTTTCCAGAGAGTGTGGGGAGTCTATCCCTACACCTTCCAGTGAACATTTCCCAAAGGAGAGCACCCCAGTGAGATTTGTTTACTTTTCTGGTTGCACAAGCCCTCTCAAAAGCTGTGAACCATTTGGTGATGTCATCACCATCTTCATATTTAGTTACAATCCCTTTAGGGATTTTTAGCATGTCAGGAGAATCTCTGACCCTATTTATGTGGCTGCCACCATTGATGGGACCTAAGCCCATCTCTTCTTGTCTTTCCCTTTCTATGGCTAGGATCTGTTTTTCCAAAGCCAATCTTCTGGCTAACAGGAGGTAATCTTCATTGAGGCTGTCCTCAATGTTTCCAGAGTTGCTAGACTCTCCTGTTAGAGAAGCAGCATCTCTGATTATCACTTGTGGAGTCAGGGTTGGAGGAACCCTGGTCTCCCTATCTAGGGTTGGAGGTGGGAGTTCCTCCAACTCACTAGTGTCCCCCTCTGTGAGGGCATCATCAGAGGGGTTGTTTTTAGCAAACTCTGCCAAAAGCTCCTGGAGCTGTACTTTGGTAGGGTTTGAACCAGTTTTTATCTTTTTGATTTAACAGAGAGACCTTAACTCTGACATCCTAAGATGCAGGTAAGGGGTGAGGTTGAGTTCCATCACTAACTCTTCTGTAGTAGACATTATGTTTCTAAAAGTTGGAATACTTTTTAAGAATCTAAAACTATCTCTAGAACTTAATTCAAAATTTTACAAAACATGTAAACTCTAAAAGAAATGCTAACAGGGACTAACACAAGGCCCTAGCAGGACTTTTAAAAATTTAGAAAAATAGCTCAAATTTCAAAAATCAGTTTCTAATGACAAATTTTGGAATTTAGTTGTGTGATCAGGTATTGGCTGAGTAGTCCAGCAAATGCAAAGTCTTGTACCCCACCGCTGATCCACCAATGTAGGAAGTTGGCTCTGTATGTACTATTTCAAAGTAAGAAATAGCATGCACAGAGTCCAAGGGTTCCCCTTAGAGGTAAGATAGTGGCAAAAAGAGATAATTCTAATGCTCTATTTTGTGTTAGTGTGGTCGAGCAGTAGGCTTATCAGAGGGCAGTGTTAAGCATTTGTTGTACATACACACAGGCAATAAATGAGGAACACACACTCAAAGACAATTCCAGACCAATAGGTTTTTGTATAGAAAAATATATTTTCTTAGTTTATTTTAAGAACCACAGGTTCAAGATTTATACACAATACTTTAAATGAAAGGTATTTCACTCAGGTATCTTAGGAACTTTGAATCAACAAAATAGCATGTACAGTTTTGGCAAAAATGGCAATAAGCTATTTTAAAACTAGACACAGTGCAAAATTCAACAGTTCCTGTGGGAGGTAAGTATTTGTTAGTTTTTCAGGTAAGTAAAGCACTTACAAGGTTCAAGTTTGGGTCCAAGGTAGCCCACCATTGGGGGTTCAGAGCAACCCCAAAGTTACCACACCAGCAGCTCAGGGCTGGTCAGGTGCAGAGGTCAAAGTGGTGCCCAAAACGCATAGGCTTCAATGGAGAAGGGGGTGCCCCGGTTCCAGTCTGCCAGCAGGTAAAGTACCTGTGACTTCGGAGGGCAGACCAGAGGGGTTTTGTAGGGCACCGGGGGGGACAAAAGTTAACACAAAAGGTACACCCTCAGCGGCACAGGGGCGGCCGGGTGCAGGGGTGCAAACAGCCGCCTGGTTTGCAATTGGTTTCAATGGGAGACCCAGGGGTCTCTTCAGCGAAGCAGGCAGGCAAGGGGCGGGCTCCTCGGGGTAGCCACCACCTGGGCAACGGAGAGGGCCTCCTGGGGGTTGCTCCTGCACTGGAGGTCAGATCCTTCAGGTCCTGGGTTCTGCGGGTGCAGTGTCTTTACCAGGCGTCGGGTTTTTTGAAGCAGGCAGTCGCGGTAAGAGGGAGCCTCTGGATTCCCTCTACAGGCGTCGCTGTGGGGGCTCAGAGGGGTCAACTCTGGCTACTCACGGGCTCATAGTCGCCGGGGAGTCCTCCCTGTAGTGTTGTTTCTCCGCAGGTCGAGCCGGGGGCGTCGGGTGCAGAGTGGAAAGTTTCACGCTTCCGGCAGGAAACGTGGAGTCCTTTAAAAGTTGTTTCTTTGTTGCAAGTTTTACTTTCTTTGGAACAGGGCCGCTGTCCTCAGGAGTTCTTGGTCCTTTTAGATGCAGGGTAGTCTTCTGAGGCTTCAGAGGTCGCTGGACCCTGGGGAACGCGTTGCTGTTGCAGTTTTTCTTGAAGTGGGGAGACAGGCCGGAAGGGCTGGGGCCAAAGTAGTTGGTGTCTCTGTCTTCTCTGCAGGGCATCAGGTCAGCAGTCCTTCTTCGTCTTAGGTTGCAGGAATCTATCTTCCTCTGTTCTGGGAGCCCCTAACTACTCAATTTAGGGGTGTGTTTGGTCTGGGGGTTTAGTAGCCAATGGCTACTAGCCCTGAGGGTGGCTACACCCTCTTTGTGCCTCCTCCCTGAGGGGAGTGGGGCACATCCCTAATCCTATTGGGAGAATCCTCCATCTGCAAGATGGAGGATTTCTAAAAGTCAGAGTCACCTCAGCTCAGGACACCTTAGGGGTTGTCCTGACTGGCCAGTGACTCCTCCTTGTTTTTCTCATTATCTCCTCTGGCCTTGCCGCCAAAAGTGGGGCTGTGGCCGGAGGGGGCGGGCATCTCCACTAGCCTTTGAGGCTCACCGCCAGGTGTTAGAGTTCCTGCAGGGGGAGGTGAGAAGCACCTCCACCCAGTAAGGCTTTGTTCCTGGCCACAGAGTGACACAGGCACTCTCCCCATGTGGCCAGCAACATGTCTGGTGTGTGGCAGGCTGGTAAAACTAGTCAGCCCACATGGAAGTCGGGTATGTTTTCAGGGGGCATCCCTAAGATGCCCTCTGGGTGTATTTCACAATAAAATGTACACTGGCATCAGTGTGCATTTATTGTGCTGAGACGTTTGATACCAACCTTCCCAGTTTTCAGTGTAGCCATTATGGTGCTGTGGAGTTCGTGTTTGACAGACTCCCAGACCATATACTCTTATGGCTACCCTGCACTTACAATGTCTAAGATTTTGCTTAGACACTGTAGGGGCATAGTGCTCATGCACCTATACCCTCACCTATGTTATAGTGCACCCTGCCTTGGGGCTGTAAGGCCTGCTATAGGGGTGACTTATCTATGCCATAGGCAGTGTGAGGTTGGCATGGCACCCTGAGGGGAGTGCCATGTCGACTTAGTCATTTTCTCCCCACCAGCACACACAAGTTGGCAAGCAGTGTGTCTGTGCTGAGTGAGGGGTCTCCAGGGTGGCATAAGGCATGCTGCAGCCCTTACAGAACTTCCCTGGCATGAGGGCCCCTGGTACCAGGGGTACCAGTTACAAGGGCATTACCTAGATGCCAGGGTGTGCCAATTGTGGAGACAAAGGTACAGGTTAGGGAAAGAACACTGGTGTTGGGGCCTGGTTAGCAGGCCTCAGCACACTTTCAAATCATAACTTGGCATCAGCAATGGCAAAAAGTCAGGGGTAACCATGCCAACGAGGCATTTCCTTACAACACTGATATGTCAATACTATGTTTTTGCTTCTGAAGGCTGGTAGCCAAAACAATTTAAGAAAAAACAAAAGACGCTCTTGCCTACTGCAGAAGGATGTGATCATGAACGCCCATTTGGAGTATTTAAAGAATGTAAGAGCAAGAACGGCCAACATGTGTTTTAGCAAGATTAGTCATTTGAGTCCATCTATCTTTGGACTATTTGCTTCTCCGTTAGTACCCATCTGACCAGTTTTATATTAATATTTAGAGTTGTGTCACAAATATCTTCCCCTCTCTAGAGCCATTTGTAGCAGTTAGAAGATTGCAGATCTCCGCGTGTTCATTTCTGGTCAGACAAATGAGCAGTCTTTGTTTGAGTGTGTTGTTTTATTAGCCATCCATAACAAAATGAGTAGCCTAGCTTCCTAGAGGGAGACCGAGGTATCCCAAGAGGCACCACCTAACAGGCATGTCTATATTTGCAATCTATGGCTCTTATTGTTTCAGGCAGTAAGTGCCAAGGGGCTGCAGCCACCAGTCAGTCTGACTACATGCATATAAAGTTTTAATAAGCATACATCTTCTAGCATGCATGCATGCATTATACCCCTAGGTACATCTTTCTTTCTGTGGATAAAAGTGCACCTCACTTCATAGCAAATTCCATTTATGGCATCCATAAAAACTTGATAATGGTGGTGGCTAGATAAGCCATAAATGGATGTTTTCTAACATTAAAAAAAGCATTCTATTTGTGTGGGCGTTAGAGAAAGTGGATGACTTAAATCATACTCAGTGCATTTTTGCCACTAGCCCGCCTACAATACATCTATTTGTGCAAAACTCAGCAGTAGAGGGAAATCTTCCTCAATCTTTATTTCTGCAACTGTCCTATATTGAGATCCTAGTAGGTTTTGCCTGCCAACCCGAGAGAAAAGTTAGGTTATCGAACCGGTTTCCTGCTAGTATCTCAGCATACTTTTTAAAGCATGCACTACACTCGGGTTAAAAAATACATCTAAATGAAATGGCATAAAAACGTAATTTTGAAAACTGTCATGAATTTTTCATAATGCTAATTAAGGGAATTTCATGATGTTCACTGGCGTGATTATGGAGCTTTCTATAGAGCCTTAAATACCTACCAATTTAGGGAATGTTTTAGTGAGGTGATCTGGAATGGCAGATTTGGGGGTGGGGGAGGGGTATGTTCATCAGTGTTACCTTTTATTCATCTTTGGATCTTGTACCCGCACGTTCTGAAACAGCTAAAGGAATTCGTGGCTGCCCAGTTAGAATTCTTCAGCAGGTGAACTATAACATAACACTGAACAGTAATTTTACTAGTAACATGGGACAAAAAAGTTCCCATTTGTTGAGTAAAAAACATATATATTTTCTTGGTTTGAAAACTTTTTCCTTTCTCCCTCAGGAGTTGTGAATTCTGGTATTTTAATAATGTCGGACTCTGTATAGCTTTCAAGCCGTTCCTCCCTGTATAGGTATTCATAAAGGAAATGGGAAAGGGTCATGGCACAGCATTGCATTAGATCCACGTTTTTTGCCTTTTGAGGGCTAGGGTTTAAAACTGTTAACTTGTTGGGTAAAGCATCCATATTGTAAATTCTTATCTGCAGCCAGAGCTAAAGAGACCTTTTCTCTGTATATTGGAGCACTCAGTGACTATTGGGTAGTGCCTGTCAGGGGTTCAGGGGGGATACACTAGAAATGGGGCAACCACTACATATGTGTGGATGGATAGATTGGGTATCCTATTGGTAAGGCATCATGAGGAAGTGATGTTGATGTACCTATCTCGCAACATGTTTCTTGCAGAGCTGTGTCTTCATATGCTTCCCGAAAGAGACTAAACAAGCTGGTTGTCGGATCTGTGTGGGGTTGATGTTCTAGATCACCTGAGTTATTTGAGCATGGCTACCGTCATGTACAAATGGTATCCTAGGGTGCGCAGTTGAATGACCTATTTACCGACCTGACTTTCCAAAGCTCTCAGAAGTGGTGGTTGTAAGGTTGGAAAACACATATAGTATCACCCAGTATCTATACACAAGAAATGTTTGTGTTCAACTAGAGCAAAACCTAGGAAAATTCAGAAGATTAAAGCACCTTCTGGGGCTTGGTTTATTAGCAGTTATGTACAAGGCGCTATACTCAGAATGTCACTGGGGCTGTTGGAATAGGTCAACCACTGTATAGGGAATATGTCATCCACTGTATAAAGGATTGCAAGATCTTGTCTGTACCTAGAGATTATCAGGTCACAATTATTGCGTGATGGCTTTGTGTACTTGTCTTGTTCAATAGAAAAAACATGCTAGAGAGAATAAATCTGCCATTTGTTTTAGTTTCTCACAAGCCCGTTGTGCAGATTAGAGGGTTTAAAAGCACAGAGTACCGAGAATCTGCTACAAAAATATATTTAAAACTATTGTCCAAGTGAAACCTGTAATTCCCACCCACAGAAAGTGATTGATTTAGAGCACCAAAGTCCCAGTCCACAAATCAGTGGCGTCCGGTTAAAAGAGGTATAGTGCCTTGGATGTTTACAACTAGGGATTGGGGGGAAATAGTAAACTCTTGAATGGGAAACCGGTTACAGCTCTAACTTGTATTAATGCTGAAAATCGCAGCAGGATACTGTTGGTTCTGAGAATGCACCGTCACTAAGTAGGGGCCCTTAGCAGCCAACCCGTAGGGTCCTCATCACATGATTAGAAGGTCACTGTGGACATTTTCAGTTGTTGAGGACACACACAGGATCTGGGACACCTCTGGTCCTATTGGGTTGACATGCCACTACGGAACTGGGATTTAGAGATTTCAGCCCAAAAGGGATGAAAACACAATGAGACTCCCAAGGTGCAGCCTAGTCCCAGGCAAACTGGAATGGTGTCACCGTGTGTGGGCAAAGGACCATATTGCCTTGCATGCGCTACCCTTGCAGAAGATACCAGTCATACCACATGCAACCTTCATTCACTCACTATGTGAATGGAAACATATAAACATGTTACATGCTGCATAGCCCCACAGACTAGCAGGGAGATGCAGTGGAGGATTCTTATCTTGGGGAGTTGGCAGAACTTCACATGGAGAGAGAGACTCCTTTGCAGGGCTTACAGCCAGAGTGCCATGTGTCCTTATTTAGAATCTGCAGCTGTGCAATAGCCTTGGGTGAGGGCACAGTTTGGGTGTATATTTCGTTTATCTAACAATATTCGCCCTCTCACTAGGGTGGAGAGGGGGATCTTGAGAAAAAGATATCATTGTGAAGGACAAAGTAATGTAAGGAAAATATCACAAATGTTAAATCACAACGTAGTTGGACTGATATCCTCTGCATATATCATTATACTGAACTATTAGACGAGGGACTTTCTGATTCTGTCCACTGCAGCTCTGAAAGCATCTCCACGTATCCGTCACAGTGAAGATTAAGTAGAACGTGGGGCAAAAGTTATTGGTAAAATGTTGTGGGAAATGTTAAGATAAAGTGTATGGGGTGAACGAGTTATCTCATTCGTAAATATTAAAAAAATATATGAATCAAGAGTAAAGGTAATTATTATTGCCGACAGGGCTAAAATTGAATATTTTACATTCTTAGATTGAAAAACACAGTGCATTATGGGCGTCTCCCTGTAGATATATTAAAATAAAAAATAAAATCCGAGATCTACCTCATGTTTCCTGAGTAGAAAAGCTTAAGATACATGCAAAAATAATGTGGTAAACAAGAGTCCGGTATTAATTACTCTGAGAATCATCACCCAAAATTAAACTTAAAGTGATGAATGCACCTGAAAAAAAAAAACTCCTGGAACTTCTTATTGGTTTATTATTAAATAGATAAAAATGATTCACATTATTTGATTGAAAAATGTTGACAAATTACTGTCCTTAAGCCAGAGTAAGTCTAAAGTGCGGTCATAGCCTGGTCCCAAGATCAATCGTTAGAGCCTTGAAGAAGGTAGCAATCTTTGCACAACAGAGAATTATTCAGGTAGAGGCAATACCAGGCTGTGTTTGAGAACTCAAGGACATCAATAAACATTGGAAAGAACTGCATTTGGTTAGGAGGTAATTGGCTTCAGAACAGTTGCCGAAGAGATGCTCTAGGGATCTTTGAAGCCTCCTCCTTTAGTATCGACACTGCTGAGCATGCGGTTTTGGGTGGTAGGTTATTTACAGCTCAGTTTTATTTAGCCCTCTGGATGCCTATTGCGGTTCTCAGGCTCAGGTATCAACATGTTGCAGAGATAGTCCTACTAAATTTACCTGCTGCACGGGTAAGAGCAGGCCGCAGTCTTCGCCAGTTGTGGTAATTTGCCAGAAGTGTATGTATCCAGCAAAACCACAACTTCTCATTGTTAAAATTTACAAAGGAAGGCCAACAGTCAAATTTATGACCGCATGTTTTATCACTAAAGTGTGCTAGCTATAATGAGCTATCTCTTGAAATAACTAGGCCATTGGACCTTCAAATCGTCCATATTTGCAAGGCCCTTGTGCTTGAGGTGTGTTGGGTCACTGAAGTGTGAAACATCAGGGTATCCATTGCTGCTCACCCTTGTCTAATTTTCCCTTTTACAGGAACATAAGGAAGCGGACATACATCTATAAGGGAATATGCAAGACAGTAGATCCAGGTAAGGATCATCGTTTGCTCATTACTTTTTAGAACACTCATCATTTTTTTACCCCTGTGTTGTGATTAAGCACCGATTGTGGGGAGCCACCTGTAAGCACAAAACTCTGGCATTTTGTAAAATGGCATATCTTGCTTCTACAGACCTCGAACCTGATTCTCAGAGCTATGTTCGTATATAACTGCTTATTTTATGAGTTTAAAGCTACTTCTGTATGCCCAAAATGCAATTTTACACTTGCATGAAGATTTACTCACACACCGTATTGCCCTATTATGATGTAACATTGCTGGTAGTAAATTGTCTCCCATTTTCAGTTGATGATGCTGAGGAGCAATGCATTAAACCTTTGGGAAACTCACAAACGTTGTTTAATGTGGGTGTTGACAAAGATTTCTTCAACCCATTTCTTCCCTAGAAAGGTTTGGAGATTTACTGCTGTAAATGGCTGGGATAAATCCCTGTACATGGTTGGGGATGGG
The DNA here is from genome assembly GCF_031143425.1 of Pleurodeles waltl. NCBI lineage: Eukaryota > Metazoa > Chordata > Amphibia > Caudata > Salamandridae > Pleurodeles > Pleurodeles waltl. Next base: position 149,522,744 of record NC_090440.1, read on the forward strand.
AAGCGAACATCCTGTAAATTGGTTGGGTGTAGAGACAGGACATTTCCCATGGGCAAAAATATTTCTCCTGTGGAGGAACAAAATAACTTTGGCAACTGCAGTGTGGCAAGAAATCTTCCCTTTCAACCACACTTTGAACAACTATGCATATCGAAATGCCTTTGCATGAAGAGAAATAGGAATTTAAAAACGAAAAAAGAATTTAAAAACCTTATCCACGAATACTCCTTGGAAGTAGACAGTCGCAGCTTTCCTGGAGCTCTTTTGAAAAGATTCTGAATTCCAAAAACGTTGGTCCGCAGGCGTAATAGTTCACAATGCTCCCCCCCCCTCTCTCTCCTCCCCTAAGTAAAACTGTATTACTTGGCAGATTAATGTTACACTAAGCTATAAACAAACATTGGAGGCCAATTGGTCTCACCTATAAGACCTATTGACCCTGCCAAAGTATTTTTTTTTGGTCATATTGTATTAACATGAATATGCGCGCCAACAAAGGACACCGGCATTTTTCCTTTTTACTTACCGATCTTAGATGGATTGCTAACTACAAAAACAAGCATTTACAATGCACTAGGGCCTCGCATTTCTCCGAGTTACAGCTATTAGCAGTTGTAAACTCCCAACCGGATTTTTCTTTCCACATAGAAATAAAAAAACAGTGCGATCGCACTGCTACAGTTCACTTGTAAAAAAATAAAATAAAAAATAAAAAAATTTCGGCAAAAGTGCAGTTATCTACGTAACCGGTAAAAGTGCAATTAAATATGTAATACCGTCGATGTTATGCAAATCGCTCGACTTCTGCCAAGTGAGATCGCGTGGCGAACAAAAGATAAAAAGTAGTCCACAAACCGGACGGGGAAACAGCGAGCCTCGCATGTTTTCTGTACTTGGTCGCTGCGCTCGAGGAGGGCTAACCACCAGAAAAGGCATGACGTATGCGTGCCTTCCACTAATGAAAGCAAGAAGATTTTAACAGGCAAGCCCATGAACCACTGAAAGACAACTGACGTGACGTGAACGGGGCTCCGAGCCCTTTTCTGACTCCTAAAGCATCTCGCAAGCAACATAAGCTCGACCGTAAGAAGGAGCACGAAGGTCCCTTTTAAAACCCAGGGGAAAGCAACTAATAGGCTTGACCTACAAATGAGCTAAAACCAGATAACCCCGGTTGTCATTAATCCCAGCACAACACACGTTTATGACAAATGATTTCTGCTCATAGGCAAAGTTTGTGACAAAAAGAGTTGCTGGGAACATTTGTTGCGTTTGTTTTTTGTACGTGCTAATGCTGGAATGATGGGCAGATGGCAATATATTTTTTTAATGTCTAGTCATGTTTATATTTCATGGGTAATGGAGCGTAAATCCTGTTACACTATTTTACCAGAAAACCACCTCTGCGGCCGTGGGTGGTCAATGGCCATGCTATATTTATTTCGGTCTCAAAGCGCGGTATGTTTAAAAGGGATAAAATCGGGGGTTAATGCAGCTATTATTCACTTTAAGGAAAGGCGGATGAGATGAGATGGCACCTCAGCTGCCATCTCCGTGCGTCTGAGCTCGAATTAATGGCATGCTCTGGCTAAATCATTGCAGCTCCCCTGTCTGCTGCCCCGGTCCATTTTAGGTCGACCATAGCAGGGAGCAAGCACTGCTTTTCGACCGGTTGTAATCTGTTCTGTGGGCTTTAACCATGCACATCTCACGCCCACCAATTTCACTCCTTTCTGTGCCTGTCTTTCAAAAATCCCTTGATGTCGTTGGTAAATGCTTTGTGTTTGTCCTGCCTTGAGGCAGTTTTCTTACCACCTTGGAGACTGACCCTATTACATGGATTATTGCACGATCGGCCACATAGCTTTGTGATGGCGAAAATTTTTTCTTTTGCCGCGCCGCTGTGCTCATGGTTTTTAATTCGTCTTCCTTGGTTTTGGGCATCTTCCTGTTTCTTTGCAACGTCTGTGGGGCCTTTTTGATTTTTCTTTTTTTTTAATGCAGTTTTATGTAACGTGAACTTGACACAAAGGTATTGGAGCGCTTTACATGAGCACCAGTTACATTACACAAGAATGCATTCATTTTTGGTAGCAAGGGGAAATAAATTGATTTGCCCAGAATCACAGGATGTTGAGCCGGTGCAGACTCCAACCGTGTTCCCCAGCTCCAAAGTCGGCAGCTCTGGCTCATATGCCACATCCTCTCTCCTAGGGTTCTTTGTCTGGTACGTATTGGGGCAGTCTTGGTGTAACTTTTTTTTTGTAATGTAGCTCTTGGTAATGCAGGTTCTGCAATTTCATAGCACTGCAAAGCAGGTGCCAGTCTTAACTAAATCACTAGAATTAATTTGCAGTTAAGCTGCCTCTTCTATTATTTTCTTCATATACAGTCACTGTTTTTAAAAGTTAGGCTGGTATTGCCAATGTAGAGGAAAAAATCATTTAAAAGTTTAACACAGAAATATATGGCTGTCCCCCTTTCTTTGCTCATAACTCTTTTCACTCCCCTCTTTCACAGGGTAAATGCCTGGAAGGTGCCTCTTTATAGCTTGTTTGGTGCTATAAAAGTATAGGTAAAAACACTAGAAAGGTTTGCATCTCTAGGGCATCACATCCAGTCGGTAAGAGCGAGGCATAAACACTCCCAAGATGGCGGCCATGTTGTGTCCTCTCTCCTACACCGACAGGCCAGGGAGGGGTGCTGTGGCACCTGGCATGCATCCACTGCACTCCAAACCAAAACACATTGACAAAAGACTCAATGTTTGTTTTATGACACAAGGGAGACGAGCTTATTAGGATTGGCTTGACAGCGTGCTTTCTGTTACCTATTGTTACCAGTTGTTTTGCATGTACTTAAATTGGGCTTTGGCTCCACCCAGTCCAGTATTACTCTATATCCTCTTATTGACTGTTTGGTGTATCATTCCATTGCCAATTAAATGACTGATTTACTAAGCGTGAGGTACTGTTTTACATCTGAAAAAATCACACATTCATTTCTTTATCTCTTCTGTACATTTGAAACCGAACGCAAAACTATTTTTTTTCTACAGTATGATTTTTTAAAATTTTGTCAGGAGCCGATTGTGAGCCATGATCCTCTTTACCACTAACACAATTAAGCACTATTACCACCATCACCATAGAGCTGGACAAGCCACTGAAAGCTTGAGCCAGGCCCGAGCCTAAATCCTGGCTCAGCTAGAGGTCCTGTTGGAATCTTGAGCCTGTATCGAGTTGAGCTTTCACCTGGCTTCTGCCTGCCTCCCTCCACATAGCCGGTATGTGGGTTAGGGCCAGAGCTGCCGGGTTCGGACCTGAGGAACCTGAGTGGAGTCTTCGGCTTAGCATCCTGTGATTCTGGGCGATTCACTTTGTTTCCTCATCCCTATAAACAATGAATGTGGATCTTGCGTGATGTAAAGGGTGCTTATGTAAAGAGCTCCAATACCTCTGGGTTCGCATTATGCGAAAAACAGCTGAAAGGTGCACAAAGAGGTAAAAACAAATCTTTAACAAGGAATGTTACTCTATAGTAATCTGGGCCAATATAGGGTTTACATGACAATTGTCTTACCTCTTAGTTCGCTAAAGTTTCATGTTTAAAATTATCGCTTTTACTCAAGTACTTCTTAGTGCGGTGCTGCAGTGTGACGTATTGACGTAAGGTCAAAGCTTCTACGTGCTAAAGAAATAAACTTTTTTTGAATTTTTAAGAGACTTTATCATATTTTACTTGATACTTGGTCTATGTTTTTACACAGCAAACATTTTCAGGGCTCAGTTTGCTCAGCTCTGTGTCGGCTCTCCCCGTTATTTAGTTGACCTGCGTACCTCTACATCTGGACTGCATCCACAAGCATATCTACCATTACCCTTATCACCACCACACAGCATTTGTGCATTCCAGTGTTTGCATGCTTTACAACATGAAAGTCAAACCTATTGGTTTGGCCAGTGCTTGCTTACAGTAAATTACTCTTCTCTCCACTTATTTGGATGACACAGCGTGTCCTCAAGAAATTAACATTACTACTACTGGTTTGTGTTAATTTATATGTACTTTGCATGAGTTTGTCCTGAATTAATTTCTATATTATATGTTGAAGTGTATTTAACATTGACTTAGCACTATTACACATATGGCTCTGGTCCTGGTACCATAAAAAAGAAAAACAATTGATCTAAATGAACAGTTTGGAACACAAAAATATGAGACTTCATTGGTGTACATGAAAATTATAAATGCTGTCAATATTGAGTTGCTGGAACTTTGCTACAACAAACATTAAAGCTTTCATTTGTAGGCTTTGTGTATTATCAAGTCTTGTGTCCCTGAATAGAGTGAGCAAATCAATAACTTATTTCCTTTTTATTATGAAAATGTCTCTGGTGTATTTATTTATTTGTGGTTTTTATAGAGCACAAACTTCTGAGAGTTTCAGTGTGCTGTACAATGATATATGTGATAAAGTATCCCCTTCTGTACTTTATAAGAATATTGCATGCCGCCAAGTAGTTCCATGGTCAGATAGAGGCACCAGGCCAGAGGCAGAGTGCTTTTATAAGCTCACAGAACTCCTCATTGAGTTGCAATATCTTTTTTTACTGTCCATTTGACAGGCTCATTATTCAGTATATCAAGTGGGTGATTCCAGTCCCCAACAGTGTTTTAAATTTACCATAGTTAAACATGTGTAGGTGATCCAATCCTGTGTTTTTTTCATTCTGGACTGTTAGTTTTGTTATTTAGGGTAGAAAAGACTATAAATCCCAGAAAACAAGGAAAAACCAAATGGATGCTGTAGTCATGCCTGACCTGGGAAAATGCCTGTAAATGTTTTTTCGCTTCCAAACCTGCCTTGGAATGCATGGAATATAACATATTACACCATTTATATCAAGTATTACTAGGCAATACTCTCTATGGTCTGGAGTTGTACTTGTCTTTAAATAAGCAGAGGAATTGGATTATAGTTGTTCTATAGCAATTCCCTACAGCTGAATTGGGAGCCACCACAAACATTTTGGTTATATAGGTTCGACCCAAGACTGGCAGAGTCCCAGCCCCAGAAAGCACTGATAATCCACTGAGAAGTGATATGTGGAGGTGCCTATTCTCTGGATGCACTGTTAAAACATCTACAATTAGCATATGTAGTCCACCCTGGAGGGGCAGAAGCCAGAACCCATAGGGTCCATGTTGAGCCAAACTGAAAGTATTCTGTGACATCCACCCAGGAGGGATATAAGTGCCACTACTGGATGTAATGTTAAGCCACCAGTAAGTTCTATTATCCTACAACTCTCTGACATCACTACTCGCTTTTAATTAGTTTTCTGTTGGATACTTTTAACTGCAGATTACTCACCTTAGAATATTCTAAGATCCTGGGATCTTAGAATATTCTTCAGGCTCCACATTGAGTCCGTACCGCACCGTAAGTGACAGAGCAAAGCTGCATGTATGTGCCACTTAGGCACACTGACATCAGTTCCTTTCTTACTACAACTTCCAATGCAAATGTAGAGCTCCACTCCAGATTTCATATTTCAGGTGACTCCTGAAAACAGAATAAAAGTGTGCCAGGGAACAATGTCCGCAAACGTGAAACTAAGCAGTCCATCGCTAAACACAAGAAATAGTCACGGGTCTCGTCTAAAGTCGAGGGCGCAAACTTGCTTCTTAGGCAGCTCCCGTATGAGTTCATCTTCACAGTTAAGGTCCTGTTGTTAGTCAAAATCGAACTTCAAACGCAAGCACAAGAAAGTACATTACGCCAGTCTCTGTATAATGCACAGGTATCACAATATTAGTCGTTCTCGTTCCAGATATATGGTTATGGAGCCGATTCCTCAGTTGGTTCGGCTGTGCCCTGAATTTCCTGGGCCATCAAATGTACATCTTTAAGGAGGCTATGCTGCAGTTATTTGGTGTTCTTTTGGCTCCCCTTGCTGTGCATTTGGGCTCCGAGGATCTGCAGGGGCTCTCGGCTGGGTTACCACTGGCTGATCCATCCTTAGTGCAATCTTACTATCTTGAACCCATTCTGGCACCGTACAGAGATTGAGGAATTGTGGCACCTATATAGGTACAGTAGCGGTGTGCATGCCATGGAGTATGTGTGAAGAAGGCGATGCCTGCCACCTGTCATTTTTCTATTAGGTGATTCTATCCTGTTAAAGAAACCCTAGGATTTAATACCTCCTGAATACTTGATGACGGGAAATGACAGTGAGTAAAAAGTGTGTGCCCATATGATCGGAGTGAGCAAGTGGCACTCGCTGTATACAATCCTCTATGAAGAGGTACATTCAAAATACCTTTGGGATCTATGTGGTCCTGACCAAAGCCGGTTAACCTTTTGGGCGTAAATTAACCAGCTGAAACATGCTGACATAGGGATTAATGAAAAATATATATTTGGGCACACCTAGAAGGCTATTTTAACTTTTCCTGATAGCCAGACCCCGTAAAGTCTTAAGGACTTAAATAAAAGTGCTCCACCCAAAAGTGGGGATGAGCCCGTCCGGTAACAGTTGTGCCAGATGTAGGACTTAATGGTGAACCATGACACACATTGTGTGAGTCCTTTTTAACCCCTTTGCTGCCAGGCCTTTTCCCCCTCAGGTGCCAGGCCTTTTTTGGCTATTTGGAGCAGTTTGCGCTTAAGCCCTTATAACGTTTTGTCCACATACGCTACCCACGCCAAATTTGCATCCTTTTTTTCCAACATTCTAGGGATTCTAGAGGTACCCCTGAAGGAGACCAAGAAATTAGCCAAAGTACAGCAAAAATTTCGTTTAAAACAAAAAATGGGAAAAAAGGGCTGCAGAAGAAGGCTTGTGTTTTTTTTTTATCCTGAAAATGGCATCAACAAAGAGTTTGCCATGCTAAAATCACCAGCTTCCCAGCTTTCAGGAACAGGCAGTCTTGAATCAGAAAACAAAATTTTTCAACACAATTTCAGCATTTTACTGGGACATACCCCATTTTTACTATTTTTTTATGCTTTTATCCTCATTCCAGTTAGTGACAGAAATGGGTGTGAAACCAATGTTGGATCCCAGAAAGCTAAGCATTTCTGAAATGTACACACAATTCTGAATTCACTAAGGGGTCACTTGTGTAGATCCTACAAGGTTTTCCTACAGAAAATAACAGCTGAAATAAAAACAATATTGAAATTGAGGTGAAAAAATCAGCCATTTTTCTTCACGTTTTACTCGAACTTTTTACTGCGATGTCAGATTTTTGAAAGCAATATACCATTACATCTGCTGGACTCTTCTGGCTGTAAGGATGTATAGGACTTGTAGGTTCATCAAGAATCCTAGGTACCCAGAGCCAATAAATGAGCTGCACCTTGCAATGAGTTTTCATTCTATACCAGGTATACAACAGTTCATTTGGTGAAATATAAAGAGTGACAAATAGGTATCAAGAAAACCTTTGTATTTCCAAAATAGGCACAAGATAAGGTGTTGAGAAGCAGTGGTTATTTGTACAATTCTGAATTCTGGGGTCCCATTAGGGCATTTCTCAAATAGACATCTTTTTACACACTGTCTTACATTTGGAAGGAAAAAATATAGAGAAACACAAGTGGTAATAACACTTGTTCTGCTATTCTGTGTTCCCGCAAGTCTCCCGATAGAAATGGTACCTCACTTGTGTGGGTAGGCCTAGTGCCCGCAACAGGAATGCAACATGGACACATCACATTTTCCCAAAGAAAACAGAGCTGTTTTTTGCAAAGTGCCAAGCTGTGGATTTTGGCCTCTAGCTCAGCCGGCACCTAGGGAAACCTACCAAACCTGTGCATTTTTGAAAACTAGACACCTAGGGAAATCCAAGATGGGGTGACTTGTGGGGCTCTCCCCAGGTTCTGTTACCCAGAATCCTTTGCAAACCTCACAATTTGGCCAAAAAAACACCTTTTCCTCACATTTCGGTGACAGAAAGTTCTGGAATCTGAGAGGAGCCACAAATGTCCTTCCACCCAGCATTCCCTCAAGTATCCTGATAAAAATGGTACCTCCCTTGTGTGAGTAGGCCTAGTGCCTGCGAAAGGAAATGCCCCAAAGCACCATGTGGGCACATAAAAATGATCAAATAATAAACTACCTGTATTTGTGGGGGGGAACCTGCGTTTTTGGTCCTGGGCTCAGCAGCCATATAGGGAAACCTACAAAACCCAAACATTTCTGAAAACTAGACACCATAGGGAATCCAGGGAGGTGTGACTTGCGTGGATCCCCCAATGTTTTCTTACCCAAAATCGTCAGCAAACCTCAAATTTAGCTAAAACAAATTACATTTTTCCCACATTTCTGTGTGGGATCACCACACCGGGACAAATTGGCTACCACCCAACGTTCCCCTCAGTCTCCTGGTAAAAATGGGGCAAATGCCTGTGATAGGGAAGAGACAAAAACATGTTGAGATTGAGGGGGAACCAACCCGGGTCCAAAAGGGCAGTTTGAAAAAACAAAATTGGGCTGACAAGTGGGGCAGAATTCTCATCGGTATAGATGAGACAATGCTGAGTGGTAGGAATTTGGTGGATTCCTGCAGATTCCGGAAGGTTCCATCACAAAAAATGTGTGATTTTCAGCAAAGTTGGAGGGTTGCAGGGCATTGTTGGTAAGAAAATGGTGCGGGGTGCACGTGAAGCACACAACCCTAGACTCACCCAGATGTTTAGTTTTCAGATGTGTCTAGGTCTTGTGCATTTTTCTACATGGCAGTGCCCCAAAGTCCAACAAAAAGGGCAGCCCTCACCATTCCAGGTGGGACGATTTTGAGTTAGCCAAGTTCTCATGGCCCAAATGTACAACCAAAACGCAAAATATACAAATGTCATCTTGGTTGCCGTGGGATAAGATGTTTTAATGTGTGGGGTGAAAGCTGAAAGACTGTTACCCCCTTCAGTTGGGGTAGGGGCATAACCAGGCGCATACTGGTTGATAGCCACCACCTTACTATTTTTTTGTTTTTTTAAATTCCCTGGCATCTAGTAAACTTTCTGCCCCCCTGGGTAGTGGATCGGGGGTAATTGCCCCATCTGCCTACTGGTGGACTAAACAACTTTGGCCCTATTTATTTGGGGTGGCGGTATGGCCATACCCCCCACCCTCTTATTTTGGAGAAAGAAAACTTCCCTGGTCTCTGGTGGGCTTTCTGCCCCCCTTGGGGGCAGATGGGCCTTCCAAAAATAGGCCGATCTGCCCCCAAGGGGGACAGATATGGCCAACAGTAATGCATCCCCATGGGGAGTGACCCTTGCCCAAGGGGCTGCCCCCCCCAAACAAAACACACACACACACCAATCCCTGGTGCCTAAGTGGTTTCTGCCCCACCCTCCGGGGGCAAATCAGCCTAATAGAAATAGGCAGATCTGCCCCCAAGGGGAGCAGAAATGGCATAAAATAAATTTGCCCCCCATGTGAATGACCCTTGCCCCCCCATGGGTCGCTCCCCTTGGGTGAAATTGGTACAAAAAAAAAAAAAGTCCCTGGTGTCTAGTGGTTTCTGCCCCCCTTGCCTCTCTTGCCCCTTCCACATGATCAAAGGAGAAATGGTTTTGCATTTCTCCTCCAATCCGCGCTGGAAGCTCCGATCCTCGCTGTAGGCCTCTGATGAGGTCAGCAAACGCGCGCAGACGTCTTCAGGCGCCACGAGGGTGAGGGGGGGGCCGGGAGGTGGAAGGGGAAACAATTCCTCTTCCATCCCTGCCCAGGGGAGGGGGTGCGAGGCCCCCAGTGGGAGCCTAGCGCTTCTCCCAAGGGCCCCTATTTAGATGTTACGGTTACGTCCTGGACACCCGAGGGATTACAAATAAAGAATAAGTCTATCTTGTAATGCTTTAGATTGCCTAACAACATTCTTGTGAAGCCAGACCTATTGGCATTGCCAATGCTTGTTTAAAAATGTACAAAAAGGATTTCCCCGAGTAAGGACCACAATTCATGCCAAGTTTTTGGAAATTGTAACATATACCGAATGTTGCCACTGTTCCAGTTTCTGTAGAGCTGTTATTTTTATTTATTTTTATGTGGTTTTTATTTTTATTTTATGTTAATGTCGGCTTCTTGGTGGTAGTGTGCAGCATTGGCTTTTTATTTTTTGTTTATGTCGACTTCTTGGTCGTAGTTTTTGGCTTTGGATTTTTTTTATTAACTCGCTCCACTGTGTGGTGTGGTTTGTGAGAAGATAATGGAAGTCATATTTTCCATTCTGAGATGTACAAGACGTTGAATGCTGGGGGAAAATAACTGGGTAATACACATTTTCTAGAGATCCAGCTGTAGAAACCTAGGAGAAGCGGGGTGGCTCTTTGGGGAGCAGCTGTTGTGTGTTACACTTCAGTTTATAATCTTCGTGGGGCGAGTTATATAAACCTAAATAGAACAGAATGTTATTTTAAGATGATAAATGGGGTTAACTGCCAAGTGCGATTTTAGGAAAGGTAGAGCAAATCTAAACTTTTTATACTGTAGATGGATTTAATTTCCCGGTGGAGTTCAAAAATGTATTGAGGCAGACAAAATCCAATTAGTATCACAGGCTGCTTAATGCTTCTATTCTAGAGCTCACTAGCCCATAACAGGTTGAATGAATTAGACATAATGCTCCGCATTTTAGTCAAAGTTAAGAGTATAAATGTTGGAGGAAAACAACATTTTAATTGCACTTCTTGTGAGAAAACGTAGCGCCTTTGATAAATGTTTTTTAAATAGTCTGAAGTTTGCTTTATCCACAGAACATGTACAGTATGTTGGGTGGGTGGTGGGTTACATGCACTACAGACCTACTGTTAATGTTGTCATTTTTTCTGTTATATATGACTAACATGAAGCAAAGCACACAATCTTCCTGCTCCTCCACCTGTGGTCCATGTCACTAATGGCCTCTTGTGGGTGCTAGGGAGCCTCTTGTGGGTGCCTGCCAACCTCTTGGGTGCCCGGTGGCCTCTTGTGGGGACCCCTTTTGGATGCCCATTGGCATCTAGTGGGGACCCAGCGGCCTGATTTGGATGCCTTGCGGCCTCTTGTAGGTGCCTGGCGGCCTGTTGTGGGTGCCTGGTTGCCCCTTGTGGGTGCATGACCCGCTTTTGTGGGTGCTTGACGGTCTCTTATGAGTATCTAATGGCCTCTTGCCATTCCTGATGGCCTCCTGTGGGTGCCCAATTCAATCATTCAATCAAGAAATTGCTTTATCTTTGTAGGGTAGTATGAAATGAGTATGGTTGTTAATCTTGAGGTGCAAAAACTTCAAGACCTGTAACCTACTGTTATTCCACCTTGTTCACTGTTTGGCCCTCCTGCTTACTACTGCACTATTGAGCATCCTGCTGCTCCCTGTTGTGTTGTATTGCATCAGCTTCTCCGAGTAGCTTGTGAGCTACTGGTAGCTCTCCAGCTATCTGTAAGTAGCTCTCCTGCGTGCAGACCATCTTATTAAATTTGAAGCTTTTGCATGGTTGAGTTACTATACATATACCAAATTTGAGATTATGTATTTGAGATGAAAATGTGTCTATTTTCAGAACTCATAAGCTGATATTTGTATTAAAATGACAGAATTTCCAAAATATATATAAGGCTGATATTTGAGTGTTAAATCATATGGCAGTGGGAAGACTTTGTACAAATGGTACCAGAAGCATTGTAGCTATGGCTGTTATGTATTACCCATGTAGAGGCATTTCATATGGACAAAGCCTTTTTTGCATAACTGCTGGCAACCATGTCTTATGCACTGAGGTGATCGCTGGTAGTAACCTTGACTATCGTAGCCATTAATGTTTTCTTGTCTGATATGAACACTATTGCAACACTAAAAACATTAGTAGCTCTCAATGTGTTTCACCGAACATAAGTAGCTTTCATTACTGAAAAGGATGTAGGCCCCCAAATGTAAAAAAAAAAAAGGAAATTAAAAATTGGGCATGTAGCGTAGTCCTAATTTTCAAGGACTTGGACTCAAAGCATCTGAAATGCCGCTGGTTGAGTGCCCTCCAAAATGAGACTGCAAACTCTTTACACTTAAGATGCCCCTTCCCATCCAGAGATATCAGGTGGAACAGCTAGACTGTGGACCATGAAGCCATCATTTGTTTATCAAGACTGTAACCATTTTGCCGGAGCTGCAACTACCTCTGCAGTTTTCAGATTTGTTCTGATGCTACTTGGTCTGTTGGCCTGCATCCTGCTTGTTGAACCATGGCAAATGGCACATGTGATCTCTGCAGTGGAATCTGAAGTCCCATTGGGCCCAGCACCATTGTAGCCCGTTGGATTCTATCCAGGACTACGAGTTCCTGCCACTACCTCTCCTGCCTCAAGTTCCGAGAAGGTGGAAACCTGAACAGAAGTGTTATCTGGAGTTAGGAATGCAAGGCATAGAAGAGTGTACTGACATACTGTTGTAAAAGGAGGACCACAGAGGGACAAAGTGAGCGCCACCTAGTGGGCGAATGGCAGAGTACTGGCAACAAGTTCAGTAAACAACATATGGCTAACCACGAACGGCAGCGTACAGTAGTGACGCAGGGCATCTTCTAACAGTAGGGAGAACCGTGACTAGATGTTTCACCACCATCAAGCACGGGCAGTGTCAAAATTCTGGGCATTTAAGTTCCCACAAGAAAACTTGCTAGGAGGTGTATCTGTAGCCTAGTTGCCAGAGCTGCATATTGCCTACGCCATTTAGTGTATGTTCAGGTTGTGGCCTTGAAATATAGCCAGTAGGCTACCAACACATTTGGGGGAAGGGGTTATATAAAATGTAAACACTTAACTTTATATACATGATTACATCCTGCTTGGTGTGCCCTGCCAAAAGGTTAAAATTTTAGGAGGTCAATTACTTGGCTTTTGTAAAGTGTTCAAGTCTAATGCCTCTCAGTACTGCAGAACTAGCACACCTATCAATGATGGCAGGACTTCCTGCATCGTCCAAGTTATTTTTTATGGTTTAATGGGCAAACTGATTTTCTGGTTGGCTGCTTGGTCAGGTAAGCTTCCTCCATCGGAACAAGAAGCAAAAGCACCATTTTGTGAAAAGCGGGCTTGGCAGGGTATTTGGAAAGCTCACCGCTCCATTTTCCCTATTATTGCAAAGTGATGAGATCCCAGTCTGCCAGGACATTCCGCGGCAGCTGAAGAGGAGGAGGAAGATGTGCGATGGCTTAATAAAGCCAGCGAAAAGGACATTCAGATGTTGGGAATTCTTTACCTGCCCAAAAGCAGAGCAGATCAGTGTGTGCAGACTAACTTGCAAACTCTGCGAAACTGAGGTGAGCAGGTGGGACAAGAGACGACAATTTCATGCAAGGGGACCACAAGTTGAAGCGCGAGAAGAAGTAGACCAGGTGGCAGGCGAAGAGAGGGTGTGTGGAAGTGCAGGTGAGCACACATTTCCGAGCATGCCTGAGGAGAAGCTCCAGAAGCAGCAGTGAAAAAAACATGTAGCTAAGGCTGTTTTCACTCAATTGCATGAAATAAAAATATATATCTGCTGTGAGGAGGCTTAGGGCGTAACATTTCGGCAAGCTGCACCTGTTAAAATAAAACAAAAAAGTGTCTGTTGATCAAAACTTTTATTCAAAAATGTAAAAAAAAAATGTAAAAACAAAATGAAATATCACTTAACGAAAAAAAAAATCTTTCGAGAACCACCAACAAAAACGTAAGTCCTGCATTTCTGCCGTTTGTGGGATGCGCAACAGGTTCTGACTAAAGGAAAGTCTTTGCATCGAGTCATTGCTCCAGGTGCTGTGGACATCCTCTGTTGCATGCAAAGGCCGTGCACAAAGGTGAATGGCCACCAACAGTGGGTACAATGCAAGACAGGTCATAGGCCCATCCTTACGGCGAGTAGCCATTTCGCACTTCCATAAGCCATGTATTTGGAGGCCTGTGATGGCTTGGGAGCGGGAGTTGGAGGCTTGTGATGGCTTGGGCACAAAATCTGACCATAGGCCAACCTCAGCTGCTTACGGCAGACGACAGCAGCAGATGATCACCTGCAGTGTGTTGGGTTGTGTGCGGGGAAGAAGTTACCTGCAGTGGGGGGAACGGGCCTAGCCCTGCCACCGACTCCTGCAGCACATGGGTGATAGTTGTGTGCAGTTAGAGATGGCCGCCCGCACCAGGTTTGCCCAGCAAGCAACCTCCTGCAGCATACAGCCAAATACAGATTTCAGTATGTTTTCACTTTTGAGTCAAAACCATAACTAAACCTATTTTCATCCTTGTGTCAGAAGAGGACCTAACAAATTACCTTGTTTGCCACTGTGAGGACAGCTTTATGGGTGCCCCTGCTTTTATAATTTTATGTGCATGCTTGGATTCTCTTGCACTAGTTCTCTCTGTCATCACTCTCAGTCAACCATCTTTGGAAGTTGATAGTGACACAATTTAGTGATACAAAGCATTGTAGTGAAGTCCTTATGTAAAAGATAGAGCAATGATGTTAACCTGCAGAGCCTTATAGTTCAGAGTTATGACTTTTGACTATAAGCATAGATAATAAATTTGCAGCTGACACACTTTTCACCCCCATGCTGGTGAGCCTGGGGCATTTTTAAGGTTTAATTGAATGGTCCATGCGCGGCCAGAAATTCATCTTCAAGTCGAGTTGTGGCCTACGATTTTTGAGATGTGGCCTGGTTCCTATAATTGAAATGTGCCCTGCAATCTGGTTCTGTGAAACTGCAACTAAAGGACAATATCATGTAGCATGCAGGGGTGGCGTCTCCGCAATGGCGGAGGGTCGCCACCTCCTTGGCTAAGAGCCAGGAGATTAAAAATAAAATACTAGTTTATTATAGTTTTATTTTCATCTGCTGGCTCAGCCAGCATTGCAGGGAGGGGGGGCCACTAGAGGTGGGAGAGAGGATGAGGAGAGAGTGCACCTAAGTGCGCATGTGTGTTTGGCTGGCCATCTTAGGCCAGCCAAACACACATGAACACTTAGGTTTCTCCAACCTGGCTGTGTACACAATTGGACTGGAGAAACTGCATAGACTCCAGGATTGTGTCTGATCGGTGGCCAGAGTAGCTCAGACCAATCCTGACCCTGCTTTCATACTAGGTTTGCTCGAAAGCAACACCAGGATTGCTGGGGAGCCTGTGCTGGTGTCCCAGTGAATGTTGGCACACCACAAAGAGGAGCAAGGGAGTGGGAAAGGGAAGTTTTTTTAAATTTCCGTTGTTCCTTCCCTCCTCCCCCCATTGGCATTTGTGATGGGTGCTGCTGGGAGCATGGTTAGACAGAAGTAGCTTACCCATAACTCACAACCCCTAGACCAAAAAGTTCCAGGCGCACCAGCTCAATGAGCGAAACGTGTTGATTACAGATTTCAATGCTGGAAACATATTTGTACCAAACCACTTGCAACAACCGCGGGAATAAAACAATCTTGTTTATTTTGAAGTTTTATGCTACTATTGGGTGCAAAACATCACATTTTTTTTAATGAATATGCAAAAGCTTAACTATATGATTGATTATATATATATATATATATATATAGGCAATAATCTTAAGTGAGCAATATAGTATTACATCTATCTGTGTTGTAAACTAAAACTGGGGTAAGCCTGCCCAGAGGGACTCAATACCTTTAAACATGAGGGGAAACCTCAAAAGCATGACATTTAATATTGCTGTTTATTGGCGTTTCTTTGACTCTGAAATCTCCTCCTTCGTAATTAAAATGTGAAAAGAGGACCCTTGGCGCCAAAGGACGTCTGTTTTCAGGTGCCGGGGAGACGGCTGTAAGAATTAAATGAATGACTTTGTTTAGATCTGGTGTAAGACTTTCATGGAATGCAGCTGTTCGGGCTGTTTTACGTCTGCACTCTGCAAAGTTTCATCTCCTCTGCCCTTTATCTGTGGGTGGAGAGCTGCCTGTTGCTTGTGCCGTTCATCTCACCACTTCTTACTCCTGAGCCTTCACCGGTTGTACAGTACATCCTCTGGGATTGCGGTGTTTGATGTACACTGTTGTTTTATTTTGCCAATTTGAAGTCGAGATCCCCGAAGATCAACAAAATGCCTCAACCCTTCCCGCTGGCTGTTTGAGGTGAGCGTAGTTTCCTTTGAAGCATGTAGGCATGTACGAGGGCTTGCTGCTACGTTGTCGGGCAGGATCCCACAGCTGGGAATCGGAAGCAAGCTTCCGATGTGGAGTGCCTAGAGTACGCGCGCTTTTATATTTGTGTATTTTAATCAGGGACGTTAGGGGCGATATAGGAATTCTGTGCATCAGTTCTGACCTGTTTCTCAGGTGGGTTCAGACATTGAGTCTTGTTTTGGGGAAGATGCTTTTCTTGTTGGGGCAGAGGTGCTGAGGTAGGCTCAGGGTATGCAGTCTTGTCACGAGGTACTGGTTTCTTTGGGACGGAAGGGTGTTGAGGCTTGAGGCCATGGAGCTCTCGGGCACCTCCTTCTGGACCTATGAGATTGGTGGGGTGTCTGCAGAGAGATGGGGGCATTGGCTGCATAAGTGATTGGGTGTACTGTGGGGAAGTTATTTGAATGGGATAGTTTTGTGGTTGAGTTTCTAAAGAGTTCCTGTTTCATCCAGTTTCAGACGCAGGTTACCACCTCGATTTCTGAAAAGCTTTATTTCATACATGCCGGATTCTTCATGCAGTTTGGGGTGAATTGGGGGGGGGGGGGTTAACATACATTTGAAACTGTAGGTTCTGGTGTTGTGTGTCATGAGGAGTGGAACATTTGAAAAGTAAATATGCTTTGGGGTCATGCACAGGGAATGCCTTGGCAAGACTTTTGGGGTTCAGTATCATTACAATGAGTCAGTCCATTTTGGAGGTGCTCTTCGTGCTAGTATGTGTAATCGGAAGACTCTGGAGTCCTGGCCTGGATAGTGCCTTCCTCATGATTTAGCAACAAGTTCTTGCTAATAGCCATCCAAGTGGGCGCTGGTTTAGCTATATGCCCTTATTGCTGCTCATGGCCTGTATTATTGATTTCGAGGTGGTCCTGTAGTTGTTTCAGCCTCTTTCAAGTATTTTGCAAAGGCATTCTGCTAATCAATGCAAGACCCCGTATTGGAAACTAGACTGCTTCCTGGTTTGTATCAACCTTGTTTTTTATGAGGCTGGGTACTTGCATTTGTTAAATTAAACAAGGACCACCTTTTCGGCTAATAAGTCAGTGCTCCCTGCGATGTGATATGACATCAGGGTGATGACGTTGAGTCTCAGGACACTTGCCAGACCACTGCCTGTTACCTGGGATGTTTTGTGATGTTTCAAGTTAACTGATGCCTTCAGTTCACATCAGGGTGAATTTGCTGGACCTCTGCTGCGTTCGGTTGTTCGGCATGTTGAGCTAATGCGGTCTGTCCTTCTTATTGCTTCATATCTCATCAGCGTTGGATTAGAAGCATGTATCGAGATTATTGGACAGCTGGCCAGCCGCACTAGCCTTGGTAACCTCAATTTAGACTCGTGCGAGGGAGGCAGATGAGATTGATAGGAGGTAGTGTCTGACTATGTGAGTGAGTCCTTCAGTCAGCATCTCTCACACACAGTATGAGTGAAAGGTCTCTGTTTGCTGTGATGACTTCAGGGGACAATGACAGGGACACTGCATTTGTCTGAGCCACAATTAATGTGTGCGTGGCCTCAGAAATAATTCAGTTCTGCATTATATATAAAGCAGAGTACACGTTTCACCCCTTTGAAGCAAACTTTAACGTAGTTTTGCTACACAGACTTAACCAGGATATGTTGAAGACCGCATTTTTCCTTTTTCTTTTTTAGTTTCTAAGGAAAATAATTTTCTTACTGCTTTCTGAGATCTATAACACTTAGGTAAACTGCAGGCCTCTCAACCAAAGGACAGGGCGACATGTCCAGCATTGTGCATCTACGCTGCCTTCGGGAAGGCGCTGGTGGGGCCCTCTGAAGCAATGGCACTTAGAGTTAACTCAGTGTAACTTGACATACATTTCACAAGTGGAGCGTGTCTTTGGCAAAGTGTAGGTCTTTATCGTTTCCACGTTCTTTACATTATATCTTGAACACTGCCTCACTCGCACAACCAACCTCAATTATTTATGGTTGACTTGTATCTCGAATGTCAAAGTCAAATCAAAAGATTTTTTTGTAAAGTCTAACTTTTACAAAAATAACTTTACAAAACCCATATAAAATGAGTAGGCTTTACTAAAAAATAAAAAAAAAGTACATATTCCAAAAGTTAAATTTTTTAAAATTTAAAATTTCCTGTGAGGTTAATGCAATAAAAATAGAACCCATCTACAGTTGGCAGGACATATGAAGCAGATTTGGAGTAAAATCGAGTTGAGATCAGATGCACTATATTTTGTTTTTCAGTGTTTCTTTAATGTGATGATGTGTGCAGGAGGGATCTTTTGCAATCTTATTCAACCAATCTAAAAGGTTGTCTCTTTCAAGCAGTTTTTTAAATTGTTTTGAAACATTTCCATCATCAATAAGGAAAACCAAATACACATAAACTGAAATCGTACAAAGGGTAAGAAAAACTATATAGTTTGGATTATAAGGTTTATTTAAGTCAGACGATACTATGCATGCAAAATATCACTGTCAATTAAAGTAAAAAGAGTTTCAAGTTGTGTGAAATCTCCTTTGAAAATATATCATGCACCCATTAATGGGGGAGATGAAACCACATATAGATGAAAAGGACACAACACCAGAGGGGAACTCCCTTAGATCAGTTAATATATACTTTCAGTGAAAAATGGATAAGCACTAGAGACAGCCCAACACAGCCTGTCGGCCATTGAATTGCTTAGTACAGTCCTCATGCAAAATGGAGAACCCCCCATTCATTGAGTGATGGTCTCTTCCAGCAAAGCCTATGACCTAAGACTCTAGAGAGACCTCATTCTAAGGACACCGCAACTTAGGTCGAACCATTGATTCCCATTGACTTCTGTAATCAAAGGTGGGTAAAGCAAAGTAGACAAGCCGCATTCATTCCCCGGCCCTAGAGTGCCAAGCAGCTCCACTGTATGCATTATTCATTGCAGCGGGAAGACTGATCAGCACATTTCTATTCCCTAGTGCAACAAAGGCTGAGAATTAGCCATTTCTGAAAGTATTTGTACACTCCAATACAGTGTTGCAGGAGCTACTGCAAGGCAGGCCTGGGTGTGGAGAACTGAGGTTTGAATGATGAATACGCCAGGCTTTATTTGTCACGCATTACAGTTGAATGCCTTTTGTTGTAGCTGTGTTTTTGCCTTCTAAATATGGTGGACTTATTTACAAATCTAAATGTTGGCTTTAATGCTTTGAGTGTGATAAGGCCGGTCTGGGCCCCGCTCCATGCAACGGATAAATATACACAGGAGAAGCCGGAGTTGGTGACTGGAACAGACCTCTCTAAATTCTTTGAAGTGCACACAAACCTCTCCCATTTGTCCGGTCCATTGTTAAGCAGCCTGTGGAGAATGTAAAAAAAAAAATCTAAATAAACAGGGTTGCCAGAAACCATTACAAATATTTTCTGATGTGGCATAGGCCAAGCCTCTCTTAGTCATACAATTTGGACGCATTGTCTGAAACTGCGCGAGCTTCCTCCCTGCATTGGCTCTGTATTCACTCTACTGCATGCTTGTGCCACAAGGTTTTGCACATCCCAGGAGTTTGAGAACTCGAAGCTTGTTACAGTCTACCTACTTTCTTCTTGCTATCTCTATTATTACTATTTCAGTGACTATTTTGCATTTTTTTGGCCTCAGTTTTGTGAATTGTTTTTAACTTTGGAAACATCGGAGGATGAAAGTAAGTGCAAACTGTAAATCCCTTACACCAGCAATGGTGTAAACTCATGGGGTGCGTCGTCTTAACGCTAGCGTTCCGGCCTCTGATATTAGATCCCCTATTGCAGCAATGGTGTAAACTCATGGGTCGCATCTTCTTGCCTCTGGCGTTTCTACCTCCGGCTTTAAATCCCTACAGCAGCAATGGTGTAAACTCATGGGTTGCATTGTCTTACGTCTGACGTTCTTGCCCCGGCTTTAGATCCCTTACAGCAAGTGGTGTAAACTACTGGGTTGTGTGGTCTTATCTCCGGATGTTCCTGAAGTTATAGATTGACTACTTGATTTTATATTTGGAAGCCAACGAGCAAAATATTTCTACAACCTTTGCAAAGATCAACGTTTTCTCCAACTTATGCGGCTATAGAATCAATCATACAAAGTCGGAATCTCTTCTATTCAACTCGTCAGACCTAATGCTTCCAATTGAGATTCAACCTCAATTTCAAGCTGCAAGTCCTATCAGATATCTAGGCATCTTTATATCCCACATGTTTGCAGACTTGTATCGACTTAACTATCTGCCATCACTATTTAAATCTCAGAATCTACTATGTCAATGGCAGTCATATCCTCTTACTATTGTTGGCCGCACAACATTGGTTAAAATGATGATCTTTCCACTGTTTCTCTTTATTTTCTCTACTGTAATGATTAAGGTACCACAAAATATTTACCGACCTAGAACAGATGCTGCAACACTTTATTTGACTCTGGTGCGTTAGAGCAGCAGTCTTTCAGAATCGGTCGAATAAATTTTATCTTGAGCAAATACTCATTGAAATAGAAATTAAGCTCTCCCCATTCCTTAAAATCTCTAAGCTCCTGAAAGGTGTCAGATACAAATTTCCCTTTGTAGTATTTTACAGATATGCTCAAGTGAAAGAGGAGTCTCTCTTCCCCCAGTTTCTTCACAATACTTTACTTAAGGATTGCCATCAATTAGGTCTTCAAGTAAAAAAGGAGATTATTCATGACTGGGAGAGA
Organism: Pleurodeles waltl; assembly: GCF_031143425.1. Taxonomy (NCBI): domain Eukaryota; kingdom Metazoa; phylum Chordata; class Amphibia; order Caudata; family Salamandridae; genus Pleurodeles; species Pleurodeles waltl. Next base: position 149,543,595 of record NC_090440.1, read on the forward strand.
ATTGGGATATCTTGTTTCAAAGATTAAAACCTGCAATACATGAGAAAAAAACTCATTGGGCGCCACCATCCTTCTCCCTCAACCAGTGGGTCACTCCCCTCTCATAACTCTTCCTCCTACACACTTTCCTCATCGTAATCAAACACAATATACTCCCCTTTTCCAAGCTACTCCGCCCATGATGGCCCGGCTCTTTCTTCCTAGACATTGCATAACTTAGCGACCAGTGGTCGCTGAGAGGTCGTACATTGCCCTCTCACCTACTCTGCCGCTATGCAAGTGTTCATCCCATATACTGTGATGTCGGAGGTTGCCCCAAACCTACCATCCTGCGGTATCATGGGTCCCACAGAGGTCTATGATGTAGGCACTACCGGATCTGCATTCGGTCCATTCCAGCTGTCCGACCGGGGCCCTGCCTTCTCTTCCTGTGGGGTCGTTGAGCCGTACAAAGCTCTCCTGAGTCTGCTGCGCCGCCCATGTGCCGACACCTGCAAAAGAGAACAGAGGCCTGATATACTGGACAAAGCCCTGCCTACCTGCCCCAAGCTCCTGCTACCCTGTTGATGACCCCCACTACCTAATGCCTATACCTGATGGGTGGCCGGGCCATGCATCCTCCCACGATAACATACCCTTGACCCTCCTTCCACTACTTGCCGTTCCATCCACGACTCACCAGCACTCTCCCCCGCCGCCCTCCAGTCTCACATACACCCTTTTAAGAGGCTTGCACTGAAAAACTGGCTCGATCACCATGCCCTCCTCCCCCGTCCATTTCTAGTAGATCCTCGTAGTCTTCCCCATTACTCCATTCCAACAGAGAGGCCACTAATGCTGAAGACTGGCCAAAAACACCCCCTGACATCCCTACCTCCTGGAGCTGGCCCCCAAAACTTCCTTCATACCCTACTCCCTGCCCTGCTGTCTGGGACCCCTACCCTCTGCCACCTGAAAATCAGTGTGTGGTCCCACTGTTGCCCTCTCTAGCTGCTCAGTGGTCCTCATTCTCCCTTCCCGCCACGAGGTCAGCTGCCCGCTCCCCCCACAAGGCCCATTACGATGATTATATTGAGCGACCGTGAATATTGAGGCCTCATTTGAAGGACACAGTCTTCACTTGATCTTTGTTTTCTTCTTTTCTGTTTATTCCTTCCAAAGCAATTGTTTCCGACGTCTTTCATTGTTGGGCCCAGGCTGCACCAGCATTATCCTGTCAGGAGAGCCCAATCTGGCAAGCTAGCTTTGTGAAATAGCTTGCAATTCTGCCAACGTGAATATTTCATAAACTGCCTCGGTGAACGCTTGTAGACTTTGTCACGGACTGCCTATGTGCGACACAGATACTCCGAAACAAGGCCGTTCCGGCAGTGAAGCCCCCCGGACACGCTGGTAACGTGGACCCCACTCAATGGGATTAGTGTCGGAGAGATGAGGACGGTTTATTAAGTATTGCCGTCTGTGATGAGCAGCCCTCTAATTGACTGTGTTTCCACATATGTTTAACATTAGCCTTGAAACGCTGCATTAAGGGATTCAACTTTTATTGCTTGCGTGATAGTGCTTGGCAGGAGTCCTTGCTACATTAGAGTCTCTTCTCGCTGCGTGCCTGCTCTCTTCCAGCTCTCTTCCAGACCCTGGGGGCAGCGGACTCTCTTCACATCGTGCTTCCCTCCCATTTTTACAGACATTATTAGAAATGAAGCGAGTGCACCCTCCTTCTGATAGACGTTTCCTTTGTGGTATTTGTCTGCAGTTCTAGACACTTCCATGTAGCCTGTGCGCACGGGAAGAGGTGATTGACGTTCGCGGCGTGCTTGCGTCATCCAAGTTTTTTTTTTTTTTTTTTTTTTTAGCTATGACTTCATTGAATGGGTAAACGAGTTATCTGCTTGGTGTTCATGCACACAGTAGAGAATGACGACCAGTGACGAGATTAGGAGACGTTAGCAGGAAGTAGCAAAAAGTGAGGGTATCTTTCATTTTTAGGAAGGGTCAGCTCCTAGGGTCTCCTTTATTTTACAGCATGTCTGGACAAATGTGCTGCTATTCCAGTACTTGGGTGTTGAATCTATTACATGGAATGTTTATTACTGTAGGTTAATGACCGATTGTTATGCTGTGCTTCTAGGAACAATAGTACACAATTATTACAATAATAATTACACTGGCTCACACTTAATTAGAACTGAAAGAAAGGCAAGGTACGGATGCCTCGAAGAGGGATACATCGCTCTGCTGTGAGAAAGATGACTTGCCATCTCTTGAAGACCATGCACTTTTCTGGTCGGAACACTTCTACAGATCAGCAAAAAAGACTACTTGATCTATCAGCGCTCTCTGTATTCTGACGATTAGTGGCACCCGGAGACATTGTATAATGAAGTATTCTGACCCTTTCTGATGCATTAGAAACAAGTCCTTGCGTTTTTTCATTCAAGCTGGGGCACCGTTTTATCACTCTAGCTCAGGGGTGTCTAGCTTCTCTTCTTTCTTGCTCTGTGTTTTACTTTACTGAATTCGTACAGATGTCATGCTCCCTACTCCCGATGACTTTGAGTGATGATATATCCTTCAGTGGAGGTGCCATACTTCTTTTGGTCTCATCATTAAGCCTGTCAAAACTCACAAGGCCTATTTGAGAAGTCTTCCTACGTTTATTCACTGCAAATCACTTTTCTTTACATTCGGTTTGTTACACTCAAAAACAGGAGTCCATCATCCTTGGCTTGGTCTCGAACATAGAGCAATGGGTATGCCCTGAGCTATTCTTCACACCACCTGAACATTCCTAAAAGTGGGAAAGCTCATGTCAGTGTGATCTTGCCAAATTGGCAATATAAGGACCCCAACTGTGGTGACATTCTGCAGACTGGGTGATGATGCTTGTGACTAGTTGGCTTTATAAATTAGGCTGACGTGGTCTGTGACTAAACGGCCCTGGTCCCATCTCCACACTACTTCTCACAGCTCCACTGCTTGCACTTTGAGACCTCCCAGTTATGCATGACGAAAGCGTGGGTGTAAGTTGTAAAATTTCACTATAGACGAGGTCTGTGAAGCTTAAGCAAGCGTTGGCTTTCACCAAGCTGTGCAATATGTTGTAGATTTCATCACGACCGTGTCTGAAAGCTGATGAATCATTCTCCGCTTTCTGTGTCCTTCCTCGTGGGTCTCAGTTGTGATGCCTTCATGTATGCATGTGGTATTTTTATAGCTGAACGTAGCCGAAAGGCAATAGAGCACTGTACGTAGTCAAAGACCAGCATAAAGTCAACTAGGTAGGAGAGGTGGCTGGTTTTGGGACCCTCAATGCATTGTTGTTTAGTATTCTTTAAGAATGTATGTCCTCAACTTTTTCCTAAATTGAAGTAGCACAGAGGCAACCTGATAAGCACTTGGATGTTATCCATTCCTTGTCTGCAATAAGTGTGGGTTCCGCTCGTGATAGCTTTACAAATGATTCAGCCGGTTTTTGCTGGCTTTGTAAATGATGCACCCACTTTTCAGAATGGTACATCAACCTGTTTTAGCCTGGACCATAGCAAAACTGTTTGTTTAAAAACACTGCAAAAATATTTAACACTTGACAGTAAATGAATAAACCCAAAAGGCTGGGCTGCCCTTTTCTACCCTTTGTGTAGTGTTTGCTATTTCATTTTAGGTAGTTGATATGGATCTGACACAAAGGAGTAGCATTGCACTTTGCAGGGAATCTTTTTATTGTACATGGAGCATCCCAATTCGAGGATTAAATGCTGCACATAGAATAGCATGGTTTGTATGAAGAAGAGGTTGCTGGGACCCAATCACAGAAACCAGAATATGATGGAGAGGCTATGGTAGGGGCAGCAAGCAGTAAAGGCAGTACTAAACAGCTCACTGTACCTTGGTAAATTAAGTAATTTTGCTTAGAATCAGTGCATTTTTTATCAGGTGCTGATAGATTGGATTTGAATATAGGCCTTCAGGTCCATGCCAGAAACACAGCCTTAGCCAGATCTCTGAGATGGGCACTATATATGCAGCTGTGCTTGGGATGAAACCAATAGCCAAACACAGAATTGTGTCACTCAGTGTCATCTGTATATTTTGTAGCTCACACAAATGGGTCCCTTTACTGATAGTCCCTCAACATATGGCTTAGATCCTGGTACTGTATACGTTTAATTAGTTTTCAATGAATTGTTCCACAGGCCTTTCCTTATTTATCTTACTGCAATTTTATGTAGCATAAACCAGACTCTACAAGTAGCAGAGTGTTTATTTAACCTATATAGATATAACAAAAAGGGCGTGTTAGAGCTGTCAGTTCTTGGCGTGGTTTGCCCTGTCTTTTGCTTCTGACATCCTGTTTTTGATCCTGCGCTGACTTTCATTTTTGCTGGCTTTAGAACTATGGGCACTTTACCAATGCTGAACATTTCTAGAGTGCAAATGCTCTCTGTCTAAATTGTATTGGTGATTGGTTTATCCATGATTGCCCTATTTGATGTATTAGTAAGTCCATAGTATAGTGCACCATGTGGGCCTGCAGGTTTGATTGTGCTACCCACAGGAGTAGCCCTCTAAACATGTCTCATATCGACTACTGCAATGTCAGTGTATGCAGTTTTGAACTGCCAGTTAGACCTTGCAAGTGCATCCACGTGCCAGGCCCTATCCTTCCCTTTTACTACATGTTAGTCATCCCTAAAGTAGGCCCAAGGCAGCCCTGTGGGCAGGGTGCAATGTATCTAAAAGGTAGGACATGTACTGGTGTGTTTTACATGTCCTGATAGTTAAATACTGCTAAGTTCTTTTTTCAGTATTGCAACGGCTATCTGTCCCATTGAGTAACATGAGGATTGCCTTGAAATATCTTCTAAGTGCAATTTCCCTACGGGAGCAGATGGAGATATGAAGTTTGGGGTCTCTCAACTCACAATTTAAAAATACATCTTTTGGTGAAGTTGGTTTTTGAATGGTAGGTTTGAAAATGCCACTTTTAGAAAGTGGGCATTTTCTTGCTTACCCATTCTATGCCTCTGACTGGCTGTGGAATACAGGTCTCGGTCAGGATGACAGTTGGGCTGTTTGTGTATTTATTCTAGACAGACACACAAAGGGAGCTGAGGTGTGCCCTGCAAATCCTGATGGCCCATGGATGATGAGTCTTCCTGAGCTTGAGTGGTGGGAGAAGCTGACACTTGCACCTGAATAGGGCTATGCCTGTCCTTACTTAAAGCAGTCTCCAACCCCCCTGGAGGGTGTCTGGGGCCAGGGCAGGGAAAGCAGGGTCTTGTGCACTACAAAGACTTCTTTTTAAAGTTTGCCTATTTCAAAGATAGACATGGGTATACGTACTGGACCTCTAACACCACAGAGTTAGAACACTTCTGGACTGAAGAAGAGATGGATGCTGTAGGAGGGAGTGCCACTCTGCCTGTTGCTTTGTTGTGCTGGCCTTCTGCTTGCTGCTTCTGTCCTGGGATTGAAAGGACTGGACTTGGCTTTCTACATCCTGCTTTCCAAGGTTCTTCAAGGGCTTGAACTGAGCATGCCTCCTGTTAAGAAGTCTAAGGGCCATCAAAGTCTTCCCATACCAGCGAAAGATCCCAGGCGCCTGGGCTCTTTCGCTGAGAGTCCTGACTTGCCAAGTGGTGCCAAATTCAGCTTGTGGGCCCTTGAAGTGAGCTCTGGTGCAACCAAAAAATAAACTGAGCACATTGACTCCAGAGCGACTTCAGAACCAGCAACTCCGACTCCGCACTGCAGTCTGCACCAGACCTGTGGTCCCCACTGAGTGCATTGACTGCAACCTGCAACACAGGCCCAACGCTGCTGCAACACCTACAAAGCCCCACCCCAGCTTGAGTCCTGAGTGCCGTGTCACTGATGCCGGTGACACCCGACTCTGCCGCAGCCCCTGTGGTGTGATTGCAACACTTGCATCTTGATCGGCTGGATTCATTCACCGCGCCTTGTCGTAAGGAACCAACACCTAGCCACCGATGCCGCATCACCTCCCCTGCAACCATAAAGAACCAACGTCTCACCTTCCCTGCATATCAGTAAGGAACCAACGTCTCTCCTCCCGGGTAGCAGTAAGGAACCAACGCTGCACCGGCTCCAGTGACGCCTCACCTCCCCGACTCCTTACAACATCTTTGTTTCCTCATAGTTTTCCAAGGTACTCTACACGGGGTCCGTGCAACTCTGTGACTGTCCCACACTCCCTCATGAGTGGCGTGGAACTGTTCAAAGCGACGCCGTCAAGACTGCGTGAAAGCCCCAGTTAGAGCTATTGTGTTTCTAAGTGCTATAGTAGAATTTAATATTTGAAAATGTGTATCTTTACTTGGGTGTGTTGGATTTTTGTCATTTTTGTCTTGTTTTACTCAGATAAATACTGACTACTTTTCTAAACTTGAATGGAATCCTTTTATAGTGTTTTCATTGTGTTACTGTGTGTGCATGTACAAATACTTAACACATTGCCTCTTTACACATTGTCTCTGAGATAAGTCGTGCAGAGCTACCAATAGGGGTGAGCAGGGGTTATCTTCGCTGTGTGACTCCTTTACTCTGACTAGAGTGAGGGTCCCTACTTGTACAGGGTGTGCACCACTGCCAACTATAGACCCCACTTCTAACAGGGCAACAGATCGACATGGTACAAATCTTATCAATGAGGCATGCAGCATAGAGTGTACAAGGTCCTGGGTGTAGAGAAAGCATGCAGGGACAAAGGTGCTATAATGACGATAGGTGTGGTGAGGGAGGTGGAGAGTTATGTGCAAGTTCATTATCCATCAATGTTAAGGCATTCTTATGCGAGTGATGTGCCATATGAGTGGGATCCAATTTGGCAACTCAAGGTTTCTTTGGTAGAGCAGCTCTTTGAGTTCTCTCTTGAAGGCAGTTTATGAGGGATTATTTTAAGGCAGAGGAGATTCGGTTCCAAACATTTGGGGCACTCCCAAAAAAGGGTTCTTTCAGGGTGTGGTATTTTTTTGAAAGCTGGAGTTTCACCACACATATAGTCGACATTTTAAAGTCATCTTGCATTGTCAGAGATGATGCATTTTTTGTGACGCATAGCTTGTTGAAATAACATGTAGGGTCTTCTGAACAGTACGGGCCTGTTTGAAGAACATTTTGCCTCAGTAGGGAGCATTTTCTGGTGATCAGCTTGGCATGATCTACCAGTCTTGCTGCGTAGGGGTATCAATGCAGTTTTTGAGAATACCTGTTAGCAGGTCATATCCATGATCTAGTTTGGATAGCACTGGATGCACTGTTTTGAAGGCTATTTTGTTAATATTAAGGGATTGATTTCCGGTAGAATGCCAATTTGGTGTTGGCCAGACTGTGCTATAGTTTTGATTTGCGAATGGAGGTTCAGGTTCTTTGTTCAGGGTGAAGGCTAGTGATCTTGGTGTTTCTATGATACTTTGTTCAGCTACTTGGAATCCTCTGGAGCTCCATCCCTTATGTAATGCTCTATTAACGTTCTTGAAGGAGCAGGCTGGCCTGCTGGGCACACCACACAGGCCTTTTGCCAGCAATTAAGTACCCTACTTCATCATTGGAGAATGCTTCACAACATTTGGCGTTGAGGATGGGATATGACCAGTCACCCCATTCACTTTAGTACAGTATGCCGACAACATGTCACACACTGCCCCTCCATCTCCAAACTACTCTTAACTGCTGTCTCCATAGAACAATAATTACATTTCTGAAGGATATCTATTGTGGGGAGAATGTGCATTTATGCATAGTGACCAACAATAGCACACAGCTCCTGAAGAAATGAAGAACTTCTTTCATGCGTGCAGAACTAAACACTTCAAAACACCCTTATATAATCCTCAAGCAAATGAACAAGTGGAAAAGACCAACAGAATTGTCAAATATATAATGGAGATGGCTGGTCAGAATGGTTTGAAGGTGGAGCGTGCGGCGTGTGACATGGTGTGGGCGTACCACACCATAGTGACTGGTCATTTCCCAATTTTACTGAAGAGGATGGAGTGTAGGGTTCCAAATGCTTTAGAATTGGTCCCAAGAGCTGGTGAAAAGAGGAAGCAGTGGCAGCCTAAAACAGGTAAAGGCCTCCAGTTTGGTCAGCAAGTTGGGTAAATGTCAAGCCAAGCCAAGGCAAGGAAGTTGGTTGCCGAATTCACAATTTGAAGAGACTGTACACTGCAACATCTGTTTTGAGAGTATGGGAACTGGCAAAGGTGGAAGAGGAGAAGAGTGGTCATTTAACATAAATTAGGTGAGTGTATGCAGGACAGAGAGAGAAAGAGGGAGAACACTGCAGTGGTTTGATGTTAATGATGGTTAAAGAAATATAAACGTCGGGTAGTGTGATTAGAGAGTGGGCTTAAGGTAGTACACATGGAAATGGAGGAGGAGATGGTGGTCAATTGGATACGTATCACAGGAGTTGACTTAGTCTTCCGCCTGATGACCGAGCAGTTGAGTGGTTGAATGATTGCTTGGAGTAGCATTCCCTTATCAAGTATTTCAAGGCTGTCTTCAGGTATTGGAAATATTTAATCTAACAACTATCCATTTTTATTCACGAACATGCTTTCTCATGTGTTGTGAAGAGTTAACTTATTTTTACTGTATTATTTACTTAATTTTTGCGTTGATTTTGTTCTTGTTTTTATGTTCATGGAAACAGATCTGTTCTCATTGGAAGGCTATTTTGTATCATCTGGGGTTTCATCCTTTTAGTGATGTTATGTTCTGTTAGTATAATTTATAACGTGCCCGAATCGTTGCTGAAAGGGGTATTTCGTCACAAAGCAAATAAAAATCCCAGACCAAGCGATAACTATAGAATTGTAATAGAACTGTCTTAAGTAATTTGCAAGATTTAGAGTGGTCCAAACGCATTCTTGTTTGGAGAGGTAACCTATTCCAATATATGCTAGCCAGGTAAGAAAAGGACCTGCCTCCTGAGCGAGTCCTTTTCACACGTGGGACCACCAGCAGTGTTTTTTCACTAGATCTTAGCAGTCTGACTGGACGATAGAGGGTAGGTTTATTAGGTAACTGGCACCTTTCCCTATCAAGGACTTGTGTGTCAGACAACGAATTTTAAAAATGATCCTTTTTCGGACCGGTAACCAATGGAGTGAGCGTAGGAGAGTAGAAGAGACAGCCCACGAAGGTAGATTTGTGATGAGACGGGCAGCGGTATCCTGTACCACTTGCAATTTCAATAGCACTCTTATTTGCAGAAGCCAGCAAGGCATTTCCATAATCTAATTTACTAATGGCCGACGCGTGCCCTAGAGTTTTCTGTGCTGAGATTGGGTGAAAAGTGAAGACTCTCCTCAACAGACGCATTGTGAAAGCAAGGGCCTATAATTGACGATACCAGCTCTTTCATCGAGGGAGTATGGTCAAGGGGAACTGCCAGATTTTTAACAGCTTGTTTGGGAATCTCACTTTTATCTGTATTCAGCTGGAGATATTTCCTTATCATCCAATTGGCTACTGCTTTCAACCTAGCTGAGAAACGTTATTTTGCCCTGAGCAGATTTTTATCAAAGTTGATTATTAGCTGCCGATAATCCGCATAATATATTACTTGGAAACCAAAGAAAGACTTTGATGATCTTGGCGTGGGGGGTGCCATAGATTTTAGAGTTTAGGGCTAAGACCAGTCCAGTCCAGTGACATGGTGCAGGATTTGTAAGTGCCCAGAATTGCATTTTGAGTTTTGTTGGTGAGGAAATCCATGAACCATTTTAGCAATGCTTTAGTGATGCTCCGTGGAAGTTCCGAAAGGGTAGTTGGAGAAGCTGGCTGGCTTGCTGGGTCTACCACATAGTTGTTGTACCAATAAAGAACCCTGCCTCGTTAGTGTAGCCGTGGGGGAACGTTTCACAACATTGTGCAGGGGCCAACTAGGTTTGTACAGGCTTTTTTTACATGTGTGTTGACGTTTTGTCGAATTTGAGAGTATTCTGTTTTTCAGTGATTAATTTGGTGTGGTCATCCGTATCAGAAGTCGTTTAGATTTGATGAAAATTAGTTCTATCTGGACGTGAAATTTTCATGTACATTGTCTCAATGCAGGTGAAAGGTGTTAGTTTTCTTTCAGGAGTGAATTGAGGGAGTCCAATTTGAGGTTAATGAGTGTATGCGATAGGATGTCATCTTGTTCTATAGATGGCAGGGCCTGAGGGAGTATCAGCCAGTTTGATTTGCTTGGTGTGATTTCATGGATGCGATTAAAACCATTTTAGAACTGTGCTACTTATTCTTTCTTACATGGGCCATTGAGGGGTTCATTATATTAGTCAGCCAATTCACTGTTAGAATATCAATGTCAAAAATATTGTGTGGACATAATACAGTGTCCAAAATATCTAGGATCAAAATATTAAAGAAGTTAAGTATAGATTAACTATTCTTAACTCCACACCTACATAACTTAGAGATATATACATCATCAAGATACAAATATGTGGAGGTAAGTATAATAAAACTTACTGTGCATAATTATTAGGCAACTCAACAAAAAAAAATATATACCCATTTCAATTATTTATCATTACCAGTGAAACCAATATAACATCTCAACATTCACAAATATACATTTCTGACATTCAAAAACAAAACAAAAAAAAATCAGTGACCAATATAGCCACCTTTCTTTGCAAGGACACTCAAAAGCCTGCCATCCATGGATTCTGTCAGTGTTTTGATCTGTTCACCATCAACATTGCGTGCAGCAGCAACCACAGCCTCCCAGACACTGTTCAGAGAGGTGTACTGTTTTCCCTCCTTGTAAATCTCACATTTGATGATGGACCACAGGTTCTCAATGGGGTTCAGATCAGGTGAACAAGGAGGCCATGTCATTAGATTTCCTTCTTTTATACCCTTTCTTGCCAGCCACGCTGTGGAGTACTTGGACGCGTGTGATGGAGCATTGTCCTGCATGAAAATCATGTTTTTCTTGAAGGATGCAGACTTCTTCCTGAACCACTGCTTGAAGAAGGTGTCTTCCAGGAACTGGCAGTAGGACTGGGAGTTGAGCTTGACTCCATCCTCAACCCGAAAAGGCCCCACAAGCTCATCTTTGATGATACCAGCCCAAACCAGTACTCCACCTCCACCTTGCTGGCGTCTGAGTCGGACTGGAGCTCTCTGCCCTTTACCAATCCAGCCACGGGCCCATCCATCTGGCCCATCAAGACTCACTCTCATTTCATCAGTCCATAAAACCTTAGAAAAATCAGTCTTGAGATATTTCTTGGCCCAGTCTTGACGTTTCAGCTTGTGTGTCTTGTTCAGTGGTGGTCGTCTTTCAGCCTTTCTTACCTTGGCCATGTCTCTGAGTATTGCACACCTTGTGCTTTTGGGCACTCCAGTGATGTTGCAGCTCTGAAATATGGCCAAACTGGTGGCAAGTGGCATCGTGGCAGCTGCACGCTTGACTTTTCTCAGTTCATGGGCAGTTATTTTGCGCCATGGTTTTTCCACACGCTTCTTGCGACCCTGTTGACTATTTTGAATGAAACGCTTGATTGTTCGATGATCACGCTTCAGAAGCTTTGCAATTTTAAGAGTGCTGCATCCCTCTGCAAGATATCTCACTATTTTTGACTTTTCTGAGCCTGTCAAGTCCTTCTTTTGACCCATTTTGCCAAAGGAAAGGAAGTTGCCTAATAATTATGCACACCTGATATAGGGTGTTGATGTCATTAGACCACACCCCTTCTCATTACAGAGATGCACATCACCTAATATGCTTAATTGGTAGTAGGCTTTCGAGCCTATACAGCTTGGAGTAAGACAACATGCATAAAGAGGATGATGTGGTCAAAATACTCATTTGCCTAATAATTCTGCACTCCCTGTATAAGGCACTCACATCCTGGAATGTGCACATCCTGACAAAACACACGCAGCAGCTCACCACATCTGGAACTCATCACCACCCAGTGTCTATCAAAGCTGACATTTGGCCAAGTTTCTTCTGTACTCCTTCACAGCCACCCAGATCTTCCAATTTACTCAATAGAAGCGAAAAGACTTGTAGGGGTTTACACAAGATTAGAAGCCAAGACACTGGGTGGTCCTGAGGCAGGGACAGGGCTCAGCAGGCAATGCGTTATATATAGTACAGGGTGCGTGCTCTTAATTTGATTTAACTGAAACCCAGCGTGCATGCATTATATAGAAGAGGTTACATTAAGTGTGTGGTTGTGTTAGATTAATTGTTGCGTGATCTAGCATGAGCGTACTTGTACTGGCTAGAGACTACTGTGAGACTGAGTATGCATGAGGTCGTGTGGAGAAGCAAATATTGTGCTAGCCCATGTGTATGATTGCACTGGCTTGAGGTTGTTGTGAGATGAAGCGTGAGTGTGCTATATTGGCTTGCAGATACTAAGAGATCGAGTAATGGTGACAGGGAGAACTACTGTGTGCACGTGTGTGTGTGTGTGTGTGTGTGTGTGTGTGTGTGTGTGCTTGCTCTGGCTAGAGATTGCAATACCATTGTGCGCCTACTCAGTAGTGAATTTGTGCTAGCTTGTGTTTGCATTGGCTCGAGGAAGCACTGTGATCCATTTTGTGCACGCTTGTGTAGGCAAGAGGTTCCTATGAGACTAAATTGCCATGAACTTGTATTAAGCAGTTGATGTTATGCTAATCACTATGTGTGTTTGCAACGACTAAAGGTTATTGTGAAGTCAAAAGTGCAAATGCTAATATTGGGTAAAAGTCGCTGATGGATGCAATATACTTGGACTTACACTGGGTACATATCGCTCTAAAGTGGCGCCTGCATATACTTGTATTGGGAGGAGGTCGCATGAAGCACTGTGTATTCACTTGTGTTGTAAAAAAGCTGTGTCACGATAGAGTGTAAATTTGATTTGAGTGCATAGGTCTTGTAGACAGTTAAGGTAGGAGTAGTGGTGAGACAGAACGTACATTTGTGTGTGCTGGGTAGGTACTGTGGGTAAGGTGCAGTGTGTGTGTGTGAGTAGACCCAGCAGTGAAACAAGTGTGCATGTCCCACTGCTCAGAAGAAGCTGTGAAAAGATGCAGTTTCCTCATATTGAGGTTGAGTAGACACTGGGGTGAGCATGCATGGTTTCACTTACGTTGGCGCCAGTATTGTGCATGTCCTCCTCTTGGTAGTTAGAGGTAAAGTGAGATACAGCATGTGTTCAGCAAAATAGTGGTGAGGTGCAGCATGCATTCGCTTCTACTGGGTAAATGCTGTTGTGAGATGTCGTTTTCTTGTGATGAGTAATGGTTGTGGCAATATGCATTGTGTATTAGATGGTAATGATGTAAAGGTCTCATCTATGAGATTTAGAGTTTGAAAATCTGTTAGATAATCCCTAAAAGACATTAGCAAATCCTAAGAGAGAACTTATTGGTCATCAAAATCCACCAATCATATCAAGTTCTTATCTGAAAGGAAGAGATTTTAAAAGTTCTTTGGAACAGGCAAAGCTGAGCTGTGAACGAAAATACATACAACTCTACGGCATAAACCTGACCAAATGAAGTTCACGAGCAGCAGCCCAACTCAGACCAGTATATTTAGAAACGCAACCCTGAACTTCAAACGTGATGTCCTTTCCAGTGAGAGTTGCAGCATTTGCACCATGATGTGAATTGGAGCCAAGACACAGGGGATCCTTTCTACGAGTCCAAAACTTGCCAAGGTGAGTTCTAAGCTCCTCATGAACTCGGACTCGAGCAATATCCGACTTTTGACTGGGTTCATTAAAGCTTCCAAAGCTCACCTGTAGTCCCACAAGTACTACAACAATGTTTTCATAAGCTGTAAATCCAATATGACTTATACAAACTGGTGCCAAAAAATACATCTGTGTCAGAGAAACTTAACTTCTTGTAACTCGGCTCTAAAAGAGAAAGCTGATGAACACCGCCAACCAAATTAAAAAAGACTCACAATCATATAAATGGTTTACCAAAGAACAAAACGTAGGCAAGGGAACCCTAAGAAGGACAGAACACAAGACATTTTAGAAGCTATAGCCTTAAATCGGAACTCAACTGAGTAAAAAGTTGCACAAAAAAACTTTTTGGGTGTTGTCAAAAAAACTATCCAATTCACACAAATCTCCTGCCTTTAAAGCAACAAAAAAGCTTCAAGAAATGTTCTAAATTCTTAAAAAGCAAAATAAAATCAGTAATCCGCAGGTTAGCAAAACCCTCATACTTGTTCTTCCTTCAAGGAGATAACACAAAATACATAATGACTATAATCCCTAACATCACACCTTCCAGTCACTTTGTGGACTCTGTTCCTCCACACATTCTGCAAGAAGTAAGGCTCTACATCACATCCTGGCTGACTGGTGTTTGTGGAGAAATTATCATCTGAAAGATAGCGAGGACCAACATATTCTGAAGGTAAGATTTAATATGTAAGCAAAGTTTTATTATACTTACCTCCACATATTTGTGGTTGTATCACAAGTTTAGGTTTGTTCTTTGTGTGTCTGGGATAACCATGCTTAAGCTAATCCCACAGGTGTGTTTGTAACAGTGTTTGCATCCCTCACCTCAGATGATGCGAATCCATTATTTAATATGAGGTGATAACTCGCTTTTATTGGCCATTGCAGACATTCTCATTCAATAAATCTTGGTTTTAACAACTGCACACTGTCCAATGCAATAGGTCCCTTGGTTACGTCCTTTTAATAATACCTGCAGAGCATCCCATTCAATAAACCCCAGTTAATAAATCATTTCATTAACAGCTGCTGGCCTTTCCATCTACCTGGTGTCCAAGCTTCTACAGTGTGTGTCTCTCCGTTCCTTCTACGGTGTTGCAAAATTTTGTTTGTGACATGTTTGATAGGTCTGAGGCTGGTATTATTTTGCTTAGTTACATTTTTTCTCTTCTTCCTCAGATATTTTTATATGTGAAAATGTAAGCAATCCCACAAGACGGAAATGGGTTGCTTCTCCATAGAAACTAGTAGAAATCTAGAAACTTAAGTCCATGCATTAGCTTTTCAGATTTGTGCCAATTACTTATTTTTGCGGTTGGTTGTTGATGGTACAGTCATGTCATATTGGTGGATTTTTTTACGTTATTACTTAGAACAGGTAATGAGATGTGGTGGCGCCAATATTAAAAGATTTTATTTCAGGACATTGAGTAACAGGATTCACTGTCTGATGTATCGCTCACAGGACTCATACCTGCAGGTAGTAAATCCAGTCGAAAATGATCGTTTTCATCCTGAGTTTGGTTTAGCTGAAGAAGACACGTTCCCACTTGACCGCACTTTGTTGGTTAGACGTGACAGGTGTCTGCTTTGATTCTCATTTGCTGCATGGCGTTTGCTGCATGGCGTTTGCTGCATGGTGTTTGCTGCATGGCGTTTGCTGCATGGCGTTTGCTGCATGGCGTTTGCTGCATGGCGTTTGCTGCATGGCGTTTGCTGCATGGCGTTTGCTGCATGGCGTTTGCTGCATGGCGTTTGCTGCATGGTGTTTGCGTTGCGCACATGGACTGTGCATTGACGCACTATATTACAACGCTCAGGACAGCTGCATATGATCAATAGAATGGCACAGAGACACTTACAATGACTCAGGACAATGTGCACATAGATTTCTGGGCTCATCCATGATGGCAGGCATGGTTCTGGGCAGCGGTCCAACGTAAGGAGAATATGATCACAGCTTAGTGACATATGGTCCTTCAAGATATTGTATAGTGAATTACAAGATAAAGAACAAGCAAGGAAGTGGTAAAACTTTACTTTGTACAGTCACACAGCTCTCACTCTGGTGGGCATCCCAAGTGCTGAGACCATGCTATGTGGGCATGTACAATTCTGTGCTTGTGTAAATCCGGTGTAGAACCCCTTCTCTCAGGTAAACCTCTCCTATTTTGCTGTGTAAAAGCATTGAACGTGTATGCACCACACTTGTCTTTCTGTGGCCACTTAGGTCTAGGATGAAACCTTTTGATTCAGCAGTATCTCTCTTGCACAATCCTGTATTTTCCAGTAACCTTGACTAAAATAGTGATGTCTTTAATGCCGGGATTAATTAGGTGCTTGGCTCTGATGTGTCAACTTTATGATGTTTTCATTCTTAAAATGAAAAATATATATATCCCTGTTAGGTGTCCGCATTACCTTCGGTTCTCATTTTAGTTTGCCTTTATCATTCCTTTACTGGGACAGATCAATTTCAACCCTGGTTCGCCTTAAATCAGATGTTATTGAAAGCTCTAGCTAAATGTTCTTTAGATTCAATCTGTGGGTGTTAACTTTACAGCTGTGGTATCCTCTTTGCAAGATACTTTGGAGCATCCTTCTCGTACCTCATTTCTGGTCTTCCTACCTTTGCAGTCTGCCTTGAAAGTTCTTCAGAGCTGCAGTCGGTTGCGTTTCCAATTCCTTGGACCTCCTCCAGAGGCAGGGAATCTGTATTGGCGTCTGCTGTCTATGAACGGCTCAGGAGACCTTGGATGCCATCATTGTTTGAGCCTTGATCCTGCTGAAACATTCAGCGGCATTTGACACCGTGAACTGTTCCATTTTAATATCTAGATTCTAAGTCTGGAATCGAGTGACGTGCCCCGACATGGATCTGATCATTTCTTACATTCCATGTGCAAGCTGTGATCTTCTGTCCTCAAATGTCCTCCCTCTGTCCAGTAGCCATTAATGACACTTAGCAATGCTTTCTTCTGTGCATTGAATGCATAAATGCTTACTGATACGCTCTGGGCGTTGTAACTTTTGTTCTGTTTCAGTAGGTGCACAGTAGCTATTTTTTTTTACCAGGATGAACTATGATTGGCTCCGACTTAATCTCAGCAAAACAGAGCTTGCAGTATTCTCAGTGAGGGCTTGCCCACGTCCGCTCTGTAACACAGCTGCACAGTGCTGCAAGGAGATCTAAGAGAAAAGCAGCATAAAGCAACTTGCAGTAGCAACGCAACAATACAGTACATCAATAAAGCAGGCACCCAGGAGTGTGTAAAAAAAAAAAAAAAAAACACAATAAAAGTAATTCATAATGTTGAAAATAAAATGCACACCCTATATTGGACAAGGAATAAAGTGAATGTATTAGATTTCAAATAGAGCAGTGGAACAATTTGCAAAAATTAAAAGTACCCAAATGTATTATCGTGGAAGGGCTAAATGTGCTCTAAGCTGCTTGCAGGCATGCACCTAAATGCTACCATTCCAGGCCAGTACAGAAAACATTGTGAAGTCGCCAAGATTTAAGAGGTTACAGAATAGATCTAAAAACATTAGTGACCAGGGATGGATGCATGGTACTGTAATTACATTTACATAACTCTTCTTACCCTGACGAGGCACTGAAGCGCCTAGCAGATTGTTAACATGCTCCTCTGTGGGACTGCTTTGGTTGAAAAGTTAATTGATAGTAAATACTGTCAAAGCAGAAGTTTAACAAACTCTTTTTTCCCAACTGTAAAAGTAAAGACGTTTTTCGATTTGGGGTTTTAACAGCACGGCTATCAACTGCCCAGTTTCTAACGATAAACATTATGAAAGGATCCTCAATCACAGGCTTTCTTCAGCCAGACCCTCTCAGCGGTTGGCTGGAAACTTTGCCAATAATGTCTTGGCTCGGCCAAGTAGGTTAATGCTTCTCTCGCCTAATCGCATTGACTGTTTGGGGATAGCCTTCCGCATTCACTGCGGTTCTTGCATTGAGCTGGGTGAGGGACTACTTCACATCAATAACTCTTACATAAGTCCTCACCTTCTGTTTTCTTCCTGTGTTTGTCACTGTAATGTGATAACACTACATGCGTTTGTACACTGTGTGCATTATTACCCCGGCCTATTGGCTTTACCAAGTGTTGCTTTAATGGTGTCCGCAGCATTGATGGTTTAGGAATTGTGCTCCCAATGCCAGAGCACTCAAGATGCATCCTACTGATGAGACCGAAATAGGCTGAACCTGTTGTGCGATTGCTTGTGCTCATTTCTGGAGTAGGCTACCCCTCACAATTCAAGGTGGACTGTCCCATGAGAAGCAGGGTCGTTGCTGATTTGCATAAGGTAGGCCTCTGTTGTGAATTGCACTGTATGTGAAAAACAAGGTATTGGAATGCGACCAGAGAGATTGCCAGTGGCTGAGAATAATCGCATCATTCCTTCTATCCCCTTGTTGTTTGTAGGCAGGCTGTATGCCACCCTCTGCAGGGCATGGCCAAATGCCATGCACAGTGAAGGTTATGGGCAGAGCCTTCCCAAAGGCTAGGCCCTGCAGCCAGCTCCCACTGCACAAAGAAGGGTGTCTGCAATCTGGAACGACTGTGTGACAAGTGAATGCTGTACATCATAAAAAAAGGAATTTCACTGAAAAAAACGCCAGTTAAAGTTTAGTTATGGTGCAGGGAACACAGACCCGAAGAAACCTTTAAATTGGCTCCTTATGGAATGCAGCACACAACACTCGCCATAACTCACTCCTCTGACATGCTCAGTAGATCCCTTTTCCAATGGCATGTGAAAAAAGACCTGCCTACCAAGGACAAAAGATGGGCCTCGTGAATTATGTTGTGCGTTGCAGATCACAATCAGTGAATCTCTGGGGATTTCCTAGTTTGTGTTCACCGAGCCATAACTAACCTTGCACTTTTTAGTGTAAATATTACGTGTGGTGCTTTTATTGCGCGGAATGCTGTGGTATAAAAATGCACATTTTTTTTTAGCTAACCGTGAAATATGGAAATTATTTCATGGTTCTTTGTGAAATTTGGCTTTCATCACCAAAATAACAGACCCAAAAAACAATCACCAGGATTATTAGGACTATGAGGCATGGTGGAACAAATTGTGTGGCAATGCTATCTAAATTATGTATCAGAATGAAAATTATGCATCACTCTCTTTGGCAGTATTATTTTTATCCACTTGCACACAAGGCAACATTTTTTGTGAAATTTGGAAATTATGCAAAATATGTGGCAAATATGACCGATCCAACGTTATGCGGTAAATGCTGCAGACAAATACATTTAGTGCTCCTCACTATTGCCCATGGTTTTCACACAAAAAATATTCACAAAAGGTGAACAAAGTCTAAACATCTTAATTTTAATCAGTTCCCATTGCAAACTGCTCTTTGAAGAAAAAATGCTTAAAATACACACCAAAACCCACACTGCCTGCTGTGATCAATGCACCACTCTGCCAATGGCACAGGAAATACATTGACTACCTGGAGCAAAACATGGCAGGGGCATGAGTTATGGTGGCCACAGCACCAGCTCTGTGGTCAGATCCTGCATCCAAACTCCCATGCAGCAACCCCTTGATGCACATGGCCTCCGAGTGTGTACAGCAGCGGGTTCCATTGATGTTTGCTTCGCTGATTCACGGTCATGGAAACATTCCCTTTGTCAGTTGTGCAGATTGATAACTAAGTATGTTTGGGTTGTACACATTGGAGATGTAGCGTGGTAGATTGACATATCCACCATTCGGGGTACTTTTAGCCCGAAATTGATAAATTAACATTAATGGTAACCAATAGGGTGCGATTTAATTTCTGAAGGGATTGCAGCGTGATTTGGGGAAACGTTTGCATTCAGAGTTGGAAATAACTCAAGAGATTTGGATACATTGTTGATACCCAGATGCCAAAAATTAATGTCTGAAGCAAGGAATTTAAAAAAAAAAAAGTTGTAGCTGCCAATTCTTCATAGTCGAGATGTCCACCCAATATATTAGAACATAGTGCGTAGCGCAAATCTGCCAGTGGTGTGGCTGTGTGACACTGTAGGTCTGTCATACTTTGGTGTCAGCCTGTCTAATGAAATTGATTTCCATGTCTGATTTGATCAGTTCCTGAGCTCGCAATTGTGGTTAGCGTGACGGAGCTTGGTATAATCCCTTCTTTGCACACGTGGACGTGAGGATGCTTTGTTGCTGCGTGACCTGCCTGGATGTATTGTTATGCTTAGAGTTTATCACCTTTTCTTGGCGCGACTGCGGTGCCTGCTTGAGTCATGAGGATATGTGCAATGGATAGAACACATCATTTGTATTTGAATACTTGGTACTTTGTGGTGACACTTTGTAAATCCAGTTGTTTCTGGTTGGGCTTTGCCAGTAACATTGTAAGCTCCTAACTCGTGAAATTCTTCTCTCGGTCACTTGGTTGTGGAGGAAGGTGTAAGCTTGACCTCATGTTCTGAGCAGTGAAGGTCTTTCCACCTTTGCTCAGGCCACTCTTCTATTGAAATAGTCCCTAATCCGAGTCCAGCAAAGTCTGGCCAAACACGCTCACAGCCTCGACTGTCCCCTTGGAATTATAGCGCTTTATAAATTCACATGACCGATTAGCACTTGTTAGCTGGTGTCCCAGGTCTGTGCAACGAGTGCCGATTGCACAGACGGCCGCGCACAACTACTGCTTTCACACCTCCAAGCACACGCCTAAGGTTGCCCCCAAAAGCTGATGGGTGACGTCAGACGAAGTATACAGTATTCTGCATTGAAAAGGCACAGTCCCGTGGAATTTCTTGCCGCCTCCGTCTGTCTGGGGACGGGCCTCGGGAAAACCACTGACCAGACTGTGTATGGCCTGATAGATGTACGCTCTGGTCCTCCTTGTTGTAAACAGCCACACTTCAACCTAGCGCTCTGAAGCAGTGAGCTGGCGAGGTGAACGCTATGGAAATATCTAGCGAGAAGATGAGAAACGAGAGCAACCACTCAAAACGTGCAGTTTTTAGGCGTCCCTACACCTACCACAGCCGCCCGTGCCCACTTCTTTCCTGTTTCGGAGCTCAGTGGGTCCTGCACTCTTTTCCACCCCACAGTCCCTTCGAGGAAGAATAAATGCTGCTGCTTACTAAAGAACCTGTTTTTTAATTTCCTGCTCATTGTGTTGTTTAACTGCTGCAAAGATCGATTTACCTCGGTGTAGCGAGCCCTCTGCTCGCCACATCCACCCGTCATTGTTCCGAAAGTTGCCGAACGGGTATGTCTTGGCATCGCTCCCTGAAGAGTGGCTCGCTGCTCCGCACACA
The DNA here is from genome assembly GCF_031143425.1 of Pleurodeles waltl. NCBI lineage: Eukaryota > Metazoa > Chordata > Amphibia > Caudata > Salamandridae > Pleurodeles > Pleurodeles waltl. Next base: position 149,564,653 of record NC_090440.1, read on the forward strand.
CCCGGGGGCAGCCGCCCGGGCCTCCTACGGGCAGGCGGTGGCATGGTAAGTAACCTCGAGGCAGAGCGGAGCTGGCGTCCGAGGGGGACCCGCGTGCAACCCTCCCCCGGGTATTTCACTAGAACATTTCCTCGCAGGCTTTCTGCTAATACGAAACAGCGGAGGGGGGTTCAGTCATTCTCATGCTGTTTTGTTGATGGCGGGCTCATCTGCTGTAACCACGTGTGTTTGATTTCAGAATTCCACTTTCTTCATATATTCTGATATCCTTTAAATTACAGTTAAGGCTCCCAGTTTTTGATGTTTTTAAAAAAATCCTTCTGTATTTTTACATCTTCACTTTTTCTAAATTTAGCTATTCATATACGGATTTTTTTGTTACCTGAAAGCAAAATCCAGCAACTATTTGTTTGCGTTTATTTGTTTATAAAATGCATTCTCACAAATGAATTTCTGTGCGGGTTAGTTACCATTTTACAAAACTAAAAATAATTTGTTGTTACTAGTATGTTAAAAATATATCGCAAATGTTATTTCTGTCAAATGCACTCGTTTACAAACGCAGGTATTCCCCGATACTTTGCTCTTTCTATGCTGTCATTGTGCACTATGCAGGAGGGCTTGCTAACCCAAATACATGGTTTTCGTTTCTCCGTTTTATACATAAATACCCATTTGAAATAATTTCACATCTGGATTATGTGTAAAAATTAGTAAAACAGAAAACAGGGAGCCTTAATTCTACTAGAAATATCCAAGACTGATATCCACTATCTCTTTTTTCGTCCAGCGCAAGTGCTGTGACGTGTTGTAATCTATCTGTGGGCTTTTAACCACGCCCACCCGCCACTATCAGTCATTCTTGGGCTTGCCTTTCAAAAATCCTTGGTTATCATTGCTAAATGCTTTACGTTTGTCCCTCCAGGGAGCGGTTTTGTTACTGCCTTGGCCATTGACACTGCTACATGGATAATGGCATTTTTGCCGATACGTTTGACTGCAAGCAAACTTTTTTCCTTTTGTGTCTCTCCTTCGCGCTCATGCTCATGGCGGCCATGGCGCTTTGAATCGACTCACTTAGGTTAACTGTTTACTTTTAATTTTCAATTTATGTGGCAAGAAAAGTTAAGTTAGGAATTTACAGTGCTTATAGCTGTAACTCGTGCAAACGTGAGACCCATTGATTTGCAAATGCTTGTTTTCATCTTGTGGCTTGGTAATTGTATTCAAGGGGTGAGTGTGGTACTCTGGTCATCCCAGGGCAAATATGAGCCCTTTAGCAAGATCATTTCAGATGATTTATCTATCAGGTGAGGCCAAGAATGGGGTAATCTGTTCCATCCTTGTGGGAACAAGGAGTTGTGGTGTTTGCAGAGAGCCCTACATAGCATAAGGCAGTATGGAGGTTTATTTAGTCACTGTTTTGGAAAGGCTTTTTGACATAGTTACTTCATAGCACTAGATCTTTTAGATGTCATATGTTTTCGAATCCGCCATCCCATGCTGGGTCATCAGAAGTAGATGGTCAGCAAGCCTGGTTTGGATATTGTGTGGTGCATAAGTTGCCCGGACAAAGGTTCCGCAATGCCCCCTGTACTCTAGAACAAGGGAGTGGTGGTCCCTGAAGCATCGAACCATTATGGAAAGCCTCCTTGATATTGTGATACTGTGCATAGGATGGGGAGAGCTGCACAATTAATGATTTTGGGAAGTGAATAGAGAATTGCCAATTTTCAAGTATGGGTGGTAGCATTTTGAGATAGTAACCAGTTGGCATATACATGTCCTCATGGGTCTGCCAGTGGTGTTCTCCTTTTAATGGACCTGAGTATTTACTGGTGCACTCAGGAATAGTAACATATTTTATGTACAGCACTTAGTAATCTTTTACGTGCTACATAGCAATTTTATTCGTTTTAAATCAGTTTGACTTTGATCAGATCAGGAGTGAACAGCTGCAGTTTCCCATAGATGCCCAATCCATAACGTGAAACGGGAGAGTAGCTCAGACAACTGCAACAGCTCTACAGTTTTGTATATGCTTTCAACGTGCATCTGTTAAACATTTCAGGGTCCCCCCGAAAGGGTATCGAAGGGGATAGCGGGAGGCAGAAAAAATTAGTATTCACAAGTAATTCACAATAGAACCTCCATCCTCTCCCAGGGAGAAGTTGCCTCGACCAGCCACACCAGTGAAACACTACAACATGACCAGCAGCCATTGCAAAACTAGCAATTTTTCCTTTGTGGGAAGGTACAGGGTAAAAGAAGAATGTGGTTGGGCAGTTTTACCTCGTTGGTTGCTGCAATAATGTAAAGCAGGATAATCAATTGTTTTATCAAGCTTTCATTTACTCCCCAAAAATTGGAAGAAAGCGCTACGACATTGGAACAGTTGGGGAAATCAAACAAGTCGAAGTGTGAGGCTTGTAAATCAGGTGCTTAATCTTAAGCAATGAAGATTAAGCTGAAGGATAGTAAATAATTCCAGGACTTACTACTAAAAAGTAAATAAATTAAGGTTTTTGTCTCATGGTGGTGCCAGGGCCAAAGCAAGGAGTCAGGTAGCTAAGGCACGCTGCACCATAGAGCCCTCTATAGAATCTTTCCTTATTTCCAGTTGTTTGCTTGACCCTACAAGGAGCCACAAACCTATTTACGCTGCGTAAGTCCACGGATACAGACTAAACACTCACCCACCCCTCGTACCCACCACCCATTTGCCACGCTACTCATCTCTGCTCAGTGCCCCTTTGCTGCTTTTGCGTATAGATTGAGATGTAGGTTGCTGCAGACCTACGTATCCTTGCCTGCTGGTTTTGCAGACTGGGGGGAGTGTTCCATGTTTCTTTGAGCACCAGAGTCTGAAGCCCCTAATGCCCAGTGATATGCCATCTGTCCCTTGCATAGTGTCATGCCTCTGTCATGCTATCATCGTCCATTGGCACAATCCTACCAGGGCAAGAAAAGGTAACAAATCAGCCTCCTAGGTGGCTGAAGTCAAGCCATAATCAGGACTGCATGCTTAGCACACTGAGTGGTTTCACTGGCCATTCTCGGACAAGATTACATTGGTGTTACTACAGAGAATGGGGACTCTTGTGGACAGCTGCCCAGATGTGACCCCTTTTGTCTCTGGACATTGTAACTTTGTCTGTTATGCAATAATTATAGTGCTTGACTCTGCTAACTCCGGGCCGTTTTGGAGCCACCATGCTTCCTTAGCTAGGTCCCATAACCTGGCTTTTGGACTTGTCTGTTGTTTCAGCTGTTCATTTTTGAAGATCTTTTAAGAACAATAGCAATACCTAGAGTGGGCTTTGGGCCACTCTGTTGCTTAGCATTGTTTCATTCATATGATTAGCTTGCATCTTATTTAATGGTTTTCCTTCCTCGTTTTCTGTTTACCCTTCCCTGGAGCATAGCCTCTTTACCATTCTTTTGATTAGTTGACTTCTATCCTTCTATGGCTTTACAGCAGGGAAATACTTTTTAGGGTCGAGCCTGCATCGCATGCGCTTGCGCATGCGTATCGCTTTCGAGACGCTTTAGGAGTTAGAAAAGGGCTCGGTGTCGCGTCCATGTCACGTGTGTCTTTCATTGGTTCGTGGGCTTGCCTGTTAAAATCTGCTTGCTTTCATTAGTGGAAGGTACGTATAGGTCATGCCTTTTCCGGTGGTTAGCCCTCCTCGAGCTCAGCGACCAAGTACTGAAAACATGCGAGGCTCGCTGTTTCCCATCAGATTTGTGGACTACTTTTTCTCTATTTTCGCAGCGCGATTTCGCTTGGCAGGTTGAGCGCTTTGCATAATATCGACCCTGTTACATAGTTAATTATACGTATGTGTTCATGCATGGTGACCCATGTGAACAAATATGCCCTTATGTTGTTGCTGCCTTTGTTTTGTTTTTTTGTAGATGCTTTTCTGCATCAGCAAACAAGTTTGTTTCTCTTTTCCAATGGAGGACAGCAGCAACAGAAAAAAACCTGCTAATATCAAAAGGTGGGGTTACAGCATTGTAGGGCGAGATGTAGTTGCTTCGCCAGTGCTTGTTTTACTCTGGTGTCAAGTGTCTGAAATTGGAAGATGGTGGCGCAGAGATGCTCACTACTTGTGTCATCTACTTTACTTTGTTGGTAACCAGATCTAAAATTCCATAAATTATCTGTACTGCTGTTATTCTTTTCTCGAGCTGCGATTTGCAGTGTATTAAGTGTAACGAGGACAGAGGGAAAGGGGGAACTTTTTTCTGTGTGGAACAAAATTATGAAAAGTGTACACTGAAGGCTTCACAGAAATTCCAAATCAAGAAGAATGTGCCTATTATGACCTGAAGGCATTTGAACTGTTGGAGAGTTCAGAAACAACAAGAGCCCTGTTGAGAGCCGACCCCAGCCTTCGACCAGCGGCCATAATGATGCTTCCACCATTAATGGTCATTGGATGAATATTGTTCTGTTGTGGGCTGCGGTAACCTCCGTGGGAGACGGGTGAGCAAAGAGCTTGTTCCACTGGGTTGTGTGTGCCATGGGCACTGTGCCAGGAAGCCAGGCTTGTCTGGTAGTCCTGAGAATCTTTTGAGCTCTTCTATTGAATAATTGGAAGCAGAAGCTGCCTCCGCTGCTGTGTGACTCCTATCCAAAGTCTGGTGGAACATTAGAGCGGAACTGTTGGGGCCGCCCACTCTGGAAGAAGGCGCACGCCTTCCTCCTGTAATTGCCGCATCCTGGAAATAGGCCTGGTTTGAACCTTGTCCCTTTTGACCCCCCGCTGTGGACCGGCTCACTTTCCATAGCACTCTCACAATAGCAGCGATAATTTGATACTCCTTTGATCTCTTAATCCGCGGTACTTTACAGATGTATTAAGTGTTCTCTTTGGACCAGCTGGTTGCTGTGCCAGGGAGCTGACCTTACATTTGAATATGTAGACTGGTATGTCCTGTGAATACATTTGTAAACCTACGGAGAGCAGTGTATCTGCAGCACAAGCGCATCAGCTCCTACCTAGACCATTTCTCAATAATTCATGTACTTGACACTGAGTCTAGGGCTAAAATTGGGCTTGGTCATAGAGACATCTGGTCTTTCAGTGGCCAGCCATTATCTGGGATGCTGCTTCTCTGATAGGTCCCTGCTCAGCCCTTATGCAGTGAACTTTTAGGGTGAGTAGAACAGGTTATTCATTTGGCGAAGATGTTGCTGCCCATGAGTTATTTCCAAGTAAACATGCGCTCATCACCCTACCATCCACCTCAGAATGTGTTGTCTACTCAAATTGTGTGATGCAACCTGCCTTCCAGGGATGTAATTATTGAAAGTGCTTAAAATATATTTATATATGTATTTAAATCATTTCACCATCAACATGCTTACTTTCTGCATTACACATACCCACACATGTATCTTTACTTGCAACCAAATTAGATGGTCTTGTGCAAAAAGGTAATAAAACCTGCTTTATAGTGACATACAGCTTCATTAAGCCAATTCTCATAGCAAAATTGCCAGGTATTTGCTGGTGCTGGTGCGGTTGATGTCTTTTAGGTGTGCTTTTTGAAACAGCCTCGGTTGTCTCAGCAGATTATGTAGTATTCATTTACAGCGACTGCACAAAGCCTGTGCTCGTTGTTCACATCCATCTGAAAATAGTGCCTCTCTCGTGAGAAATAAAGCTGCTTTAATATCTGTTTTTAGCTGTATTTAGTTTTTTATGTTAACATGTTAACTTTAAATATCGACTGTTTATTTTACCTGCACTTAGTGTGGCCAGTTTGATTGTGATTTAATTTATGTCTCCTTTTTATTGAAATTTATGAAGTGTTTAACATTGTAGCTGTCTCTCACACAATTAATAAACTGCACTGCACACCTGGAAGGCTTATTATTTTAAAACAATCACCAGTACAACAGCTACATCAGTGAATGGATTTTAAATTAAAAAAAAATAATACAAGCATATGTTGGACACTTTTGGGTAGCTGTATTTTTTAAAATTATTTTTCTGGCTTATGCTTGAATTAAAAAAATACCCATTATACGGATTCCCAAGGCCAGACCTGTTAGTCACTCTACCCAAGACATGAAGTGGCAATTTAAGATTCGGAAGGCCCATTGAGCATTCTTTAACATTTCTCTTGCAGCTTTTTTTTTTATACAAGGCCGTACTCTAACATGACACCCCCTCACCACTTACCACAATACTATTTAACACACTTATCTTGTTACCATTCCATACTTTTGTTGGTTTCCAAACTTTTGTTTTTTTCGTGCATGCTGCATTGTGTTTGACAACATCCCTTCTGCTTGCTTTAGGTTAGCAGAAAAACCTAAGCCATAAATACATCTTCACACAGCCTTTCATGTGATGGCCCACTTCAAAATAAAACCTGTACATTCTTCCATTTTTTATTTGGGTGGGGAAATCAATCCAAATTCCTCCATGTTTTGAGAGCTACGTCCAGTTTTCGAAAACAAAAGCATTCAATTTAAACTTTCTAATGAGGAAAATGTTTGGTATGAGTAAAAAAAAAGCTGTGTTTTGCTATAGAAAGGAGGCTGCTAACTGAAGGGGCAGAAAGCTTCACATTCAAATAGGCCAAAGCAAGGCTGTAAAGATGTGTTAAGGTTTGTATTTATTTTATTTCCCTGCAAGTACTGTTCTGTTGGAGGAGCTGAGACTCCTCTGTGTTGGTTTATTTGCCCTCGTTTTCAATTTCCTTGGTTATTTTGCTCCTTGGATGGTGCTGAATGATGCTCACAACTTGGCTTCACCCACTGATCTCCAGTTTAAATTTGAGACCGGAATTTGTTTGCGTAGCCGCAGCAACAAGGGCCCTCCGAAAGCAAGTTGTCTGTGCATTGGCCTCACCAGGCTGACTCCATTGTTAAGAAATATGACTTAATAAAAAAACACACTTGTTTAGCTGTGAGAGGAAGCTGGTTCGCACTTATATCTGGATTTGAGCTCATACTGTCAATTCACCCAGGTTCCAAATTCTTAAAATCGGAGAGAGGTCAGCCTAGTGGGGTGAGTCATGTTGTTTTCAAATTTAAGGCGATCCATAGGATTTAAAACCAATTAGTTCCAATCAAAGATTAGAGCATACTACGTCGCGGTGAAATATGTTGTTTCTGCTCAGTGTTTGCTGTTGTTGATGATCATTTAGAGAGTGCCAGGTTTTTATAGCCAATTTCCATTGAAGCTGATTTCATGTTGTAAATGACTGTGACGCAAAAAAGATAATATTGTAATAGTTGATGGTAATTCCTGGGTGGAAACCCTTCCTTTTCCATCATCATCTGCCATTCTGACGCTAGCAAACTTGTAAAATCTGAGTCTATTTAAAATATTTTATGACTCTTGCCCATAATATCGCCCATGCTCTTGAGTTAAATTTTACTTCTAATTACTTGATTTTTCAGTGCCAAATCATGCAAGGATATGTTTTAGTCTGTTAAATTTCAAGAAAGGAATATTTCCAGGCAGAAGATCCGTCCAATCGCAATAGTGGGACTCTGAAGTTAATATCTTAGGCAGTGGCATGTTCATTACTATCCAGGGTCTGAAAACTTGTAAAGAGAGGCTTTTATTGGTTATTAAAAAAAAAAAAAAAGCTTTCATTTGTGCTTTAATTGCAGAATATAGGAGCAGTTAAAACATTTGCCCTCACCATCATAGTGTGGTAAACTGTCAGGCTTACTCTGAAAAGCTCCCACTGAGTTTATCCACTGACGGCACCTTTTAGCATCAATGCTAGTACCTTGTAATTTTTGGGAAGAACTGAACAATTTCAGATGAATTCCCCTAGTAGACCGACTGGAACATTCTTCAGCCTTCATAAAGTCAGGTTCTCCTCTATATCAGCGCTGAGGTTGAAAAATCATTTTTCTGTACACTGGCACACTTTGTTGAATGAGGACACCAATTCTCTGATCTCTAGTTTGGGTTTTAACCACAAAAAAATGAGTAAGTAGTTTTACCTTTGTTGATGAAGTAATCTTTTGGAAAAGTTAGAACTTGCTAACACATTTCCCACTTGCTGTTGGGACTCACAACCTTGAACCTGTTGGTAGTCAGGGCTCACAACAGTGTTGGACTGCTGCATGGGGTGCATTTTGAAGGGTCACACAGAAGCCTTAAATTGTTGAGTGCAGGGACTCTCAATGATTACAGGTCAACTTAGTGTCTATCTCTCTCTCTCATGGTCACATGCTGATCTTAAACCTGCAGTACTCAAGCTGCTCAAGTGTTCAACTTTGACTAGGACAGGAGTGTTGCGCTGTGTACCCCACGGGCAGGATAGAAGCATTCAAGGCATTCTACCTCCTTTTCAGCTAGGATGAGCAACTTAGATCTTCTCTGCAGTTCACAGGATTTGTTCCTAACTCTTTAAAGGTAGACACGCATGGATTCTATCGCTCATCCAATCTTTACTCTGCACAGGTATGCAGAGCTTCAGCGAGTCAAAATGTGGACACTGGTGAGGCTGGATAGGCGCACTTAATTTCCAGTCCATGAGACAGTTGGCATTTACAAGTGTCCAATTGAATTCTAATTTAGCTGGAAACAAATCCTTGGAGTGTGCATTTCTCTTCAAATATCCCCATCTCTAGGGCAACTATTTAGAGGTGAAACTGCCGACTTGCCACTTGTGTTTTACAGACTGCTTCATTCTTGATACAAAGCACGGGTGGGAATGGTACATGAGCCCATCTATCAGCAGTGCACCATTTGGCAAAGCCACCAGGCCTCTCACAGGTCACATCTCCACCTGCTGCAACACATTCATAGTTTAGCGGCAGCATTCAACAGATCATCATTGGATCCTACTGGTAGGCTGTGCACTTGACTTTTCAGAAAACAGAGGGCGGGGCCAATCTAAGTGAACAACACGCTGGAATTTGAAGGTAAGTAGAGTCACCATCATCTTGTTGCTACTAAGCTTTTGTAGCACCCTGCAGCCTTAGGGGCGCCATACATATACAGGGGCACCAGAACCCGGGTGTTCCACCTCACATGTTCAACACACTATCATGCACACCGACTTTTAGGAGAAACTCACATGCATATACCGACTATATGCACATGCAAGTAGTCGGGGTGGGGATATATGACACGTTCAGTTATGATCTACTGAACCAATTTACTAGGAAGAGTCGGAGGGCACTTCTCACATTGGGGTTCAGGTTAAAAGGCCTGAATCTCACAAGTGGATTCAGCTGCTACCAGCAGTTAGAGTCATTGCCTTGCATGTGATCTTCACTGGCCAAGCAGAGAGTACCAGACCGTAGTACTCTGTCAGTGTTACACGCCATAATCACATAATGCGCTGGTCATGGGACTTGCGTGGTTAAAACAGGGAGCACTGCACTAGGGACGTGCAAGGCTACATGGTCTATACCTGGGATCTTCTCAAGAATCATTGCCTTGCAGCATTAAAACATTCCCCAATCTGTCCAAACCAACCGGCTTGTACATACTACATGTCTTGCATGTGGTCTGGTAGTGCCATCATTTGACAGTCATTTAAAAAGGGAGGATTTCTGCATTTTCACACTGGTTCCGCATCAATGTAATAGAACCAGTGCTTGAATTGGGCAGGTACTGTCCAGTACTCAGTACCTGCACTTCCTTAATTTAGAAGGGAGAGTGCCTGCGCTTCTCAGCACTCCTGCAATACATTTAATGGTGAGTACCTGCACTTCTATATTTCCATTTAAAGCACGGAATATAATTGATTATAATTGTCTTGCTGCATAGCGCCAAGAGACGCTCATGCAGCTCTTGGAGCCAAGTAGTAGCTATACCTCATTTTGGTCACGGTGAAGTTCAGCTGTGTGCTTTAGTACTGACCATCGAGGGCAAGAGACCTTTGCTGTGTGCACTGAGTACCCAGGTCGTCAGAGATCACCTCCCAGGGATCCCTGGAAAGCACGGACTGCCTCTCCGCTCCCCGGGCCCATCCTGGCGCGCCACGCCCCCCTCTCTCAAGCCCCATCGCCCTGTGTTTATCTGCGGGTTCATTAATTCATCCTAGAGTACATTACAGAGGCGGCCGGCCCCCCCAGCGCCCCGCCGCAACAAACCTTCCTTTGAAGTGCGCATTCCAGCCTGGCTTATCAGCGCCGAGAGTCGGAGAGGAAGGGCTCGCTTTTCATGTGTTTGCAATTCAGCAGCTTCCACTAACGAGGAACACATTTCCAGAGACTCTAAAGAGGCAGAAAGGTAATTCTTTTAATGTGCAACTCCCAACTGCAAGCAAATACGAAGTGGCTGGCCAGCAGCAACATTAAGCTACTGTCCAAAAATGTCTGCGAGATTAAACTCTGCATTTCGTTTACAGCGAACCATGAAGTGGCGCTGAGGAAATGAATAATTCACCAGTTAACTTAGGGACACTTTGAAAACTGAGGCCCAGGCTCCTTCCTTGTGGGAAGGCCATTTATTTTCTTTACTGTATGTTCGTGGATGACTTGAACGAGCAGCAGCTCGTGAGAAGTACCACGGGGTCGAACTGTGCTGCCAAGGTAGATGCTGGCCGCTTGGTGTACCGTTTGTGACACATTCCATAATGTGTCTTTACTGCATGGCGCTGGAATGCAGTCATTGTTGGTAATGGTTTTTCCACTTTGAAACACATTAGTTCACTTTGTTGCGAAGTACAGTGAAAGATTCTTTGACATTCCTAGCAGCTGCCTTCAGACCAGCATCATCCCTGCCTCTACCTGGTGATGAAATATAATTCAGTGTGCTTGGTGACTTTAACAAAGCCAATAGGCCTCGCTTATAAACAAACCACAAGTCAGACCTATTTCTTCATGCTTTTAAAGTTCTGATAGCAAGAAATCTACAGTGGTTTCCTGAGAAATAATCTGAAAACGCAATGAAGTCAATGGTTCCACACGAACAAGAATCCCTCGGTAAATCACCTGGATGCCAACAGACCCGCTGTGGGACTTGAGGAACTTGAGGAACTTGACACTGATATATACAGAGAAGGATAAGTGAACATTTCAACAGTGTAATGACAAGTCCAAGCGAGAGTGAGTGCTCTCAGGTGTAAGGCACCAAAGGCCTGTCTGCTTCAGAGAATATCAAAAGGCTACAGAAAGAATAGAAATGCTGACTGAGGCAAAACAAATCTACTTTGCAAGGAAAAAAAGAAGTATTTCAGGGACCAAGGGAGAGCGGCGATGTCTGTTTGTTAGGAGGGTAGGGAAACTCAGCCAATTCTGAGAAAATAACATTTTCACTAATTTTCCTATGATCAGTAAAGAAAAGGGAGATTGTCCCTTTAAAACACAATGCAAACTGCAGTAAACAAAAGCTTTAACCAATGGTAGTTAAGATTAAGAAAATAACTCAGGAAGCTTCGAGCCCATTAACAATAAATGGTGGAACTAGCATCTTAGGCAGTACAAAAGAGCAGATTGTCACCATGTGGGATGGGCAGCATCTCTGAAAACTGGGGGGACTAAAACATACGACCAGCGAATCCACCTGCGTAAACTTGGAAAACTAACGAGCAAAACATCACCAGCAAGACAGCTTCTTTTTACAACCTATAAAAAAAGGAATCCCAGCCTCAGCAACCTTGCAATACTGAATAATAGTCCTAATTAAAGTAACTAGCAGAGCCGTCTAAGAAAGCTAGAAATACAAAAGTAGCAGAATTTCACTAACAAAAGTGCTTCTTGAAACTCCACAAAAAGCAAAATGTCACCAACGAGGTGCTTCTGTGAACTATGAACACTGAAGAGCAGAATGACAGTAATTGGGCAACTTCTGAAAACTTGGAATAATGAGGAGGAAGATCTCACTAATAAGGCTGTATGCAGAATCTCTGAATACTGAATAGCAAAATCTTATCAGCCAGCCAGCTTCTTTAATCATGAATACCAAAAAAGAGTCCCTCACCACAGAGTAGTTTTGATCTTTGAGTTCTAAAGAGCAGAATGTAGCCATTGCGACAGCATCTGTTAACATGGTAATACTAAAGTTCACGCTGTCAACAGTGAGACTGCTTTTATGAGCTAGTTATGCCACTAAGCAGCATCCATAATCTGGGAATAGCAGAAGACAGGAAGCCTCCTGTGAGACAGCTGCCGTAGCTCAGTATGTATTTGAAATAGCCGGGTGCCCCCAGAAACATATTTCGTTAAACTAGAAAAATTAAGAGCGAGACACCATAAAAAATACCAAGGACTAGAACACTACTAATGAGTTAGCTTCTGTAAGTTTATAATACTACGTGGAAGGCCGCATCTGTGAACTTTGACAAACCAAGGAGCAGAGGGTGTATCAGGTGTACCAACCAGCAGATGCCACAGATGAGGTCACCTCTGTACATTTCAAATACTACGAGCAAGACGGTGTTTGTAAACTTTAACAAACTAAGGGACAGGACGTGTCTGGAGGGCCACAGATGAGGCAGCTTCTGTAAACCTGAAACACTGAGCAAGACAGCATCTGAAACTAATGAGCACCCCCCCCCCGGGATATTCCAGGTGCACTAACAACAGAAGGCCACAGAGGAGGCAAGTTCAGTAAGTTTGAAACACTACAAGCAAGAAGGCATCTATAAACTTTGACAAACTAAAGATCTGGACGCTCCAGGGGGTGTACCAGGTGCACCAAGGAGCAGAAGACCACCTAGGAGGCTACTTCTGTAATCTTGAAATGCTACTAGTAAGACAGCGCCTGAAAACGTAGAGAAACTAAACAGCTGGGGTTAAACCAGATGTACTAACAAGCAGAAGCTCACAGATGAGGCTGCTTTTGTAAATTTGAAAAACTGAGGCAGGAGATGCCAGCAGCCAGGCAGCTTCTGCTAACAAAAGCACCTAAAGACAACAAGTAGGGCAGCTTATGAGAAGCGCCACATAGCAGAACTATGCGACCAAGGTAGATTCTCTGATCTAGGAAAATGAGGAAAACATCAGCACCAACAAAGCACATCTACTGTAATCTGGAAATATGAAAAAGAAGGATGCCACCAATAAAGCTGCTCCACACACCAAACCTATTTAAAGGCATAACACTACTAGCACTACTAGCAGGGCATCTCTGTAAACATACTATACTCTCCTGCAGGATGCTGGCAATAAGAAAGAATCTTTAAGTGTAGAATACCAAGGAACATCATTCTGCCAATGAGGAGGCTTCTTTACACTTGGAATAGCAAAGAGCAGGATGTAGCCAATAACGCAGCTCCGTTAAATTTGGAATACTGAATATGGGCAGCTTGTGGAACTGAAGATGCTTGACAGGGCTCCATCCTCCTGCAACCCATTATTCTCCTGGCTACTAACTTTACATCCGCTGCACCCTCATACAGTGCACATAAGCAAAAAGCAATGCTGCCAGTAGAAACTTCAGTTATTTATAAATTAGTCAACCATACAGCCCTTTTCATTCTGGTTTGTGTTATTGTTAATTAGTAAAAAATCTGATAGCATTAACTTGCAGTCTTGTCCTCAGATAAAACCTACTCAAACTACAGAAAATTAACATTACATCCAATGGCAATACATGAGTATCCTTGACCATTTCAGACTCCCAGTGTTGTCAATCAACTTTCAGAAAGGTATAAGGCACATAGAAAGGTGTCGGTCTTCACATAGTTTAAAGGTGTGGACTCAGTTGTATTCAAAGTACACAGGGCATACTTACTGTAAGTTGGGAACCAATAGCATTCCTATTTGTTTAATAAGGTTGAAAGTACGCTGATGAATAACCAAAATTACAGTACTCCACTCTAATGCAGCCTGCTTGGGCCAAAATAACAAGGACTCAGGAGAAAATGGTGTTGCATGCAGGAATATGTGCTTTACCGTGAAACTGATGTAGGGCGCATTTTTGTGGAACTATATGTCTAGGACAAATGTACAGGTTCTCGAACATAGTGTCAGTAGCCAATAAGACCTTTTTATACAAGTGATGTACTTTGAATTCTGTAATGAGGTAGATCTGACCCTGCATTATGCTATTTAAGTGTCAGGCACTTTATGCTAATTTATTTCTGAATGGACTCTTTCTATTAAGGTGCACCCTACAGAAGGTATGCAATGATTAATTTCTGCCAAAAAGAGGTCCAGGGCTTTTGTACATTGTTGAATTAAATTACACGCTCACTAATTATGGGGCTGTCTTAGCTGTGGCTTACTTTGTATAAATCATCATGCATAGAACAATGCACTTTTCTCTGCAATATCAAATGAACCTTCCAATAACATGTCATCATTTATCAGGTAAAAATAAAATCCACAGTGTAGGGAGTGTCTCATTCTCCTGCTACTTACCCTTAGCCAAGTGAAGGTGTCACATGGTGACAAATGCATAGGTTATGCAACCTGAAACCCACTGAATGCCCTTAAATCTGTCTCTAACCCTACACACACCTCTCAGTTTGTGGCCACATTATGAAGTCAAGACTCATGCAACCATTGACCTAAGTATCTTTGACTTCCTCCGTCTCACATATGCCTATTCAGGGGAGGTCCCTTAGTCATTGTTGTAGTGAAGGACCGCTGTCAGTCATTGTTGTACAGTTCTCTTCCTCTGTCTTACCGCAGCCAGCAAGTTTAAGCAGCCACCTGGATGCTAGAGACAAAGTGGTTACTACGGAAACCTTTCCGCCATTTTGGAACCTCGTGGTCTTCCAAACAGTAAACACCACATCACTTCTAAACCTTGTGTTCATAATTACAATTTCTCCTTGAGTCAGTCAGCTTCTGACATTCATCTCTTGCTTTAGTATTCATAGCAAGATACACATTCCAGATACTCCTTTGTATCTATTGAATGCTAAAGGAAGTAGAAATTGCCTTAACATAACCATTTGATGGTGTGTGTCATTTTTAGTTTATAAAATTGGAACAACGTGTGTCCTGTTTCCCATTGGTAGCATACATAATGACTCTGCAGAGCTGCTGAGCCCTCATGCAGAAAATGGTTAATGCCAAGCTAGGTCTTTACTGCTACATAGTACCCGTTTTGATGCACTCTCCTCCAGGCGTGCCCAGTTGCCCATCTCCTTTGGAGATCCCCGTGCATGCACCAGTAGCTTCCGCTATTTTCCCTGCTTACATGCTTCATGATAATACAACTATTTTTGTTTATGTTACACATTCACCACTCGATCATTCCCACCCATGGCAACACTTTCATTAAGGACTATATTTTACTACAGAGAAGTATTACTTTCTAGCAGCCATAACCCATGTAATTAAAAATGGTATCCTAGTTGGGCCTTCAAATAGAAAAAAACTCATTGGATTCAAATTAAATTCACGTTTTAGTATGGACATTTGGAAAGGAGCAGTCGCTACATTTATATCTGTCAAAATGAAGTTGTTCTCCCAGTGCACATTCCGTAATTAAAGAACTTCCACTCGGTTTCTATCTTGCTGCAGCAGAATTCCATCAGCAAAAGCCTAGAGATATTTGGAACCAGTGCCACTTCTTCGGCTTCTCCAGGGCACCCCCCCGGATCCCACCGTGAGCTCCTGTGCAATGAGAAAAAATATTTTCTAATAAAGAACATGTCATATTCTGGGTTTTTGTTTGATGTGTACTTTAACAAACACTTGCAGGGAGTGAATGAAGTCACAAATGCTCTTCTATCACAGTTTCTGTAATCTAGGTATTGTAAAGTTTATAGTAGAGCCTGCGTAAGGGTGTTTTTAATACTAAACAACCGGGCTCCATCGGCTGAGCAGCTTCCATAAACCAAGAATATAAAGGAGCAGAACACTGCCACTGAGGTAGCGTCAGGACTGTAGAATACCGAGGAACCAGCCGTCACCACTGAAGTCACTTCTGTAAGGTAGGAGAACTAAAGAGTGGGAGTCCACCACAGGGGTATCGTGTGTAAACTAGGAGCACCAGCAAGCACAACACAACATTTGGAGCAACTTCCATAACTGAATGATGAAGCGGGGGTGGCACTTGTAAGGCTGTTTTAGTAAACCTGAAGCAAGCTACCAGAGGAGTATGTAAAACGGGACGATGAACTATCAGAATACCATAATTGAAGGCAGCCTCTTTCACCTAGAAATCAAAATACCAGAACACGTCCGTCAAGGCAGCTACTGTGAACTAGAGCATCCATACGCAAGGAATGTACTGAAGCCTATGCTTCTTCTTTCTAAACTGGTAATGCCAAAGGACAGGAAGCCACCATGATACAGTTTCTGCCATCCACAAGAGAGGTTCTATCATAGACAAATGCCTGGCGCCTTAATCTGTGCACTGCCGACTGAAATACACACGAGTAGTTACATAGGTCTCTAGGAACCCATGAGCTTGATAGACACACCTTGTGAACAATGCACTTCTTCCAACAGGGTGTTTCTCTAAGTATTTAGGGAGTCCTATATTTCTGAGAAGATGATCCTAAGAAAACTCCTTACTGAACCACAGGGACTAGAACAAAGAAAATGTAGACTGATTTCCATTTTTGGTGCTTGCCAATGTTGTTGTACTGTTGCAATGTCTTGACGAGAGCATTGGGTCTATTACTCACTGACATAAAGACATTTACACAGTATACCGGTGTTCTGCGGAAATCCTAACAGGTGTTTTAAATATATAAAGCACATTACTGTGGGCTGGAGCATCACTCATTTTCTAGACTAATGACTACAGAAAGGGTAGCCATGGCTTATAACACAGGATTCCTTTGAAGTCTGCATCTGGTTTGTTGCAAATACTCTGGTCCTGCACCCACTCTGGACTAGTTATGGGACTACCTAGTGATGAAAGCAATCGACCAGGCTGCTGTCCTGAAAGTGGGGACTTTGTGTGCATTTCACTGCTCTTCATCTGAAGTTGCAGGAGCAATGCCGCCAACAGTCTGTCCTTTATTCGTGTGGCATTCCCCCACCACCTACCAGTGAAAACGCCTACCAGAGTAGAGCAACACCGGCCTTATTGGTGGCTTCCTTCACTCATCCTGTATGAACAGTGTGGCCCAAACAGACTTCAGGTGCACTCATCCAAGCCCTCGGTAAAGTAGTCCGTCAGGCCCGCTCCTGTGGCAAGAGATGTGTATAATATTTTAATCACCAACTCTTCAATACTGTTACCGACACTTCCTCTCTCCTTAGAGGTCTCCACTGTTCCGAGTTAGGTTTGTGCTGTTAAAACTTATATAACTACAGTTATCCTTCCCCACTGGTTCATGTGTAGCCCCTCAAAAAGGACCAACTGGAGCTCGCACCGAGGTATCTCGCCTCCGTAAGGACCACATAGTCATTCTACTGCACCTGTGTGTTTTACTTGCGATGTTGAACCCTGAGAGAGTAGTAGGATAACATTCACAATAAGGCCCCCGGTGCCTTTTCTTGTGCGGGAGGAGCTAGAGGATGTCTGGCTAGATATTTTAAGTTGCTTGTACACAAGTGACTTCATGGTGTTAATAAAGTGTATTTTTTAGACTCCTGTCCTACCTCTGTCTCTGAGTCATGATTGTGTGTTTTTATGTTTTTATTTTTGTAACAAATCTTCTGCATCATATCAAGTGTCCACCATTGTAACACCCAGTTAGTGGAATGCACTTGAACCCCTTCTGTCCACGTGGGTGTGACACTTTTTTGTTTAACCTTTACCCCCAATAACTCCTTTTTAAATATGTAATATGTTTGTTCTAAACATAACTTTAGAATAGAAAGAATATGACCCACTTTTTAGCGCTTCAAGATATTCGGTTCGTTTTACCATTTTATTTTATTAAGGTCCACACTTTTTTAATAACCATGAAACCGGAGCCCCTTGGATATCCGCAATATCAGTCCCTGGGTAGCCTATTGCTGAGAGATGAACCTTGGCAGCATGGGCAGGGTGGGGGCGTTGAGGCAGGATATTAGACTTATGGAAATCAGACGGAGAAAGCAATCTCTTCCCTTCCCATTTTGCATAAAAATGATGCTGCCAGGAGTGTAACGCTTTAATCAGATTTATTAAAGGCATACTATTACAGGTGTCGGATGCCTCTTCTAGCATCCAAAATAACCTGCTGAGACCTCTCCTGATACTCTGACACACAAAGGGTCGCTAATGCACCAGTATTGATCATTTCCAGTCCTTTTCAAACAAGCACACTCTCCTCGATGTCCCCCTGTCTCTAGTGAGATTAGCTGCATTGATGACTGAGTGCCCGGTGATTGATTGTAGAAAGAAATCGTAGCCCAGCTTTGAGGAATACATTTTCAGATGAGGCTTTAGCTGTCTTTGTGAATTTGGGTGCAGTTCCTGCTGTGTGGATCGTGATATCCCCTAAGGGATCTACTGAAAGCATCATGGCGTGATTGGAGTGGCTCTGGGTATGACAGTATTCTGTTCCCTGCTTTCAAGCCATAAATTGTTCATCACCCACGCCAGATATAGGCATCTCTGGCCTTGAACCCAAGGGGTAGAGGGCGCTAGAAGCGAAGAATTGTTCGTGGTTAATTTAAGAAATGATGAAACCAAATATTACCTTGACTTGGTTCGTTAATACCACAAATTATATCAACCAAGAAGCCCGAGGTAGAGAAAGTAATGCAGAGAAATATTCAAACTTACAAGTGTACAGTCTTTTCCTTTCGTTGCGCTTTGGAATATTCAAACATTCAAGTAGCACAGACTTGTCATTTCATTCCACTTTCTGGCTCCCTTTGTGACATTTGTGATTCTGGTTATTGGTTTTGTGTTGCTCACTAGCAGAGAGAGCAAGACTCTTCTGGGCTGTAAGTGCATCCAAGTGAACCTCCCATTCATATTGCCCCCTTCACAAAGATTCTAGTAAGCAACAAATACGTTTTTACCGGTATCATTAGGTGAGAAAATTGCTGGTCATCTCTGGGTAAAATTGTCTGAGTCTCATGAGTCTGAGTTTGCGCCATTTGGTGTGTTCTCTGTATTTGGGCTTGCATGTGGCACACCTGGAGTTTGAATGGAGTACTCTGCATGCAGCACAGGATTGTGACTTGCATAAGTTAAAATTCTTCAATTTTCCATTGTCCTTGAATTTGGCCTCTCGGCAGTATCGCCTGTGCCAATTTTTGGCTCCATATACATTCAACCAGGAGCCCTGCCTGGGCAGAAAAGACTGCTTACAACAAGTTATACCTGGCAACTGTCTAATTGGACTGTAGTGCATTACACTTTGTGGTTTTCTTTGGTCTCCGACCTTTGACAGAAATAGTCTGAAAATGCAAGACCCCTTTCATAGATTCAACAGTTACCTACAACTCCACATTTTTTGTCACTCATTGTTTCTTTCCATTCCCCTCCTGTGCGAAGGTTTGGGGCAAAAGCCCACAAAGATGCTCTCCATTTCGTTTGGGTAGGTTTATGGCTTTCTTAAACTTCCCTTCCTGTTTGAGGGGTTTCACATTAAAATCAGGACTTCTACACCCCTTTTACTTGATATGAGAGGGAAACAATCACCAATCCAGCTTCAAAAGACATTAGAAAAGTGATGTTCAGGTTAACTTGTGAGAAAATGGCACATCCATTTTTGCCACCAACAGGTGCTTGCAAGGTAATATTTACTTTGAGGAATAACTACACTGGTGGTGGCAGTAGGAAGAGCATTAAACTTAGTCATCTACAAGTAGACCAATGAAAAGTTTAGATGCCTCATTACAGCACCCTGAGGGGGGCGATAAGGCCACATATTAGGAATTTGTCATCTGTGTAGCAATCAGCAACACTGATATCACATCAGGAAGATGTCTTTTGCCAGTAACTAAACTGTTCTCACTCTGAAAGGCTCCCATTGAGAGCCTTGTGAGAAGCTTGCAATAATGCGCAGAGTGAGGAGCTTATACTAAAGCAGTGTGAGGAGCTCCCATTGACAGCCTTGTGAGAAGCTTGCAATAATGCGCAGAGTGAGGAGCTTATACTAAAGCAGTGTGAGGAGCTTGCATTGACAGGCCTTGTGAGAAGCTTGCAATAATGCGCAGAGTGAGGAGCTTATACTAAAGCAGTGTGAGGAGCTTGCATTGACAGGCCTTGTGAGAAGCTTGCAATAGTGCGCAGAGTGAGGAGCGTATACTAAAGCAGTGTGAGGAGCTTGCATTGACAGGCCTTGTGAGAAGCTTGCAATAGTGCGCAGAGTGAGGAGCTTATACTAAAGCAGTGTGAGGAGCTTGCATTGACAGGCCTTGTGAGAAGCTTGCAATAGTGCGCAGAGTGAGGAGCTTATACTAAAGCAGTGTGAGGAGCTTGCATTGACAGGCCTTGTGAGAAGCTTGCAATAGTGCGCAGAGTGAGGAGTGTATACTAAAGCAGTGTGAGGAGCTTGCATTGACAGGCCTTGTGAGAAGCTTGCAATAGTGCGCAGAGTGAGGAGCTTATACTAAAGCAGTGTGAGGAGCTTGCATTGACAGGCCTTGTGAAGATCTTACACCGCCAAGCAATGTTAAGATCACACTGATTGTCAGTGTTGTGAGCTACTTTTGTCAGCGTGCTAAGCTTGTGCAGAGGGCAGCTTACCACAACATGAAGGGCTTGTGGTGCACTAGTCGACATTGTGAAGGTCTCCTATTGGTGGACAACATGAAGCGTGCATGTGGATACCCGCGGGAAAGCCTCCCGTACATGAGGAATGTGAAGGACTTTGGTGGTCTGCATTGCTGAGCAGTAAAACTAGCTCAAAATATTGCAGTGAAAGAAGCTTGTGCTGCATGAGAAGTTTTTACTGTTGGAACAGGAATTTTACACTGCTGTTGAATTCTCCAGGATCTTATGTCTTGTAATCTGGCACCTTTAGTTTTCACTATTTCTACCCTCTAAATTCTTCCAAACAATCAAAGATATTTGAAATTGGGCAACCAAATCTCTTACTCACTGGTGGCTGTACTCTTCATGTGATTCACAAGCAAACATTGTCTGGCTCTTGTGGCCTCAGTTTAGGAAAATGTTAGTCTGAGTACCAGAGTCTTTCTGTCCCTGGAGTGCTTCTTCTGAATCTGCTAACTGCGTGTTTATTCTGACATACTCGATAGGACCTTGTTGTCGGTAATTCATGCCGGATTAGGTAACCATGCACATACACATTTAGGATTGCCAACTCATGATAATACTGACCAATCTTGAATGTGTTGTAACTTTAGACAGTCTGAACTTCATGCTTGCTGAAGGATTGGAATTTGCAATCACATGGCAATGGTCAGAGTCTGATAATCAGATTTTAATATTATAAGAAAAACAAATAAAGGAAAGGGAAGAAAAACTTTAAATCTGGACAAATATTAGAATACTGCAAAATGGGTCATCAACTTAGATTTCTATAACATTTTGTTAGGCATTTTACCTGTGTTCAATGATACAACATTGAACAATCTTTGTAGGCTGTATAAACTGTTTATGTATGAATTAAAGTGTCCCATTCCATACATTTCAAGGATATTGCAAGTCACAGAGGAGTTGAGATCTCATAGAGGAACAAAGCGAAAGGAAGAGTTCTTGTATAAGGTCTTGGAACTCCGAGCTTACTTGCAATAGTCTTGAAATGTACAGCAGGTAGCATTTTATTCCTTCTAATACATGGTCACACCATCACCACCCCACCCCACCCCCCCAAACAACTTAAATCATTGGTATCTTGCTCTTTGATTTGAAAGAGATAGTATAGTTTCAGACATGAATAATAAAAAACTAAGGGGGTCATTACAAGCTTGGCGGGCGGCGGTCCCTCGGACCCCATTACGACATCCCCGCTGGGCCGGCGGGCGCAAACCAAGTTTACGCCCGCCGGCCCAGCGGGGATGAGGCCGCAACATAGGAGCCGGCTCCTAATGCAGCCGGCGGTGTTGCGGCCGTGCGACGGGTGCAGTAGCACCCGTCGCGCTTTTCACTGTCTGCTATGCAGACAGTGAAAAGCTGTCCGGGGCCCTGTTAGGGGGCCCCTGCACTGCCCATGCCACTGGCATGGGCAGTGCAGGGGCCCCCAGGGGCCCCAGGACACCCCTTACCGCCAGCCTCTTCCTGGCGGTGCAAACTGCCAGAAACAGGCTGGCGGTAGGGGGGGGGGGGTCATAATCCCCAGGGCAGCGCTGCTGCTATCACTGCCGGGGCAAAAACGGCGGGAAACCGCCGGCCCCGGCGGTGCGACCGCGGCGCTACCGCCGCGGTCGTAATACGGGTCTCCGTACCGCCAGCCTGTTGGCGGTACGGACGCCACATTACCCCTGACGGTCTCTGACCGCCAGGGTCGTAATGACCCCCTAAATCTGTTGTGCACAAGTACACACATCAAAAAGCAGGTAGTACTTGCTTGGAAAAAGTTATTCGAATCAAGTTCATGTAAGTCAGTTTAAAAAAGTGCTGAAGCATAGAACACGTAGAAAAAAGGCAGAAATATTTTTTTCCTGCAACAACTAAAAATGCTCCTGTAAATATCTCCTTAATGCTCGTCCCTGTTTTTTTATAGAAAGAAAACCATCATAAGAACGAAAAGCTAGGTCTGTTTAAGCTGTAATTATGTTGTATGACCTTGGTGTATGCAGGTATCAAGTCTCTATTAATTGCAGCTTTTTCGCAAACTATAGTTTTGTTTCCTACAGATTTTCTGAGACACTTTACTTCTAATAGTAAGGATTTCGATATTGTCTGCAACTTTGTGTTTTTATCACCTCAGCTTTACTTCTTATCTCTCTCAGCCCTCATCTAAGTTAGAATCTGATCCCTTTTGGTGTAGGGGAAGGTGGTAGTTTGTTTCACAGCCTGCCGTTTTTTTCTTAAACCATAGCTAGGCTTAGGAAATCCTCATCTGTTTAGGGAACGCAAGGTGGTTTTAGCAAGAAGTTAGACATTTCATTATTCTGCATCCGTTTCTCAGTATCGTATTTGTTCATAAATGCTCTGCTTTAAATATCAGTGCACACTTTGCTATAAACATGTCGAAGTGTTTGCGGTAAGTTGGCTTGTGTTCTTCTGAGTGGTCCCCAGATGCTGAGATTTAAGAGACACACTGTGCATGTTTCCCTGGTAGCGGAGGTATGTTCCAGGGATACTTGTGTTGTTACTGCTCAATAACTTGACCCTTAAGTACCGGATATATTCAGAAGAGATCTCTATTCCCTGCCCTTGATGAATTTCACAGATGTTTAATATCTCATTCATGCCCATCATTTTCGTTTTGTTCCATTTGCTGCCTGAGAAGTTGTCAAACCCTTGCATCAGCCCTAAAACGATTTGAACGGAAGATTTAGGTCTCTCGCTTAAAGAAGCATATTTTAATCTTTCAGGCCCGTTTTGCATTTTTATTTGTACATGTTCAGGGCTTAGTGCTGCCCATTGTCTTAATATAATAACTAGAAATTGGGTAGCAGACAGATGTGAAAGGAAAATAATCCGTGGTTCTGCTGTTAAGAAAACTTCCCGTATAAAAGTTAAATTTATTACTACATTTAAATGTTTTATAATTTACCATGTTGTATTATGGTTTCATTTATTACTACATTAAAAATATTTTACAATTTATCATCTTTTATTACGCGGTTTAGTACCACATGCGCTCTCATGTTTTCTTCAATTGTGGGGTTACTAGATTCCAGATGTTAAGACCGCACAAGCAATCAATTGAAGATGGTGGGCATTGTGCCATAGAAGTTCTTTGTAACATAACGTGTATAACTTCATCATTTTAACCTACCCTTTTATAATTGCTACTCAAACTGTGATCTAGTTTCATCTGAGGATGAAGTTGGCGTTGCATTTTTTTGTTGCCACCTCGGTACACTTTATAAAGGCCAACCTGCCTTGTTGTGCACCTTGTTTTTAATCACTAGGTGACTGTTCTAAGGTTTATTTTTCACACGTGGTGCTCGACTGTTGGATATAGTTTTAGGTCAACGCATACATGGTTTACTACTGTGATTCATATTGAAATAGTTTTCACCCTTGTGATTAATCACATCTGCGCAGGTCACCATTTTCATCTTCCTTCCCTAAGATGTTGGTGTACAGCCATACTATACTAGATATTTGTTTTCTTATTATTGATCTGAACGTAGATTTATTTCCACAGCCCCCAAAATGCATGTAAATTGAAGCAGTCTTTGCAAATATCTTTTCTTGACTTAAGCTGGAGTGTCACTTTGTGCCATGCTTAGGTTTATTTAGAGTATCTAGGTGTAACATTAGACTTCTCCTCTGCTACAGAGGTGGAAGGGCTGAAAGCGTATACCTGTCTGTTGGTGAATACATCGTGTCAAGACCATTTACAGTGAGAGACCTCCTTTCATGGAGGCACTGGGCTGGACTTATTGGGGGTCTATCAGCCTCTGTATATGCCTGACCCGTCATCGGCAAGATGGGCTCCAGAATTGGCCGAAATCCACCTACGCAAACTATGGCTCTATTGTATGATTTGATCACTGAAGAAGCCTCAATCATTTAAAATAGAGGCAAACACAGAATATCTGCAGCATCCCTTCCAGGCTGGACAGAGGACACTGCAAGCTGAGTCTTGCTAAATCTGTGAGGGTATGTCCTTTATGAGCAAAGCTTTCTTCTCTCCGATGCAACATGTGTTCATCTCTAGGGGCCAAACTGGCGCTTGAGGTGGGTATTCAAAGGGGAACGGGGTCCCTTCATCGTCAAAGAGTGTTTCTTTCAACCAGCTTAGACTCGAGTACCTCTGTTAAAGCTACCCCCCTCCTCTGGAACATCATCTTGGAGACACATTAATGTATCAGTAGTTAAAGTACTGTCATAAACAATCTCTATTTGCTGAATCAAGTATTGCAACAGCAGATCTGGGGTATTCCGCATTGTAAGCAGATGGGAGAAAGATTTACTCCTGCGATGAGCGCTTGTATCTTCTTTAACATGCCCCCTCTATCCCGTAAGCTAGTGAGTAGTAGAAATGATGTAAAAATTGAACATGCTTTGATTGAAAATTGTCTAATATGGCCATTTCCCCAGGGACTACAATTTCTCTCAAGATTTTTGTACTTCTGTCTGCCATAGATCAGCTTCTTGAAATTCTAGTTTTTTATTTTCATGTCTAAGGCCCACTCAGGTTCACCGCTGATGTGCACTCTGCCATTGATTTCTAGTTGAGGAGCGCAGAGATGTCGGACAGTGGCTGTAGGACCACACCAGTGGGAGGGGACCTCCTTGAAAATGTAAAGTCCCTCAGTGGCCAGTAATCCACTCATGAGCGTTGGTAGCCTTTATTGATCCCTAGCTGTGCAACTTCCACTTACTGCCACCCGAGGAAGTGCAGGTCCAGTATTACCCCCCCCACCCCTCCCACTTCTCATCGGTGAAAGTGGGCTACATGACTTGTGTGTGCCTTGGGGTTTCTTTCAGCTCGTGGCTTGTTGAGCACTAATGCCTGGCCGTCCAGCCCTTTGGCCCCACTCTGTACTGCTAGACAGGGACCCTGGACTAACAGGATCCCTCACTCCAGTTGCTCCTCCACTAGGCTGAGACCTGCCCTCCTCGGCAATTGCTCTACTACATTAAAACCTACTTTGAAGCCGGTTGCAGCTGGTATTTTTGGCAGGGAGGGGGGCGGGCCACACCCTCACACATATACACTCATACCATGAATTCACAATGTACGCACACACCCATTCACAACACTTGCTCACAACAAATGTATACATTTATACATACATGCACCAAATACAAAAACAGAAAACCTATAGTTCTGCAGCTCCATTAGAGGAGTGCCTCGGAGGGCCCAGGAGGGCTAGGAGTGCTGCCTTTTCTGAGGGAAGGCAGCTGTCCCTACCTCTTCACAGAGTGGGATGGGTACAGTGAGAGTTGCTGACCCCACCTCACTCCTTGACGAGGTGTCACTGATTGACACTCGCCCCTGGACACTTCAGGGCTTAAAACTGAAGTGCCCAGGTCGGAGGAAATAGGTGACGCTCCCTCGCTTCATGAGGGGGGAGGGCCTCAAGGCTCTTTTGCCAGGGAGAGGTGGTCACACCTACACCCACAGGGATGTGAAACCCTCAGCCTGCAAACGTCTGCTCAGGCACCCAGATGCAATTTAGCGCATGTCTAGCTCCTGGCTGCCTGACCTGATCAAAAAGAGTGTCTGTGATGCTGACCTTTGCTCGGCTTGACAGTCAGCCTGGCAGACACACTTCCTCTCTTAAAAAAGGTGAGGGGGTGTGGCCCATCTGTCCATGTGGACTGGCCTGTCAGAAGTTACATTCATACGCTCCCATGCAAAGTCAGTTAAAAGCACTGCCCCAGTCACACAGGAACCCCCTCATGCATTATCCTTTCTTCATAAAGGAGACATATAGGTTCGATGGCATCTGTCGCTGGAGATACACATGTTTTGCATAGCTCGCCATCTGGTGTTGGGTCGGAGTGTTACAAGTTGTTTTTCTTCGAAGAAGTCTTTCGAGTCACGGGACCGAGTGACTCCTCCTTTTGTCTCCATTGCACATGGGCGTTGACTCCATCTTCGATTGTTTTTTTTCCGCCATCGGGTTCGGACGTGTTCCTGTCGCTCCGAATTTCGGAACGGAAAGTTAGCTATCTATCGGAAGATTACGTCAGTATTGTTGCGTTCGGGATCGGCTTAGATAGAATCGACACCGCATCGAAGTTTGGAGAGCTCCGGTGCCCTTCGGGGTAGCTTTCGATCCCCCGTCGGGGCCTGGTCGGCCCGACCGCGTGTCAGACAACGCAGATGGAACGGACCCCGTTTCGTTTCTGTCCCAAATGCCACAACAAATACCCGTATTCAGACCAACATTTGGTCTGTAACCTGTGCCTGTCGCCTGAGCACAGTGAAGAGACATGCGAGGCCTGTCGTGCGTTCCGGTCCCGAAAAACACTCCGTGACCGTCGAGCCAGAAGACTTCAGATGGCGTCCACGCCGACAGCACACCGAGAGTTCGAGGAACAAGAGGAGGAAGAAGCCTTCTCGATCCACGAATCGGACTCCGAAGAATTCGACGATCAAAGAACTGTGAGTAAGACGTCGAAGGCAACACACAAGAAAAGTGACAAGGCCCAGGGGACGCCACTGCCACCAGGCCATGGCTCGACCCATAAATTTGGTGACCGACCGTCGGCACCGAAAAAGGCCGAAACAGTGCCGAGATCGTCCGACTCCGGTCGAGACACCGGCACGCAGCCTGCTCGGGACCGAGACAGTGCTGCTGAAAGGGATCGACGCCGAGATAGCGGTGCCGAGACGGCTCGACGCCGAGACAGTGGCACCGAGGAAGATCGACGCCGAGAGGTTTCGACTACCAAAAAGAAAAAAGTCACCTCGGAGCCGAAAAAGAGTACAGACAGGGTTTCGGTGCCAAAACGAGCCGCAACCGACCCAGTTACCGGTTCCTATTCAGAGGAGCAATCACTGTCCTCTCAGATGCGAAAGCATAGATTTGAGGAAGAGTTGCAATCCACCGAAGTGGACCATACGCAGAAACGTATTTTCATACAGGAAGGAACAGGGAAAATAAGCACCCTTCCCCCAATTAGAAGGAAAAGGAGACTGGAGTTTCAAACCGACCAAGCACCACAAACAAAAATGGTGAAAAAGGTAACTCCGCCATCCTCTCCTCCACCTGTAACTAACGTTTCACCAGCACAAACTCCATCACATTCCCCGGCTCACACCACCGCGAGCCAAGGTGACCAAGACCAGGACGCTTGGGACTTATACGACGCCCCAGTGTCGGACAACAGTCCAGAGGCGTATCCCACAAAGCCCTCACCACCAGAAGACAGCACGGCTTATTCACAAGTGGTGGCTAGAGCGGCAGAGTTCCACAACGTAAACCTCCATTCAGAACCAGTCGAGGATGACTTCTTATTCAACACCCTCTCCTCCACCCACAGCTCCTACCAAAGCTTGCCTATGCTCCCAGAAATGCTACGGCACGCAAAAAACATCTTCAAGGAGCCGGTCAAGAGTAGGGCAATAACACCAAGGGTGGAAAAGAAATATAAAGCGCCTCCTACAGACCCTGTTTTCATCACCTCACAGCTGCCACCAGATTCCGTCGTAGTAGGAGCAGCTCGCAAGAGAGCCAACTCCCTCACATCTGGGGATGCACCACCCCCAGATAAAGAGAGCCGCAAGTTCGATGCAGCTGGAAAGAGAGTCGCAGTACAGGCTGCAAACCAGTGGCGCATCGCTAACTCCCAAGCACTACTTGCGCGCTATGACAGAGCCCATTGGGACGAGATGCAACACCTCATTGAGCATCTACCCAAGGAAATGCAAAAGAGGGCGAAGCAGGTGGTTGAGGAAGGACAGAACATATCAAATAATCAGATACGCACCTCTATGGACGCAGCGGACACAGCTGCGAGAACAATTAACACATCTGTGACTATAAGAAGGCACGCATGGCTACGAACGTCTGGTTTTAAACCAGAGATACAGCAGGCAGTGCTCAATATGCCATTCAATGAAAAAGAACTGTTCGGACCAGAGGTGGACACGGCAATTGAGAAACTGAAAAAGGACACTGACACTGCTAAAGCCATGGGCGCACTCTACTCCCCGCAGAGCAGAGGCACTTACAGCACCTTCCGCAAGACAACCTTTAGAGGGGGGTTTCGGGGTCAGGCCACACAAGCCAGCACCTCACAGACAACACCGTCCAGCTACCAGGGACAGTATCAGAGGGGAGGCTTTCGGGGCCAATACAGAGGACAATTCCCTAGGAATAGGGGAAGATTTCAAAGCCCCAAAACCCCTACAACCAAGCAGTGACTTACATGTCACTCATCCCCTCCACACAACACCAGTGGGGGGAAGAATAGGCCAGTATTACCAAGCATGGGAGGAAATAACTACAGACACTTGGGTCTTAGCAATTATCCAACATGGTTATTGCATAGAATTTCTACAAATCCCTCCAAACATACCACCAAGAACACAGAATTTATCAAAACAACATTCAGACCTTCTGGAAACAGAAGTTCAAGCATTATTGCAAAAGAACGCAATAGAACTAGTACCAGAAACACAAATAAACACAGGAGTTTATTCACTGTACTTCTTAATACCAAAAAAGGACAAAACACTGAGACCAATCCTAGACCTCAGAACACTAAACACCTACATCAAATCAGAACACTTTCACATGGTCACGCTACAAGAGGTGTTACCATTGTTAAAGCAACAAGAGTACATGACAACCTTAGATCTCAAAGACGCGTATTTCCACATACCAATACATCAGTCGCACAGGAAATACCTCAGGTTTGTATTCAAAGGACTACATTACCAATTCAAAGTATTGCCGTTTGGTTTAACAACCGCGTCAAGAGTCTTTACAAAATGTCTAGCAGTAGTGGCTGCACACATCAGAAGGCAGCAAATACACGTATTCCCGTATCTAGACGACTGGCTAATCAAGACCAACTCACTGACAAGGTGCTCACACCACACAAATCAGGTCATACAAAATCTCCACAAACTCGGTTTCACCATCAACTATGCAAAATCACACATTCTGCCGTGCAAAGTACAACAATATCTAGGAGCCATTATAGACACAACAAAAGGATTAGCCACTCCAAGTCCAAAGAGAATTCAAAATTTCAACAAAATCATACAACGCATGTACCCAACACAGAGAATACAAGCAAAAATGATATTACAACTCCTAGGCATGATGTCCTCATGCATAGCCATTGTCCCGAACGCAAGACTGCACATGAGGCCCTTACAACAGTGCCTAGCATCGCAATGGTCACAAGCACAGGGTCACCTTCTAGATCTGGTGTTGATAGACCGCCAAACATACCTCTCGCTTCTATGGTGGAACAGTATAAATTTAAACAAAGGGCGGCCTTTCCAAGACCCAGTGCCACAATACGTAATAACAACAGATGCTTCCATGACGGGGTGGGGAGCACACCTCGATCAACACAGCATACAAGGACAATGGGACGTACATCAAACAAAACTGCACATAAATCACCTAGAACTGCTAGCAGTTTTTCAAGCACTAAAAGTATTCCAACCAATCATAACTCACAAGTACATTCTTGTCAAAACAGACAACATGACAACAATGTATTATCTAAACAAACAGGGGGGGACACACTCACCGCAGCTGAGCCTCCTAGCACAAAAGATATGGCGCTGGGCAATTCACAACCACGTTCGCCTAATAGCACAGTTTATTCCAGGGATCCAAAATCAACTTGCAGACAATCTCTCTCGAGATCACCAACAGGTCCACGAATGGGAGATTCACCCCCAAATTCTAAACACTTACTTCAAACTTTGGGGAACACCTCAAATAGACTTATTTGCAACGAAGGAGAACGCAAAATGCCAAAACTTCGCATCCAGATACCCACACAGGCAGTCCCAAGGCAATGCCCTATGGATGAACTGGTCAGGGATATTTGCGTACGCTTTTCCCCCTCTCCCTCTCATTCCATATCTAGTAAACAAATTGAGTCAAAGCAAACTCAAACTCATACTGATAGCACCAACATGGGCAAGGCAACCTTGGTACACAACACTGCTAGACCTATCAGTAGTACCCCACGTCAAGTTGCCCAACAGGCCAGATCTGTTAACACAACACAAACAACAGATCAGGCATCCAAACCCAGCATCGCTGAATCTAGCAATCTGGCTCCTGAAATCCTAGAATTCGGACACTTAAACCTCACACAAGAATGTATGGAAGTCATAAAGCAAGCTAGAAGACCATCCACTAGACACTGTTATGCAAGCAAATGGAAAAGGTTTGTTTGCTACTGCCATCAGAATCAAATCCAACCATTACACGCATCTCCAAAGGATGTAGTGGGCTACTTACTACACTTACAAAAATCGAACCTGGCCTTCTCTTCCATTAAGATACACCTCTCAGCAATATCTGCATACCTGCAGATTACCCATTCAACTTCACTATTTAGGATACCTGTCATTAAAGCGTTTATGGAAGGCCTCAAAAGAATTATACCACCACGGACACCACCCGTTCCTTCATGGAACCTTAACATCGTCTTAACAAGGCTCATGGGTCCACCCTTTGAACCTATGCATTCTTGCGAAATACAATCCCTAACCTGGAAAGTTGCATTTCTCATCGCCATCACATCTCTAAGAAGAGTAAGTGAGATTCAGGCGTTTACAATACAAGAACCTTTTATCCAACTACACAAAAATAAGGTAGTCCTAAGGACTAATCCTAAATTTTTACCGAAGGTTATTTCACCATTCCACCTAAATCAAACGGTGGAACTACCAGTATTCTTCCCACAGCCAGATTCCGTAGCTGAGAGGGCACTACATACATTAGATGTCAAAAGAGCATTAATGTACTACATTGACAGAACAAAGAACATCAGGAAAACTAAACAGCTATTTATTGCATTCCAAAAACCTCATGCAGGAAACCCAATATCAAAACAAGGTATAGCCAGATGGATAGTTAAGTGCATCCAAATCTGCTACCTTAAAGCAAAACGAGAGCTGCCCATTACACCAAGGGCAAACTCAACCAGAAAGAAAGGTGCCACCATGGCCTTCCTAGGAAATATTCCAATGCACGAAATATGTAAGGCAGCCACATGGTCTACGCCTCACACATTCACCAAGCACTACTGTGTAGACGTGTTATCTGCACAACAAGCCACAGTAGGTCAAGCCGTGCTAAGAACCTTATTTCAAACCACTTCCACTCCTACAGGCTAAACCACCGCTTTTGGGGAGTTAACTGCTTACTAGTCTATGCAAAACATGTGTATCTCCAGCGACAGGTGCCATCGAACTGAAAATGTCACTTACCCAGTGTACATCTGTTCGTGGCATCAGTCGCTGAAGATTCACATGTGCCCACCCGCCTCCCCGGGAGCCTGTAGCAGTTCGGAAGTTAGCTTAAGCTTTGTACATTTGTAAATATATTATTTAAACCTTAAATAGGTACATACTTAGTCACTCCATTGCATGGGCACTATTACTACAACACAACTCCTACCTCACCCTCTGCGGGGAAAACAATCGAAGATGGAGTCGACGCCCATGCGCAATGGAGACAAAAGGAGGAGTCACTCGGTCCCGTGACTCGAAAGACTTCTTCGAAGAAAAACAACTTGTAACACTCCGACCCAACACCAGATGGCGAGCTATGCAAAACATGTGAATCTTCAGCGACTGATGCCACGAACAGATGTACACTGGGTAAGTGACATTTTCATTTTCTACCTCACAGACCCACAGGCATCCAAACATGTGACTTGCCAGGTGTTTAGCAAATAAAGCCCCTTCTGCAGTCTTTAAGCATAAATCAGTAGCGTAACAGAGGCCCCCACAGTCCCCGCGGTGCTGGGGTCCCTCAGCACGGCACCCTGGCCTGAGAGTTCTTGGGTGAGCGCCTCCATGTTCTTTGCAGGTGGGCCCACTCCAGTTTCGTTAAACCCCTTGCATAAATATGAACATTCTTTTTTACCCGTAGGAAGATGTCCATGCAGGTGAATAGACCATTACAAAGGGGAGAGCTATATTACTTAGGGATTTGATACAGCTAGCTTTTGGCAAGGAGGAGAAAGATATAGTGTTGAAGAGAAGAGGGGCTGTAAACTGAAGAGGAAATTCAAGACTATTGAGCTCTATAAAATAAATACAAAATAAATGAACTACACTTATGTTAGAAATGGGGTCTCTAGTTGGCAGAGGTATACACCCTTGTGCAAGTAGGGACCACAATCCTAGTCAGGGTAAGTCACACACAATCCAGATTGTCCTGTGCCCACCCTCTGGGAGCTTGGCACCGAGCAGTCAGGCTTAACTTAGAAGTCAATGTGTAAAGTGTTTGTGCAGTAAATCATAAAGTAACACAGTGAAAACACCACAAAAATACACCACACAGGTTTAGAAAAATATAAGATATATATCTGGTTAAAATAAGGTAAAAACTATAAAGATTCAATAAGCACAAATAGAAATATCACTTTTGCCGATTTAACAAGAGTCTTTAATCTTAGAAATCCACAGTTGTCTCTTGATTACAAAAAGTACCTGTTTTGTGTAAAAAAGAACACACACGGAGACCGCAGAAGAGGAGATGCGTGGAAAAATATGGTGTGCGTCAGATTTTCCGACGCGACACAGACAATGCGTTTTCTTTCCACGCTGCAAGGGCCTTGCATTGTTCTTCGGTATGCAGTCTTGGTTCCTCACTATGATGCGGGGATCTTTTTGACACCCAGGGACAATGCAGGGAAATCCTGGGCACGCTGGAAGAAGTCACAGGTGTTGCGTCGATCCGTTAGGGCGATACATCTAATTTTCTGTTGCATGGCAGGCGCTGCGTCTATTTCACTTGGGAATCGGCTGTGTCATTCTGATTCGGCTGTCCGTCGATCCGGTGGGGCTGTGCATCGAATTTTCTGTCACAAGGCAGGAACTGCATCGAACCTTCATTCGGGAAGTCGGGCTGTGTCGTTCTGGTTCGGCTGTGCAACGATTTCTCTGTTGCAAGACTGCTGTGCGTCGATTTGCAGCGCACAAGGAGTTTCCTGAAGAGATGAAGTCTTTTTGGCTCTGAGAATTTAGAAAACAGGAGGCAGGCTCAATCCAAGCCTTTGGAGAGCACTTCTCAGCAAAGTCAGAGGGCAGCAGGGCAACAGCAAGGCAGCAGTCCTTCTCAGCAAAGCAGTCCAGGTGAGTTCTTTGGGCAGCCAGGCAGTTCCTCTTGACAGGTTGCAGGTTCAAAAGTGTCTGAGTTGGTGGGATCAGAGACCCAGTTTATATACCCAAAAATGCCTTTGAAGTGGGGGAGACTTCAAAGAGTGGTTTTGAAGTGCATAAGTTCCTCTTTCAGTACAGTTCTGTCTGCCATGGTCCCAGTAGGGGGTTTGGCAGTCCATTTTGTGAGGGCAGGCCACTAGCCTTTGCAATGTAAGTGTCAGACCCTCCACCCTTCCAGCCCAGGAAGACCCATTCATATGCAGATGAGTGCAGGTGTGACTGAGTGTCTTATGTTTGTGGTTGTCTGGGTGAAATGCACAAGGAAGCTGTCAACCAGCCCAGCCCAGTCGTTGATTGGATATAGGATGTAAGGCACAGATGGATTTTAAGTGCAGAGAAATGCTCACTTTCTAAAAGTGGTGTTTCTAAAATAGTTATATAAAATCCAACCTCACCAATAAGCAGAATTTTCTATTACCAGTCTGCCCATACTAAATATGACCTGGTTACCTTTTTCTGATCAGAATATACCACTCAAACAGTATATAAGGGTAGTCCTAATGCTATCCTGTGAAAGGAGCGTGTCTCACAGTAGTGGAAAATGAATTTAGGAGTTTTACATTACCAGGACATATAAAACACATATGTGCATGTCCTGCCTTACCCACTTAGCACCCTGCCCTATGGGTTACCTAGGGCCTACATTAGGGGTGAGTTATATGTAGAAAAATTGAAGTTTACAGCTTGGCAAGTACTTTTAAATGCCAGGTCCAAGTGGCAGTGAAATTGCACATACAGGCCTTGCAATGGCAGGCCTGACACATGGTTAAGGAGCTACTTATGTGGGTGGAACAGTCAATGCTGCAGGCCCACTAGGAGCATTTAATTTACAGGCCCTGGGCACATGTAGTACACTTAATAGGGATTTACAAGTAAATTAAATATGCCAATTGTGTATGAGCCAATGTTACCATGTTTTTAGGGAGAGGGTGCATGCACTTTAGCACTTGTTAGCAGTGGTAAAGTGTCCAGAGTCCTAAAGCCAGCAAAAAGGAAGTCAGAAAAAGAGGAGGAAGGCGAAAAGTTTTGGGGTGACCTTTCGAAAAGGCCATTTCCAACAGTATACAGTTCTCATGAAAGCTGATATCTCTTATTTACACACTTGTACAGCAGCACAATATTATATTTGTACCACTCGTGTTTCTCTACACTCTAACATTACTCTATGAAACATGTGTCGAGCATTGCAAATGGGATAAATAAGTGACCGAGATTATTCTTGCATTATGCTCAGGCATTCTCTATCCTTGAGGGGATGATTGCAAATGGCATATTGTAAATTGTGTATCAGGGTGTCAAACATGAGTCCAGAATGGCCTAAAAATGTAGTCCAATTCAATTTTTGTTCACACTTACTAGACAGTGCATGCTCAGCCTGTTGGCATATTGTGATTTACCATGAGCATAGAGGGACTCTCAGCTTAGCAAATCCTTACTATTGGTTGGCTTTCTTTGTTTCTCTCATTTGTGCGCTTCTTATTTGTGTCCCATCGTCTAAACCTTGTTTTTGTCCTAACCATAGAGCAGTGGCATGATTGTTGTGTGACTGGTGTCTGCGCTCAATATTATGGAGCTACATTTTTTCTTTGTGCAAGCAATCACAGAGTGGAAATGTTTTCAAGTCATCTCACTCACATATATAATAAAAATTGGCCACGTAATTTAGTAGGCGTGCTCCTTCAAAATAACACAGATTGCCGCATAAAAGGATGTTTTTGTTTCACTTTAGGCACGCTGCTCAGTATTAGGGTTACAGTGCAGCATGGCTAAAAGCCATTGGCAAAGCAATTGATCAGAACGACGAGACCTGTTGGCTTTGCCAATGCTTGTTTATATGAATTTCCTGAAAACTGGTATGCATCCCGATGTCCCGAACCTCCGTTTAACACCTGTAGTTCGTATTCATGTGTAGTGCAATTTTTATTGAATGTAAATCTAAATTACTTAACTTAATGTATTCACCCACCCAACTGTGTACTTTCGCTGAGTTATCGGAGTAGTGTATTAGAACAGACTGGTTTCTATCACTTCCTGTGCATGAGCTGAATGTGGTTGTATATTTAAAGACTGCAGAGCTCTGGTTGTCTCCAGTATGTAGAGAGACCCTTACAGACGTTCTGGGTATTGGGCTGGTGAGGGGAGTCAGTAATGTGTGGTTGGTCATGCATTATCTGGAGCATATGCGGATCTGGTCCTGGGGTCGACCACTTACTACCTAGATCACAGGAATGATCAGCCTCGTGAGACAGTATGTTGGGGAGATTGCAAAGTGTGTAAATCTGCAATAAGTCCGCATATTGCGTCTATCCCAATTTTCATAACTTTGCTTTGAGTGGACTGAGGTACAGGAAAGCCAAACTAATTTGCCGGTAATACTGCAGTAAAGTGATCATTGTAGTGGAGCTGGGGTTAGAGGTCATGTCTCCTGGATTCCACAGCCAACAGACTGAGTGCTTATCAGCTCCAGATCCAATAAGACAAATGGTTATTTAGCTATGTAAGTGTCTGACAGCAATTCTCCTGGTCTCTGGATTAAGTGAGCCAACTAAAACGCACCTTGAACCTCCTTATTCTCCATGCACCCCAAGAGCTCTCCTATCGGGATAGTAGAGCACCTCACATTTATTATTTTCTGAAAGAAGCGAGGGTGTGAGCGGATTTCCTTCTGTGTTCTGCACGTTTCATTATGTTTGTAGCACGTTGTGTCTCTTTTTCTTTTTTTCACATTACAGATGATATTTGTGTTTGTTTCAGGTTTCCATGGAGTAAGAGGCCCTGCCTGATTGCATAGGTGAGATTGCATTTCATGTGCTTATCATACCTGCCTAAATGTTCGAGCTAAAATTGCGAAGTAAATATTGTGGAATTTCACAGGTCAGGGATCACCAGATGTTTGGATGTTTCCTGCATTTTTAGACGTCTCGCTCACAAATGTTTTGAGGCTCTTCTGTCTTGTACTTTGATATGCTGGGGGGGGGGTCTGCATTCCTGACATTGTACGAAGCGCATGATCAGGAAAGGGGTGCAAATTACATCTTTACTTGTGGGAGGTTCAGAACCTTGTGTCTAAAGCATGTTACGCAATTCTACAACTTTTAGAATGGACATTTTAATTTAGACTATATGTGTTTTTGCTATTTGCATGTGCCCTCTCAAGTTCAGCAGTCCACACAGCTTTGTCACCCATTCGTGTTTTAAAATGTCTGGTGCAATGTGTAGAAGCTTCTTCTTGTGTAAGTGTGTGTCCTGGTTGGTGTTATACTGGTTTGAAGAATACGTCTCCAAAGAAGTATCATTCTAAAGAAATTCACACTAAGGAATTCCCATGTCAGATGACATTTTGTGGAATCTCTAACAAACTCCTGGCACAAATTCTTTGATGAAGTAAATGTATTTCAAGTTACCTCAGACATCACACTAATCCTTTCCTTGACAAAGAACACCAAAAATACCCTCAGCCTGTCCTTAACTCTAAAATGTTCCCCACCTAACCATGTGCCGGTTATTAACGCGTGCCTTGTTACCACCGACAGCCCTTAATTTTTATATCGCAATGCATTTTTAATAATAACAGGAAACATTCTTGATATGCTTGTCTTTATTTCTTATTGGTAACCTAACATACTGTTTGTTATAATGAATTGTCTTTACAGTGGTTTCTTGGTAATGGTGCTTTCTCAAAATGGATTCCTTGTGGTGACATATTCCCACCCAGATGAACTGTTGCAGTGTTTTTCAAATGTGTTTTATGTAGATGTTCTTTATTTTGTAAAATATTTTAGTCCATAGTCTCCCAGTTTTTTGTTTTCTTCAAGGTAAAGCTTTAAAAGCACATTACAAAAGTCGTTAAGCTTAGTAATCCAAAATAGAGGTGTCTCTAGTCTTTTAAACAAAATAGATTTGTAGGTATCTGTTATTGTCTTTGAATGCTTAGATTTTGTTGCCTTGTATTGTCTTGCCTGCCTCCACAAGAAATAAACAATTACAAAAAAAAAATAGATTTGTTTCGGTCTAGCTGGAGGGTGATAGAAGATGTTTCATAGCGTGGGTCCTGCCTCTGCGACTTTTTAGTCTCATTTTCATTTCTTTTTTGCAATTAGCTGTTTCCAGTAAAAAATAGAACACGTAAGTGCCAGGACCCCCTTTAGGAGGCCACTGCAGCTTGCACCACCCATTGCTCCTGCCAGCGCTGCCAGTAACATTACCAACACAGCTGCCAGCCATCATCCCCCTACACGCCTGACCATTCAGACTATCCCAGGACCCCAAAGACATAAAAAATGTTTTGGGTTGTCTGTCTTAGTCATTTTAATGTATATTGAGTTAATAAACAGCAGTTGTGCTTCTATTTAAATTAGACAAAAGTACCACCATGTGGCAGACTGTTGTAAGTGCCGGTGTTGACATTTAAGTGCTAGCGGAAACCACTGGCTCAAATTAAGTATTGGCTGTTTCTAACTCACGTGAATGGTAGAGTATATTGTTTTTTTTTAATTTCATTCATTTTAACACTTGACCATAAAATAATTCCGTATTATGTCACACTTATTTACTTCACCCCATCTGCATTACTATTCAATTATTGACCATCATATAGCTATACATAACTTAGAAAATTGGTAATGAATTAAAAATACAAAAAATTACTCTGTATGTAATTTTACCTACCTGAATTTGTCGCAGAAGTGAACTAGATTAAATCACACCAGCACATTGCCCAGATGCCCTATTTATAGAAGTTGGTGGCATCTGTCTCCTTAAACCTGCTGCTCATGTTAAAAAAAGACTCTTGTCATTCTTTGCCTCTGTCAGTTTATTTAGGAAATGGGAGGCAAACATTGATTCCTTTTTGGACCCTATATCATTTCCCTGCATTGTTGTGACTCAAAGTTTCCTACACCTTAGTAGCCCTTCAGACCCTGCAGTGAGAGGGCAGGGGTTCTTGTGTCTTGAGTATCTTCAGAGCATACATCTTGTTGATAAGTGACAATCAGTTCCCTCTTTGAGATGTAACCCTGCTTTATGCTCCTTTAGCACATGCCGAAGTTTGAAAAAGGTCCGCTTAGCCTTTCAGTCCTTTGAATTATGCAAAATCTTGCAACACTCTGTGAGGTCCAAAAATACCCTTCCTCTTACTTGATTGGAGCATCTGAAATGACTACCTTGCATTTGAAATGCTATGAGTTCAGATGACGGGTGGTTCTGGTAAACTAGACATAGGTATTTCTTTATTCAAACTGATGGGTCAGGCCTTAGAGGTGAACGAGTCCTTAAAAGCCTTGTCTCAGACCCATGTTTCTAAGGCACAAGTGGATTGTGGCACAATGGCTAGAGCGGCAGGCCCTGATGCAGAGATCTGGCCCGGGACCAGGGTTCAATTCCTGCCTCGGCGGGTCTTTGGCTCAATTCCCTTGGACCAGATAAATCTCGCCTCGGTGCCTAATCTAATTAATGGGTCCCACTCTGTAACTCTGGGCAATAGCTTGCTTAATCTCCACAACGGCCCTGACAGCGCTTGGATGCCTGGCTTCACCCTGGGGGTTGCCCAGGAGTGGGTACCTCACAGGGAAAAGCCAGGAGGGGTTCCACAGTGGTATGCGTACAGCGCCTTGAGACCCTAACGGGTGAGTAGTGTGCTATACAAGTGCGAAGTTTACCTTTACGTTTTTAAAAGGGATTTCCTACACACTAATGAATTAACTATCACCAACCCACTTTCCTCCCCAATTGCTCGCTGACTTTAAGCTTGCCGTTGACCATGTACAGTGGGCCGCTGTCTTTTGGCTAGGTTAACACTACAGAAATGCATACATACATATATATACATGCTGTAGAAATCCTTGCTCTTCTCATTATCCATGCTTCTCCAAGCAGTGCAGTCCAAGCCCTTTTGTTTGGTCCACAGTGCAGATTACCTTTTCTCTTTGGAGCACAGTGCACCATTCTGTAAGGTGAAGCCATTGCTTTTCTGCACGTCCCTTGATGCACTTTGCACTACAGGGTTGGTCCATGATCTTCCATGGAGTGAAGGTGGAAGCACTTGCTTTTCTCTGTGTCCCACAGTGTACCATACACTGCAGAAACCACTCTCTCTATTCTGAAAGGTGCATAATATACTGCACTGATATACTATAGAGTGCAGGAGAAGCCATTGTCTGCTTGCTTAGTCCCCAGTGTACCATGAAGTGAAGGATAAGTCCTTGCAGTTTGTTGTGGTCCACAATGTACCAAGTAGTGCAGAAAGAGCTCCCTGTATTCTCTGTTGTGCATGCTTTACCATAGCGATCACCATTAACCCTTTTCTGAATGTTCGGTCTTGAAACTTGCATTGCTGGAGAAACACTTTGTTCGTCTGCATGACCCACATAGTCATTCAGCACGGAGTTCAAAAGAAGCTGCTGCTTTTCTGTGTTGACCATGATGCTCCTTGCATTTATGGAGCAGCCCTAGATCTCCTTCATCCTTGATAGTGTTTCAGCGGATTTGCCTTGATTTGATCATTGGTATAAGCTCAAGTACAAGCTGCATTTGAGTGGATGGACCTTTAGCTCCAGCCTAAGGTAACTTCAACAACATATCTGTAACAGTGAAGCACATTAGGCCCCTTAATGAGGACCAAGAGTAGTATATTTGGGAACCCTTCAGGTTTAGTAGCAAAGTTACAAATTTGAATCACTCAAACTACACCTAAATAATCGATCATCGTATAATAGCGTTGGTCAGTATAATTCAAAGCGATTCAAAATAGCAAATACAAAGACAAACTATTTAAAGTTGTCATAAATGAAACAAGCACACTCAGTTTCCCTTGAAGTGAAGATTTCCTGTTATGCTAAACTACAAGAAATTTGGAAAATTGTGAGAGGATTGAAGCTGGAGGTGTCAGCAAGCAAAACCTCTTAATACAGAATCAAAAAAAGATTCAGTCAAGTAAAGTGAGAATGGATTTAGTCAAGAATGCAACTCTTTGAGCAGGAGCAAAGATGAAAGTCTGGTCTCATGAGAGTGGAAAAGGACATCTGCATCCAACTAGGTCAGCAGTATAAGATACAATGTAAAACGTACAATTGTTCACAAAATGCAGCTTCCCATCGACAGGAGACCAATCAGGATAGATCACTTCACGATATCTGGCTTTGATGGGGGGGGGGGTTCAACCCTCTTCCCAGCCATCACACAATGGAAGTTTTCAGCTGCACAGCCTTCAGGAGATATCTCATAGCAGGATGATACATTAAAGTCAGGTTCTCCTCAGCACAAGTGCAGAGAGTCATTATTCAGCTTTAAAAAACACACTAATAAACAATTTGGCATGAAATTATTTTACAGCATTCTAATTAGTGGAAAGACTGCAGCGTGGCTCCTGAAATGAGAAAAAGAAACAAAGAATACTACAGCAAAAGTACATTTTCATGTCAGTCTTTATTTAACCTGAGGCCTAACTGAACTATGACTAACAATGTGAAAATCACACTTTACATACATGTATATGATGTACAGATTAGTATATATGGTATGCTAAACAAAAAAGTGACAGTCATGGATTGTCTGTGTACCAAAGAAGCTGATGTTTTTCTTTGTTGTCCATGGCACATTCAACTATGCAGATCCTGCTGTGGTGCAAATGCAATATAAGAGAAGCCTTTGTAGTTGTGTAAGGCCTGTGATGCACCAAACAGTCCTGGAGGGTAAACTGTGTAGGCGAAGCACCTGCTGTTCTGCAAATTATTGATGCACCACGTATCGCAAGAGGTATTTTTAGGCCATAATGCGCCATTCAGGGTATGGCTCTTGATTTGGTGAACATTGGCCTTGCTGCGAGAATAAATACTTTGTGCTCTGTGCGGCACCGATACACCGCACTGTGTAGGCGCTGCTCTTGGTTTTATTTGTGATACAAACTGAATAATGTAGTGCAAGACGAGCCCTCGGTGCTCTGTGTGATTCATGGTACGTTTCCCTTGTGAGGGCTCCTGTCTTATTATGCGTTGCCGGGATATTGCACTGTGATGTAGTTTAAGGATTGTTTGGTCTACTCTGAAGCATCCTGATTTAGGTTGATTGATGGGTTCTGATTATGTTTTGATTTCTGCCAGAAGGGTACAATCTGCAAAGGGAAGAACGTTTGCTAAATAATGCTGGTGAGTGATGGTCTTTAATCAGTCACACACAAGACTGCTCGGTGGAGATCAGTGCATCGGAATCAATGATTGTTCCTCGCCTGTCAGTCCTGTCTGCTCCGAGACCAGGCACATTGACAGCAATTAAGCAAGCATCCTTTGCAGTGCCATGATGGGTGCTCGTCAGAGGCACAGTCAGCCAAGCATGGCAGCTTGTCTTCCCTTCACCAAGCCATACTCCCACCCGTTGTAAGGTGTGTTGTGCTTTGAATACTTGTATCCTAAAACACTGGCCATAGGTCATCGTGCTGATCAGGGAACATGTTTCTGTGTCTTTGAACATTGAAAAAAGAAATTTTACAGTTCTAAATCATTTTCATTCTCTAAAACAGTGGTTCCCAACCTGTGGGCCGGGGACCCATGGGGGTCCGCGAAGCCTCCTCAGGGGGTCCGCGGCTGCTTAAAAAATTTAATAATATTAGGTCCCAGCTATCAGTAATGACTCCTTGGGGGTCCCCGTGTTCCAGTATTGATAAAATGGGGGTCTACAGAAGTCAAAAGGTTGGGAACCACTGCTCTAAAACGATCTATTTTTTCAAATTTTACAATAGTGCTAAAGGAACTTCTTTGGTTTTGTGTTTTCCCCTGTTATCTTTGGGTTGGATTTCTGGCAGTCTTGATTTCTGCTGTGGCAGAGGCTTGTTGATCAGTCTTCTGACATATGTGCTTTTAAGCTATGCGTTTTTTTCTCCCGGTTTTGTCATTACTAATGCATACCTGTCCTGACTCCGTGTTGTCATAGTAGACTGATACTTGAGATAGATATTCAAATAATAACTAGTCAAGTGTCAGCTTGACTCGTCAACTAGACAGCAGAAAATGTAGTTTCCCAATTCTAGTTGCATCTCTACTTTTATGAGGGATTGCTGAAATATTCTCAGCCCAGCACATTCAGACAACTGTTGTATAATTTGACATCATTGCACAGATAGATATACCTCATTGCTCGACGTGACTCACTTATGGGGTTGTAGACATCTAATTGTGCTTTGGCAGAAGCTGATAAAACCTAACTCTCATCCACTGGGCAAGATGGCTTGAAAGGATCACAGATGCAGTCATATTTGACCAACCAGATTAATTTTCCATATGCTTAATTTTCCACATACCTGCAAAATATATATCAACTCAAGTGGTTAATGTTCTTATTACACTTCCTGTTTAAAAAAAAAGTAGAGCCATTGTCGCTCATTAATAATCTGCCTACTAGCTGCAATCCCTAGATGCAAATAGAGGCCGTGGTAGCATGGAATCAGTGTGGATATTCAACTAGTAACCTGGAATTTGGGAATCTGAATGGCTTTGTTATCACTTGGACCTTTCCAAGAAGGAGCATAATTGTCTCAAGAAACCTCTGAGAAGAAACAGCTGCTTTTGAAGTGGAT
Organism: Pleurodeles waltl; assembly: GCF_031143425.1. Lineage (NCBI taxonomy): Eukaryota > Metazoa > Chordata > Amphibia > Caudata > Salamandridae > Pleurodeles > Pleurodeles waltl. The sequence continues at coordinate 149,607,929 of NC_090440.1, forward strand.
TTACTGAACTGAAGGTTAGGGTGAGGAGTGAGAAATGGAAAGAGCATTATCTGGGTAGTTGGAAAATCTTCCATGTTTAATTTAGCAGTGGCAGGTTTCCCTAAGGTATGTGTGGCCTTTTATAACAATAAACGGAAAGTGGTGGAGGAAACCGGCAAATCTGAAAGAATTTCGCCAGAGCTCCTATCTAATAGCATTATCATGGATGCAAAGATTCTTGCTAGAGGCAATTTCCCCATCAAAACCAACTTGGGACTGGAGAGGGAAGAAAGACTCACCTGCCTACAGCAAGAAGAGTAATTTCTTTCTACAAATTGAAGGTCTGTACCTCAAGTCTGGAACAAACAAAAGCTGGAAAGTACTTTCCTGAAATGTCTGACAAAAACAATTGAGCCTCCGTTTGATCGGGACAAAACATGTTTCTTTTGGAACTGAATGTCTGATGATGAAATAACTCCTTTGTGAACTGGTGGGGTTCACAACCTGGGAAAGCATGCTGATCCGTGGAAGCTGGTAACGAGATCTTTGTGAAGTTGGTTCCAGTGGAGGCACTTAATCCTGTCTCTCTTTTCAGGAGGACTGAAGTCAGAGACGTAAGAACACAGTAGCCTAAACGTTATGGATACTACTGGTTCGCTCCCGTATGAATCAGAAAGCCTAAGAAGCTGCCTGCAGTACCAGGCTGACTGATTTTTCTCCAGCCCTATTAGCCTTTCTGGATATGTTTGGATTGATATACCCCACTGTCTGTTCTTTTTGGACTGATGCCCTGTATTCATATAAAATGCTTTATGGATTATGGCTTGTGTGACACACTAAAACTATCTTACTCTCTCTTAATCTCCATGCCAGTTTTCCTTTTGCATAATATCCTGTGAACTCCTCAACCAGTTTTCTCCAGTTTAATTTTGGTGAAAGCAGGAACAAGTTTGTTTCCTTTTATGGATCACATGCAGCACTCATTATCATCATGTTAGAGACAGAGATGCCTCAGAGTTGGATATGGCTCAAAACATTAGTACTTTGGCTGTTGGGTACCAGGCATGTTTTTGGAAGTCTAACTTGGATATCTGTTGACTGGCAGGATAGGGGTTCTTTGCTGTGATTGAGGGACACCAGTTTGTTGAGTGAGTTACAGTTCACTATGGTATCATTCAGTCCTATCTCTCAGTGATCTGATAAATGGAAGTCTTCTAGGAAGAATCATGTCTGAGGCATGGGCGTCCGTAGAATTTTTTTCAGTGGGGGGAGGAGGTCAGCGGCGTCCCAGACTGTTTTGGGCCCCGGGCTGTGGCCGTACTAGTACAGACAGTGTAACAGTACAGTGGCCGTAGTGTTACGCTGCACTGTGAGCTTGCTCACCAGGCTGTACCTAAATCTGGGGATGGAGGGTGGGGTGGGAGCAAGCACCCCCACCTTGTCCCCCTACCCTGCAGGCGCCCATGGTCTGAGGATAACTACACAGCAGGAAATGCAATTACTGTTTATTTCCACTTCCTACTTCTAATATTCTTAAGTAGAAACCAGGTACCATTTCAACATGTAGTTCTTAGTCTTTCCTTGTCAACGCACATCGGTTTCCTCACAGCAAAGAATAGTCACCACTCCTTTATAAATATTAGACTTAAATAAGAGGACACGTAGATGGATACCGCTGGCAGAAAGCTGTACAAGTACAGTGATCGTGTATTGGTAATCACTTAGATTGGTAGCTTCAAGTTCCACAGTCTTGGTTTCTGCTCGCTATTGGTGATTATCCAGTACGGCATCGGACTTATTTGTTGTTATGTTCTAAGGTTCAGAGATTCCTGTGTTACTGTTCATATCCAACATTGGATGAACCCCTATGTGCTTCGCAAAGAACTACAGATCAGGAACCCAGATATCATGTTTGGGATGTAGGAGACCTATCAGTCAGTGAATTGATGAATGTCACGTAGGTGAGCATTAATTCCACTGAACTAATTCCATATGTAATTAATCAAAGTAGCAATGGAATATATTTAGGTAGAGTACTTTCATGCTCTGTTATTACTGATACTGTTTGCTAAACCCATAACTGCACTTTTATAACTTATTTTGGAGAAAACAGAAGAACCAGGGAAATATTATTTTAAGTCCCCAAAAGTCTAATTCTCCAGTATCAGTGGATTGTGTCCAGTAAAATTGTTCCATTCCGTCTGTATATGTATACTATCCTAGTTTTGTTGTCCGTTTACATTGTTATTGGTGCTTCATACCAGTATGCATATGTAGAGCTATTTGTATAGTGCTAACTGAGTTACAAAGCAACAGAGCTTGGTACAAGGGGCGTGATGCAGGGTCCTCTACAGTGAAGCAGGTAACCAGGGTGTCTTCCTAATACGTGGAGGCAATACTGTTCCTTGAAGAGGTGGATCTTCAATGTATTCCTGAATTGCAGGAGGGCTAGAGCAGTTCTGATGTCGGTGGTGACGCTGTTTCAGATCCTGGAAGAGTAGACCGAAAAAAGGCCTGCATTCTGTTTTAATTCCTTTCTTGTGCATTTTTGACTCCAGGCTGTACCTGACGTTATGCTGTCCTCCCGACTTGGTTAATATCTTAGCCAGGTACAGCATGGTCTTTTAAGGATTGCTGTTGGACAGGCTGGGTTTGCTCACAGGACTAGTGTCCTCTGATGTAGTGCGGATTGGACCTTCTAGAATGTATTCATTGGTAGGAAAGAAGGGAGGCTACTGAAGGTTGGTGGCAGGACATGTTGGGGTTCACAGTGTTGTCCACTGTAGGTGAATGAGGGGGTTTTGAATCGTATCTTCATTAACTAAATTTACATAAAATACATCCAAATGATTTAACATTTCCATAGTCAATGGTCAACCTGAAAACCTGGCATGTGTCTACCTGTGCTCACCCTGTAACCTCCACTTTATATTTATATATATATATATGTTCAATGGCATGTGTAGCTGCAGATACACATGCTGTGCATATCCTGCCATCTAGTGTTGGGCTCGGAGTGTTACAAGTTCTTTTTCTTCAAAGAAGTCTTTTCGAGTCACGAGATCGAGGGACTCCTCCCATTTCGGCTCCATTGCGCATGGGTGTCGACTCCATCTTAGATTGTTTTCTTTCCGCCATCGGGTTCGGACTTGTTCCTCTTCGCTCTGTGTTTCGGTTCGGAAAGTTAGTTAAATCTCGGAAAATTCGATGGTATTGTTTGCGTTCGGTATCGGGTTAGTTAACGCAGAATCGACAACGAAGAAAAGAAGAGCTCCGGTAGCCCTTCGGGGCTTCTATCCCCCGGCGGGGCCTGGTCGGCCCGACCGCGTGCGTCTTCAAGGCTAATGGAACGGACCCCAGTCCGCTTCTGCCCCGAATGCCACAACAAGTATCCTTACACAGATCAACATCTGGTCTGTAATTTGTGTTTGTCCCCCGAACACAAAGAGGATACCTGCGAGGCCTGTCGGGCATTTCGGTCGAAGAAAACGCTACGGGACCGAAGAGCAAGGAGGCTTCAAATGGCATCGGCGCCGTCAGGACACCACGACGTTGAAGAAGAGGAGACTTTCTCCATTGCTGATTCGGACTCGGACGAGCCCGAAACGGAGCTGACACCGAAAACCGTGAGTAAACCAGCCCCGGCCAAAACTCACGCCAAAATTAGGAAGACCCAGGGGACGCCACCGCCTGCAGGCCATGGCTTAACCCGTAAAATTGGTGACCACACATTGGCACCGAAAAAGGGCACACAAGTGTCGAAGTCATCCGACTCCGGTCGAGATCCCGGCACAGAGTATACTCGACACCGAGAACCTGGCTCCGACCAGACTCGACACCGAGATACCGGCTCTGAGCTAAGTCGGCACCGAGAGATTGACACACCGAAACCGAAAAAAGTGGCTTTGAAGCCGAAAAAAACTGTAGAAAAGGTTTTGGTACCGAAACATCCAGCTTCGGAGCCGAAAACAAGCTCCTACTCTGAAGAACAAGGCCTTTCAGCATACAAGGCCATACATTTGGACAAGAGCTAGAAGCAGGGGAGCCAGATTATACCCTAAGAAGGCTCCATATTCAAAAGGAAACAGGGAAAATAAGAACTCTCCCTCCTATAAGGATGAAAAGGAAACTTGCTTTCCAAGACAAAGAAAAACAGCCACAAGCAAAAGTGGCAAAAGCAGTAACTCCACCACGTTTTTCGCCACAACCATCACCACACCACTCACCGCAACTGTCACCAATTGCAACCACCCTACGTTGCAATCTCCAATGCACACAGGGATGAGCCAGGATGACCCAGATGCGTGGGATCTATATGATGCGCCAGTATCAGACAATAGTCCAGACTGCTACCCAGCAAGACCATCACCACCTGAAGACAGTACTGCCTACACGCAAGTGGTGTCCAGAGCAGCGGCTTTTCACAATGTGACACTGCACGCTGAACCCATTGAGGATGACTTTTTATTTAACACTTTGTCGTCGACACACAGTCAGTATCAAAGTCTTCCAATATTACCAGGGATGTTGAAACACGCGAAACAAGTATTTCAAGAGCCCGTCAAAGGCAGAGCCATCACACCTAGGGTGGAGAAAAAGTACAAGCCTCCCCCTACAGACCCTGTGTACATCACGCAACAACTGACACCTGACTCAGTAGTAGTAGGCGCAGCACGTAAAAGGGCTAATTCACACACCTCTGGAGATGCACCACCACCCGACAAAGAAAGTCGAAAGTTTGATGCAGCAGGGAAAAGAGTTGCAGCACAAGCGGCCAGTCAATGGCGCATTGCCAATTCCCAAGCTTTATTGTCAAGATATGACAGAGCTCATTGGGATGAAATGCAGCACTTTATAGAACATCTGCCCAAGGAGTTCCAAAAGCGTGCACAGCAAGTGGTGGAAGAGGGCCAAAGTATCTCTAACAATCAGATACGATCGGCAGTGGACGCAGCGGACACAAACGCAAGAACTGTGAATACAGCGGTCACTATTCGGAGACACGCATGGCTACGCACCTCCGGGTTTAAGCCAGAGATCCAACAGGCTGTGCTTAATATGCCTTTTAATGGACAGCAGTTGTTTGGGCCGGAGGTGGACACAGCTATAGAGAAGCTGAAGAAGGACACTGATACGGCCAAGGCCATGGGCGCGCTCTACTCCCCACAGAGCAGAGGCACATTTAGGAATACACAATTTAGAGGGGGGTTTCGGGCCCAAAGCACAGAACCCTCAACCTCACAAACGAGACCCACATACCAGGGCCAGTATCAAAGAGGAGGCTTTCGAGGACAATACAGAGGTGGACAGTTCCCTAAAACTAGAGGAAAGTTCCAAAGCCCAAAAACACCTCAAACTAAACAGTGACTTCAGTGTCACAAATCCCCAACACATAACACCAGTGGGGGGGAGACTCACAGATTATTACCAACATTGGGAGGAAATAACAACAGACTCGTGGGTCCTAGCCATTGTCCAACATGGTTATTGCATAGAATTCCTACAATTACCACCAAATGTGCCTCCAAGAACATACAACATGTCCAAACAACACTTAGATCTATTACAACTAGAAGTCCAAGCGTTGTTACAAAAAGACGCAATAGAACTGGTACCCAGCCATCAGAAAGGAACAGGTGTTTATTCCCTGTATTTTCTAATACCCAAAAAAGACAAAACTCTGAGACCCATCTTAGATCTCAGAACACTAAATCTTTACATCAAATCAGATCACTTTCACATGGTGACACTTCAAGACGTAATCCCCTTGCTCAAACAACAAGACTACATGTCAACATTAGATCTCAAGGATGTGTACTTCCATATACCCATACATCCTTCACACAGGAAATACTAAAGGTTTGTAATCCAAGGAGTACATTACCAATTCAAAGTGTTACCATTCGGGATAACAACAGCACCAAGGGTATTTACAAAATGCCTTGCAGTAGTAGCAGCACATTTCAGAAAACAGCACATACACATATTCCCGTACCTAGAAGATTGGTTAATAAAAGCCAACACTCAAAAACAGTGCCTTCAACACACAAAATAAGTCCTAGAAACCCTTCACAAACTAGGGTTCTCAATCAACTACCTGAAATCACACTTACAACCGTGCCAAATACAACAATACTTAGGAACAACAATTAACACAAAAAAAGGGATTGCCACTCCAAGTCCACAAAGGGTACAAGCATTCCAAAACGTAATACAAGGCATGCACCCAAACCAACAGTATCAAGTAAAATTAGTGATGAAACTTCTAGGCATGATGTCTTCATGCATAGCCATTGTCCCAAACGCAAGATGACACATGCGGCCACTACAACAGTGCCTAGCAACACAATGGACACAAGCACAGGGTCAACTTCAGGATCTAGTGTTAATAGACCGCCAAACACACACCTCGCTACAATGGTGGAATCCTATAAATTTAAACCAAGGGTGGCCTTTCCAAGACCCAGTGCCTCAATACGTGATCACATCAGATGCTTCCATGGTAGAGTGGGGAGCACACCTCAACCAGCACAGCATCCAGGGACAATGGGACACTCAACAGAAACAACTTCATATAAATCAGCTAGAACTACTAGCAGTGTTTCTAGTGTTGAAAGCATTTCAACCACTAATAGCCCACAAACACATTCTTGTCAAAACAGAAAACATGACAACAATGTATTACCTAAACAAGCAGGGAGGGACACACTCAACACAGTTGTGCCTCTTAGCACAAAAGATTTGGCATTGGGCGATTCACAATCACATCCGCCTAATAGCGCAATACATACCAGGAATTCAAAACCAGTTAGCCGACAATCTCAGTCGGGATCACCAACAGATCCACGAATGGGAAATTCATCCCCAGATACTACAAACCTACTTCCAAACCTGGGGAACACCGCAAATAGACCTATTCGCAACAAAAGAAAACGCAAAATGCCAAAACTTCGCATCCAGGTTCCCACAGCCTCACTCCAAGGGCAATGCGTTATGGATGAGTTGGTCAGGGATATTTGCTTACGCTTTTCCCCCTTTCCCATTCCTTCCATACCTCGTAAACAAATTGACTCAAAACAAACTCAAACTAATACTAATAGCACCAACTTGGGCACGACAACCTTGGTACACAACTCTACTAGACCTGTCAGTAGTGCCTCATATCAAACTACCAAACAGACCAGATCTGTTAACTCAACACAAACAACAGATCAGACACCCGAATCCAGCATCGCTCAATCTAGCAATCTGGCTCCTGAAGTCTTAAAATTCAGACATCTAGACCTTACACAAGAATGTATGGAGGTCATCAAACAGGCTAGAAAACCTACTACAAGACATTGTTATGCAAATAAATGGAAGCGATTTGTTTATTACTGTCATAATAATCAAATTCAACCATTACATGCATCCGCAAAAAACATTGTAAGCTACTTACTACACTTACAAAAGTCTAAGTTAGCTTTTTCATCCATTAAAATACATCTCACAGCAATTTCTGCCTATCTGCAAATTACACATTCAACTTCACTATTTAGAATACCAGTCATAAAAGCATTTATGGAGGGTCTAAAAAGGATCATTCCACCAAGAATACCACCAGTTCCTTCGTGGAACCTCAATATTGTATTAACACGACTCATGGGTCCACCATTTGAACCCATGCCCTCTTGTGAGATTCAATACTTAACCTGGAAAGTAGCCTTCCTAATAGCTATCACATCTCTCAGAAGAGTAAGTGAAATACAAGCCTTTACCATACAGGAACCCTTTATACAAATACACAAACATAAATTGGTTCTACGCACAAATCCCAAATCTTTGCCTAAAGTTATATCACCGTTCCACTTAAATCAAACAGTGGAACTCCCAGTGTTCTTTCCACAACCAGACTCTGTAGCTGAAAGAGCATTACATACATTAGACATAAAAAGAGCATTAATGTATTACATTGATAGAACCAAACAAATTCGCAAAACAAAACAATTGTTCGTAGCTTTCCAAAAACCTCATGCAGGGAATCCAATATCCAAACAAGGCATTGCCAGATGGATAGTTAAATGTATTAAAACCTGTTATATTAAAGCAAAGAGAGAACTGCCTATTACACCAAAGGCACACTCCACTAGGAAGAAAGGTGCCACCATGGCCTTTCTGGGAAATATACCAATGACAGAAATCTGTAAGGCAGCCACATGGTCTACGCCTCATACATTCACTAAACATTACTGTGTGGATGTGTTAACAACACAACAAGCCACAGTAGGACAAGCAGTATTACGAACATTATTTCAAACAACTTCAACTCCTACAGGCTAAACCACCGCTTTTGGGGAGATAACTGCTTACTAGTCTATGCACAGCATGTGTATCTGCAGCTACACATGCCACCGAACGGAAAATGTCACTTACCCAGTGTACATCTGTTCGTGGCATGAGACGCTGCAGATTCACATGCGCCCTCCCACCTCCCCGGGAGCCTCTAGCCGTTATAAGTTGACAAAAATAATCTTGTACATTTGTAAATTTGTAAATACAACACTTTTAATCACATTATGTACATACATACTTACTCCATTGCATGGGCACTATTACTATATACACAACTCCTACCTCACCCTCTGCGGGGAAAACAATCTAAGATGGAGTCAACACCCATGCGCAATGGAGCCGAAATGGGAGGAGACCCTCGATCTCGTGACTCGAAAAGAATTCTTAGATATATATATATATATATATATATATATATATATATATATGTATATATATGTATATGTATGTTCTCCACCCTATTCATTGTTGAATATAATGCATGATTGCCAAACAGTAGAGCGCCTGTGCTTTGCTGAAGACAGTTAACTCAAATTACTGATTTCCAATTGAACTGACTCCGGAGCCCCAGCATGTTTCCATGATTCATTTTAATTTTAACGTGCATGCCAGTTTAATTTGAAAAGTGATTATTTGAATTAAAGTATTTTTAATTGCACTGTGATCTCATCTTTGCAGCTAGCTCTGATAATTTTTTTGAAGATCTGTTTTCCTCCGGCATGTAGTTAATATGTTGCTCATTTCACTTTTAAGAAAAAGATTGGTACGAGGAGAATATTGTCATGTGCTGGATGCAAAGTCTGGTAATTTCTCATTTCTGGATTTTCTCTTATGTGGGAAACAACGTAAGGCATGTATTTTCTATCCCTTGATCACAGCTGCGCCTGAGTTGTTTCTAGGTCGAGCTTGCAAGCGCTTTGACCTATTGTAAGTATTGAGGGCTTTTAACCACGCCCACCGCACGTCTATTACCTTCACTTGTTCGCGGGCTTGCCTTTAAAAAATAATTTATCATTGGTAAATGCTTTTCATTTGTCCCTCTTTGTGGCGGTGTTCTTACTGCCTTGCAGACTGCCCCGGTTACAAGGATAATGCACGATAGACGATACAGTTGACTGTGAGAAAACTTCTTTTTGCCTTTGTGTCCCTCCTTCATGCTCATGGAGGCCATGGCACTTTGAATTGGCTCGCTTATGTCAACTGTTTTACTTTTCATTTTCAATTTATATGCCAAGAAAATTCCAGTTAGGAATTTACAATGCTAATACTTCTAACTCTACAACGCTAATAACACTAACTTGAGCAAATTTGAGACCCACTGCATTGCAAATGCGTGTTTGAACGTGATACCTAAACACGGCCATGATAATTACATGCAACTTTTTCTTCTGCGCTGAGTGAAAGTCACTTGATTTATTTGCTCTTTATATATGCTTGGTGGGGCAAAGCTAATATCGAGAATTCACCTTTCCTGCAGAGTTTGGAAAATAGATGCAGGAATTCACATCTTAATAAAGTTACTATCAAAACTTTCTAATGTTTTAATTGATGAAAAAATTCTAGAAAATATTTGCTTATCAGTATTTTTGTGTTGAGTAACTTGCGATAGGTGTAGCTGCACTGCACATTTTACACAAAAGAAGGGAATGACAATTAGTAAAACAGAAGCGGTGTGTCCCTCGTCGCCACGTAGATAGCAGTTTCAGTCCAGTGTTTCCTCCATATGCTGCTCCTACACCTGGAAAGGCTGGCGCTCTCCAGCCTGACTCTCCTTGCCACATAATTCTTCAGGCTCTAGCTGACCTGTACTCTGCACATTAGTGTGAGCCTTAAACCCAGTGGGAATCCATTTCCTTGACCAACAAGACAGATTAGGCCTCACTGACCACTCTGCAGTACTCTCCTCCTTAAACTTAACTTATTACCAGACTGACGTGTTTGATATAATAAAACGTTCCTGTGTCTGGTGCAAATGAGGAGATGATATTCAACCTTATTTGCACCAGACAGTCCTCCCTGGAGTGCTGTGTCTTAGCTTAGTTAAACTAAAGGGAAGCGCGATATATATGCAACTACAGTACAATACAGCATTTCTCAATCCTTCCTTGAATTCCTCACACATATTTCAGTTATTTGTGAGAGTGATATGTCAGCACTCTCGCTCACCAGTGGCCCCACCACCACCACCAAAACCAACATCCCACAGGTGCATGACAAGCTTCACTGACTAGATGAAAGAAAACTGCCTCAGCTAAACATAGACAAGACTAAAGTTGTGATCTTCTGCAAGAGCAGCCACTCATGGAACTCCTGGTGACTCTCAGAACTAGGACCCGCATCCACTCCCTCCGAACATGCCAGAAACCTCGAAATGATCATTGATAACATGCCTAGCATGGAATCACAAATAAAAACCATCTTCTCTGCCTGCTTCTTCACTCTGCGCATGCTACACACGATTTTCAACTGACTAACCCCACACATGAGAAGCACTGTGACACAGGCCCCCATAAGCAGTCGACTAGATTACCGCAACATCATCTACGTAGGAATTGCCTTGCAACTCCTACAAAGGCTTCAAACCATAAAGAACACCGCAGACAGACTCATCCTCTGTCTTCCCTGACAATTACACCACACCTCAGGTAACTGTACTGGCTCTCCTTGCAGAAGAGGTGCATATTCACCCTGCTAACCCATGCACACAAAGCTCTACAGAACCAAGGACCTACTTACATTAACTTCAGCCTAAATTTCTACCAACCGTCAAGAAGACTATGCTCTGCCTCCCTATTGCTTGCCCACACTCCACGCATCCACTGAAGCAGAAGTGGAGGACATGCCTTCTCCCACATAGCAACATTAACCTGGAATAGCCTTCCCATGCATCTCCGGACCATCACTTCTCATCTGGAATCCCGTAGAACACTCAAGACCCGACTATTCAAATTACCTGCTGGAACCTGCAAGCGCCTGAATACCCTAGAGGTTGTTTAGTCGTGCTTTACAAACCCTGTTTGGTTTGATTTGATTTACAGCCACTGATTTTGTGTGTTTTCGAACTGACACACTGCTGTATTCATGAACCCCAGATTGAGAATCGTGGACCTAAGTGGGGGAAGAGCATGGGGAATATTCTTTAAGAAGGTCCTAAATGACTGCATTGTAGAGCAAAGATTAAAGAGAAGGGAAGGTTGTTCAAATGGCATGTTCTGGCTGTTCACTCTATTGTGACCATGAGCAGAGGCCGATAGATCTTTAATTCATTAACATCGGAGGCTCTTTTCCCACATTGTCGTACCTAATATGCCTCACCTATTCCAACGAAACACCTTTACCATAAACCATGTGGCCCCTCTGAAGCTGTCAGTAGAGGTGCCTGAGGTGCTAAGAGTGTTGTCAGTAGAGGTGCCAGCTAAGACTGTTGCAGGTTCTAGACAAGCCACTGCACAGGCAGACATTTAAGATCTACCCTGAACTCCTATTGTTCTTTAATGTTTGACCCTACCCAAAATGATGATGATTGAGGGTGACTTTTACAGAGTATCAGTGCCATTGAGTCCTATTGTGAGGGACTCCCACAATAGTAATCTACCCGACCACAAGTGTGATTCAGGTCAGGCTTTAAGTCTAACTAGCAAGAGGCATTGGGAAGTGGATGCAGGGCCCGGCCACTCCTTCAAGGCTACTTTCAGGGATGGATCGTTTGCAGATCACCCGACCCATCCAGCCCTGAAATCAGCTGCATGCCTACAGCCTGTGTTCCATCAACACCAGAGGATATTGAGCAGATGGGATGTTTAAGAAGTTGAGACTCCTATGTATGGGTCTTGATGGCTGCACCATAACACAGCTACAACACTGCATTATGGCCACCCATGTTACTTGCCCAGTATTTGAAGTGCAGTGGAGCTAACCCTTCTAAGGAAGGGACATTTTCTGGCAGTCAATTTGTGCTGCATTGTGTCTGGGGTTTCAGTCCAGGGACCGAAGGTCTTTGTGAGATATTTCACCTCTGTCTGACAATACAGTAGTAATTAGACCAGAGCTCAATGAGGAATGTGATATACCTATGTGTAAGTGTCTGTTGTTGAGCCAGTGGTCCCAGGAGAAGTCTTTGACAGGCATCTCAGGATTCAGGAAGAGGTAGTGTTAAGGATCAGTAATTTCTTTTTGGTAAGGTTCTGGGATTGTACAGTTATGGAATAGTAAGAGTTTTGCGGTTCAGGTTTAGGTAGTGCTTAAGGGTGCTAAGGCTTTGTAGGTTTTAGGGAAGGACACTGTTAAGGCGTGGTTTAGGCTTTTTATGACTCAGGGATAGGTAGTATTAAGGGGGGTAGAAAGGACCTTTCAGGATTCCAGTATGGGTAGCATTAATGGTAGTGTGTTTTTAAGGATTAGGGAAGAATAGTGTTAAGTGGAAGCAAGAGATTTTTTTTTTTAGTATTTAGGGAAGAGAATCGTTAAGGGGTAGTAATGTTTTTTTGGGTTCTGGGTAAGGTAGCTCTAAGGGGCATTTAGGGTTTTCAGGGTTC